>NC_058132.1:599598821-599851150 GCF_016433145.1 Gracilinanus agilis | reverse complement strand
GATCCAGCCATTCTGGCTGGCAATTTGGAATCATGCTCAAAGGGCTATAAAAGAATGCCTGCCCTTTTATCCAGCCATGCCATTGCTGGGCTTGTACCCCAAAGAGATCATAGATAAACAGACTTGTAGGAAAATATTTATAGCTGTGCTTTTTGTGGTGGCAACAAATTGGAAAAGGAGGGTATGTCCTTCAATTGGGGAATGGCTGAACAAACTGTGGTATATGCGGGTGATGGAATACTATTGTGCTAAAAGGAATAATAAACTGGAGGAGTTCCAGGTGAATTGGAGAGACCTCCGGGAACAGATGCAGAGTGAAATGAGCAGAGCCAGAAGAACTCTGTGTACAGATATACTATGGTAAAATTGAATGTAATGGACCTCTGTACCAGCAGCAATACCCAGGACAATTCAGAGGGATTCATGGTAAAGATGCTACCCACATTCAGAGGAAGGACTGCAGGAGAGGAAACATATAAGAAAAACAACTGCTTGAACGCATGGGTCGGGGTGGTCACGATTGAGGGTGTGGACTCGAAACTACCACACCAATGCAACTACCAACAATTTGGAAATTTGTCTTGATCAAGGACACATGACAAAACTAGTGGAAATGTGCATCGGCCATGGGTGGGGGGAGTGCGGGGGGTGAAGGGGAAAGTAGGAGCATGAATCATGTAACCATGTTAAAAACGAATATTAATAAATGTTTGGAAAAAAATGTATCATCATCTAGCCCCCACCTGTAATCTTGCACACCAAGAAAAACATGAAAAGATCCATGTAATGCCATTATAATGCTCTCTAGGCAATTTTGTTCCTATGCTAAAATGTCCAGGGTCTTCTCTTGAATAAACTCCTAATATGATTATTCAGGCTCTCTGCCACCTTCTTTGAACTTACCTTTTGAGCTTTATTTCTTTTTCTTCTTCTTTGTACTTTCTATTTTCCAGAAAAATGAACCTCCCTTTGTCCCTTGGTCTTGTCCTTCCTTCTCCTTTTATACTTTTGATCATTCCATTTCCTTAGTCTAGGATGGACTTGTCTTCAAATCTACCTTTTCAAGTTCCTCCTTTATTCAAGGCACAACTCAGGAGCTAAAGTCCCTTTCTTCCATGAAACCTTCCCTGACTCCTGGCCTAAAAATGTTGTTTCCCTTTAAAAATTACCTATTGTATATTGTCATTGGCTCCTCCTTTGCACTCAACATAATCCTTTGTATCATAGTCCTTTGTATATGCTCCTCTTCCTTCTCCTCCTCCTCCCCAAAAAGTCAATTCCCAAAATATTTATCAAGTGTTTATTATGTACTAGGCACTTGGAATACAAAGGGAAAAAAAGGAAGTAGACTGCTTTCAAGGAGTACCGATTTAACTGCTGGATACATGTTCATAGAAAAGGAAAAAGAGAAATGGAGAGGGAGAAAGAGAAAGAGAAGAAAGGGAGAAAGTATTCCTTGAGAGCAGGATTTGTCATATCTTTCTGTACATCTCTACTCTCCTGCATGTAGTAAATGATCAGTATTTATTGAATTGAATTGCAATGAAGAAATACTTTGAGTTACTACCTAATTTAAGAGAACAGAGACCAAATCTAGGAAAGCCTTCCCCTTGAAACTGAAACAATCCAGCAACTATTTCTCTTGGAATAACCATCCCACTGTTTCTGACTCATCTTTAGATAGAAGTCCTGAGGATCTTTACTTCCAAAATCTATTCTCTCCTCAGGAACACTTGCGTTTTGTTTGGACATGCTTCATGCTAAATATTAAGCAAAGAGCAAAGCACACTACTTGAGAGGTATTCTGTGATGAACACAGATGCAGATATTCCCACATATTTATTATAAAATTGATGATTATCAAGCAGTAGTCCTGCTCTCTATTTTGGTTGGATTCCGTCTAGAGTACTGTGTTCAGTTCTGGCCACCACAGTGTAGGAGGAACACTGATAATGGAGGTATTTCCTTGTATGTAAAAGACTAAAGGGGAAAGGTTCTAGAAAGTTGCCTTCAAGCAATTAAAAGGCTGTCCTGAAGGTTGGGGAGAGAAAAAACAAGCAACAGACACCATCTAGCCTGCCATTTCCCTATTCTTTTATTAGATAGATGGTAATTTCTGCCTTGGAAGGGCAGGATGAACACTGATTTTTGTTGGAGGCAGAGAGAAACTAATGGAGTTGACCAAATGCCAATCAATGCTTGAAGTTAAGTGAATGAATTCCAACAGAGAAGAGATGTTTTAGGTTAGGTGAATAAATAAAATTAGAGAAACATAGAATGGAGGCTTCCTAGATATGCTTAATCTTTGACATTAATTACAGCCATACTCTTTTTAAAAACCTTTACCTCCTGTCTTAGAATTGATACTAAATATTGATTCTAAGGCAGAAAAGCCTTAAGGCCTAGGCAACTGGAGTCAAGTGACTTGGTCAGGGTCACACAGCTAGAAAGTGTTAGAAGCCAGATTTCAACCCAAGACCTTCCATCTCCTGGCCTGGCTTGGCTCTCTATCCACTGATCCACCTAAGTCTCCCCATCAACCACTCTCTTACAATACTCCACCTAGTAGCTCTATCAGAAAGAGGACAAATGGATCATGTGTTCTACCCATGGCTTCAACCCTTATACTCTAATGTTTCTTGTAAAATAGAAAACAGAAAGGTGATGCAAAGGTAAATCGAGCCAAATATTTTGTTTATGTTTAAGTATTAAACAACTTAATAAAATCTTAGCTAACTAAAAACAAATTACTTCATTCTGTGGTTAATATGGCTCTGAGTTAAAACTGTGAAGTTAATTACCTTAAAAATAGAGTCCTTTAGGGTCACCAGTTACCCATATGAAACCTATTTATAAGACTCCCTGTAATCCCAGACAGAAGAAACCACAAAAATTTGTAAAAAATATCCAAAGATAATCCACAACTGCACAATGCAAAGAAAAGCTCTACTGTGACTTTTTCTTTCTCTAACACACATGGTTTAAATAGCTTTTCCTTGGTGTGCACTTGATGTGAGATTATGCTATCATCAGACTGGGAAACCTGTAATGTTCAGACACTACGGAAAGCACGAAGCCCAATTACAAATACCATCTTTTCATATATACAAAATTCAAGGCTCTTAGGTATAACTAGGTAATGAGAGTGAGCTGTGCTGCATTTCTATTCATCTCGACATTTTCTCCATCTATTTCTGTCTGTAGGAAGCTACTACTACTCTATAAAGTCGATTTGTTTCACATATCTGGATTTGGTTGTGATCCCTCAGCAACAATATTCACCTGGGCTGGAGGCTGTTTGACAAAAAGAAACAAGCTTCAAACATGCACAGTGGAAAGCTACCACACACTTTTCTAAATGAAGCAGGATCTTGGTCCCCAAAGAGGAATTCCCACCCCCACCATTTGTTTGCTTAAATAGTATATGGCATATGGAATATATGGCATGGAGATAGGTTAGAAACAAAACTTACCCATAGTGGTGTTCTATAAAATTATAAAAATACTCTGGTATTTCCAGTACTAGAATATCACGAAAAGATACATGCAATATTAGTGAAAATATAAGAATCAGGGAGTAGCTAGATAGCTCACTGGATTGGGAATCAGGTCAGGAGATGGGAAGTCCTGGATTCAAATTTGACCTCTTACATTTCCTAGATGTGTGATTCTGGGCAAGTCACTTTACCCCCACTGTCTAGCCCTTACTTCTCTTCTGCCTTGGAACCAGTACTTCATTTCAATTCTAAGAGAAAAGATAAGGCTCACAGGCACACACATGAACCATCTTCAATTTCCAAAGTAATTACCCTGTTGTGAAGTTTTATTATCTGAACAGCTTGATTCTTACCCTTCAGAAACTTTTGCAGTCACTGCTTTTAGCTTAGTTGATATCAATCAAATGCATACACATGGAGCTATAACTAGGAATATTTGGGGCAAGGAACACTTGGGTGTTGAGTGAAAGGGAAAGTGGCAATTAGCAGGAAAGAAGCCAATAGGGCATGCTGCTGACTAAATTTTAGTACCCTGAGGGCACAGTTCCACTCCCCTTTCCTGAGCTACAGCTCTGCCCACCTGTTATCCCATTCTTCACTTCCCACAGCATGGACCCAAGAAAGTGTTGGTAAAAATGAGTCCATTGAAGGCATCCTTTCACAGATATCCAGTAGGAGCCCACTATTCCTTCTCCTGGTGAGAACGTGGCTCAATCTTTTAAAGACTGATGGACATGGAAAATTTATATGTGGCCAAGTAGGACTAATAGATTGATCACTGAAAACTCCTCAAAGGAAGAGCAACTTTATTAAAAAGACTAAACAAAGATTTGCTCCAACTGAAAAAAAGTGGAGAGAAATGTAGTCTTATATCTATTATCCAATAATTACCAACATCGCTTCCAGTTTTCAACTCTATGTAATATAAAGGAATACAATATCAGCAATTTAATATGTAATAGGCAATTGTGTTTTATTTGATTCATGGGGATTTATATAAAAGCCAGAAATATTGATGAAAAACTTCAATGAAATAACTGGTTTTGGAATTGATTACAACCACCATCAAAGAGGTATAGAATAAATTAGTTTTCAACAAAATATGAAAGCCATTTATGGTATAAATTATATCCAGGAAAATGGATATCAAGAATAGAAGACAACAATCTTTCAATAAAAAGGAAGATCATTAGTGAGTCATATTTCAATCTTAGGACATATATTTTTGTTTCCCAGAGGCACATGACACATGAGGAGGAAAATAATACTATTTTAGGGAAATAAAGATTTTAGGGAAAAATCAAGGCGTGCCTTATCCTTGGAGAGTTCCTCCTGCCATACAACAAAGAGAAGATACCATGTGGAAGAATAATATTCACTTAGCATGCCTTGAAGCTATTGGGCTCTACACATAACATAATCATAACTCTAACAGGACAAAGAGGAAGATGAAATAGAATAAAAGTGTACTTTTTGGGCAGGCACTCAAACAAAATGGTGGAAAGGGGATCCTAACACAAGAAGAGCAAACTCTTTTGGCAGGGGGTGAGAGAAGGGTAGGGAAGAGCATATTTTGAACAGGATTATACTCTTTGCTCATAAGCCAATATTTCAGTGCAATCAAATGCATCCTTAATGTGTAAAAATCTATCTTTATGAGATGCAGCAGAGCAGAGGAGAAACTTGCTTTTGAATGATTACTCTGAAAGTCTAATCAAAGACATTCTTCGGTGTTATCAAACACAGATGTGCAAACGGAGGGGGCTGGAGATGATCTCTCATTGAAAAAGATTGGCAATGAGATTGAGGTGGATTCAAGTACCTTGAATTGAATTCATCTCCTCATCACACCAAATCCTACATATATACCTGGGAGGCTCTTCAAAGTCTATACACATGGAATAATGTTCAACATATGTTTGCCTGTGATGTACTTTTAACCTAAGTCCAAATCTTCACAAGCCAATCCAGAAAGCCAGGAGTTTTTGAGACAACAGCAGTATGCAGAGGATACTGACGTTAGCAAGAAAACATTCAGATGCTGGTCTACAATGGAAGAGTGTCCAGCTGTAGTAAGACTACAGACTCTAGAGTTCATACCTCAGCCAAGTCTGATAACTGCCTGTTGGTGTCCTGGGGATTCTTTTGCTCATATTTAATGTGTGTTTACACACTAAGTAAAAGAAACCCAGAAAGGTCTGCACTCCATCATATGACATCATCAAATAAAATGCTGTATGACACAGTACAGCCTTTTTTTCTCTTTTCTTCTCTCTTTTTTTCTTTTGGGAGGGGGCAGAGAAAAAAGGCCTTTTCTTCCCTTTCTCTTCCTTTTCTAACTAAGCACTTTGCATATAACACTTTGTGATTGGAAAGGTGTCAGGTGTATGAGTTCGACTCACTAATTATACTCCAATTTTCATTTGGAAGTTTAATTATATCTCTGATTCTTATCTCTGAAAAAATGCTAAAGGAAAAAAAACCTTAAGTATAAATGAATAACTGGTGTTCACTGCTCACACTACAGTTTCTTTAGTTGAAAAAATTCCATGCTATGGATATCATCAAAGGATTCACAGACTTGGATTTCTTGTCTATATTTATCTCCTTTGAAAAATTAAGTAAGAAAACCCAACAAATGATTTCCTATTTGCTATCTGATCCTGAAAATCCATCTACTACTGGTAGAACTTAAAAAGACAGGTTAAAGTGGACCATGAGAAATGACCTATGTAATAGACTCAAGAAGACTATTTTTGGTGTTTGTTTTCCTGCTCTCTTTGGACTATCCATTTGAGGGTTCAGCTGTAGAACCTGCATTCCGTAAATGAATACTTTGGAACAGCAAATGAAACAATGTAAAACAGGAAAGCTAAAGAGATTACCAATTTCTTTCTTATTTCCTGCAGATCATTTCCAGACTATCTTTTGTATCTTTCTGTCCCAAAGTGCAGGCATCATTATTAACGATGGACAGAATACGAGGATGTTTTGGAGAGGCCAGTTGTTCAGGAAATAGCTATCATTTGGTAAACAGCATAATAAACACTTTATGATCTTTGATGCAATGGGTAATGAGCCAGTGCAAACATAAGCATGTGCAATATCAATACTAAGATTACTCTCTATCTCTATATGTATTTTTGCTTTATTGTACTTGCATTTTCCTTATCAATTTCTTATCATTTCTCTAAGTTCAACAAGTCATTCTGTAACATCAACTTGGCTTTTTAAAAAATTATCCTTTGGCCTTTGCTATTATATACCTTATCTGGTTCAATAAGATAATGTATACTATATCCCTTAATTTCTTCAGTAAACCAACACATACAGCTAAATGTCCCCATAACAGTGCTCCCACCATTGTCATTTCAAGAGTTATCTGTAATAACATCATTAATGAATTATGAACAAAGTGCATTATAATGTCCTGAAACTCTTCTCTGTCATTAAGAAGAATGCTCAAGAAGCAAATTTCCTAGTTATTGATGATCTGAGATAACTGCCCCCGGTAGGTAGTTTGCTTTATGTGGTTTTTTTTCACAGGACCAATTAATAGTACCAGGCAGGGAATGTACCTGCCTTGACTCTGCTACATTAAAAGACAAAGAGAAATCTAAAAACTAAATAAAAGTTTAGAAGATTGAGGCAGCATTCATGGATAGTTATAGGCTACAGACTCATAAGGAACATTCCTAGCTTAGTCTCCTTATCATTTTTGAAGATTTCTAAACCAAAATATTGATGAAAACTATATAATAAGTGCTTACTATGTGAAGAGCTCTGTATTGAATGCGAAGATACAAATAGAAAAGTAAGACCATCCCTGCTCTCAAGAAGCTCACATTCTGCCTCTTTGATCCAGCTATACCACTGCTGGGTTTATACCCAAAAGATATATGGGGAAAGACTTGCACAAAAATATTTATAGCCGTGCTCTTTGTGGTGGCAAAAAATTGGAAAATGAGGGGATGCCCTCCAATTGGGGAATGGTTGAACAAATTGTGTTATCTGTTGGTGATGGAATACTATTATGCTCAAAGGAATAATGAAGTGGAGGAATTTCATGTGAACTGGAATGACCTCCAGGAATTGATGCAAAGTGAAAGGAGCAGAAACAGGAGAACATTGTACACAGAGACTGATACACTGTGGTACAACATAATGTAATGGACTTCTCTACTAGCAGCAATGCAATGATCTAGGACAACTATGAGGGACTTATGAGAAAGAACATTATCCACATTCAGAGGAAGAACTGTGGGAGTAGAAACACAGAAGAAAAACAACTACTTGATCTCATGAGTTGATGGGGATATGATTGGGGATGTAGACTCTAGTTTAAACAATTACCCTAGTGCAAATATCAATAATATGGAAATAGGTCTTGATCAATGACACATGTAAAACCCAGTGGAACTGTTTGTGAGCTATGGGAGGGGGCAGAGAGAGGGGAGGGGAAGAACATGGATCTTGTAACCATGGAAAAATATTCTAAATTAATTAATTTTTTAAAAGTTTACATTCTAATGAGGGTGTGACAACATTCATGGATGATTTCAACTTCAAATCAGATGGGAAAATCTCATGGTCTTTAAGTTGGAGTGACAAATCAGATGTTAATATCTCTTTTTTAAAATGTCATTTTCATTGGTAAATTATATCAGTTTCTGATGTTAAATCATTAGATAGTGTCAAAGCCTTTTATAATAAAACTTTTTTCCCCTTTTCTGGATCTTCAGTTGTCAGACTGCATTTCCGTAGGGGTTACTTCCCAGGATGATGGCTGAGGGCATTGGGCTAGAACCATGGCTACTCCCTAAGGCTCTTGAGTTCAAGGTCCTTGGGCTATCTTCAGGAGGATAAGGGGGAAGATGGTAGAAAGACTGGTGGTGGTTGTCTGACTTGTCTGGTCCCATGTTTCCCTCAGGGTGCCTTCCTGCTTCATTTAGCATGGCAGTTCATAGGGTTGACTGGCCTTTTTCTCCCAGGAATTGTCTTTCACAATAATGGCTATCAGGGTTGGACTGAAAGCAGGGTTGTTGGTCCAGGAGATGCTGCTGCTCCCAGAGCTAGTGGGTCCATCTGACTGTTGGTTACCATTGGCCAACAGTTTTTGCTGGTGGTGCTGAGAAAGGTGGGTACTCACTCTACAATGATTTCTCTCTTCAGTGGTGGCACTGAGGGCTGGGTTGGAAGCAGGCATGGTGGTTTGGGGGTCACTGCTATTAATAAGATTAGCAATCTGAGGGGATCTAAGGGGAGACAGCAGTCTCCTAAATGGTAGGTAAAGAGACAGAATTAATCTTATCTTGATTTATACTCCCATAGCACTTTGCTTGTGTTTCTATTTTACTGATCTTGTATTATAATTAATTATGCTTCTGTCTTATCTTGCATACTATGCCATAAGCATATTGAGGATAGGGATTCTATCTGGTTCTTCCTTGTATCCCTCATAACAAAAATGATAGTGCTTTGCACATAGGAAGAATTCAATTTATGTTTGTTAAGTTGAATTGATATGATAACAATTGAACATAAAACTTAAAACAGTATATTAAAAGATGTTGCCACACCAAATACTCAATTTCCAAGCTAGGCAAAAAAAAAAGCTTTCAAAATACAGAGGTCTAACAGAAGGAACAAAAATCATGCAGAAGCAGGATGAAGTATGTATCTCTTCTGTAATCCTGTCTTCTATTGGAATTCTCTCAAGGATGCTTTCCCTGAGCCTAGAGCAGATAAGCTTATATTCTAGTCCTTTTAGTATATAGTTATAAGAAGCAGGTATTTTATCTACCTGGAAGTAGTCCACAAATATAAAATAACAATAATAGGGTAGCAACTTATCCTAGGATTATTTTTAGCTCAACTCTCTTGCAAATGAGATGAACAGAATGGTTTTTTTTACTTAAATTAATAAAAACAACAATAATTACAAAAACAAGGTTTTTGATCTTAAGAGTATCACATTAGGATAGGAAACTTTTTCTGGGTCTGTTTAAATTAAATTAAATAGTCTGTTGAGAAGTCATGTACATTAGGCTGTCATGAAAACTGCCTGAGGTTTTAAGCACCAAGAACATCCAAAGGCTGGATTACGATGATTCTGTGTTACAAAGTCAGTGTCGGCTACATTGTTAACAATATCTTTAGAATCCTTCTCTATGTTCACCATTTGCTTGGTTGAGTTTGTCAGAGGTGAAAAGACTGGCAGAAAGAGGTGGTATGACCCCAATACTTTGATAAGATATCAAATGGAAGATTCATAATTTATTTTTCAGATTATGTTGAATTTGATATGATTATCAAGATTGTGTTTTTTTTCAATATTTTCTCCTCCAAAGATTACAAATACCAGATTTTTTAGGGCTGAGACTTCCCGGCATGATTCTTTATTCAGATAATGATCATTTTTTGAAGTTTATGCCAAATGAAAATGATATTGTTAATTTCTCCTTGAGACTTTGGAATTCATATCTTTTTTAAAAGTAAGTAGTTTAAGTTGTGTCTTTGTGCCTGGCCTGTTCACTTTTATTGAACTGACAAGTTAGTGATTAGTGAAAGTGCTTATAGTTTAATAGCTCATCAATTTAGTCAAAATGGTCAAATTAGTCATGGCATAGATACAATACTAAAGAATCCAAGTTTTTAAAGGTTCACTGGTTAACCAGGCATTGGACCCCCAGTTTGGCTTGTCTCTGAGCGTTTCCTGGGCAGTCATAATAGATTAAAACCTTAAATAATTCTGATAAAATAGAAATGCAATGTTGAGAGGACCAATGGAACTTTGGATAGCAGTAAAGAAATGTGCAAAGTTTGATTTAAAAGCTTTCAGACTACAAAGTGGTCATGATTAATCTAGGCAGAACTGAGGACTTGTGCCCAGGACAGCAACTTGGCTAATAAATATAGAGCAGAAAACTCTTTGATATGAACATCTCATTTATTTCTTGGCAATACTAATGACTTGCAGTCTCATTCTGAACAAAACCCCCTTTCTCAAGGATATTCCTTATCTCTCCAATGATGCTTGATACTGTCTGAAGCAGTACTATGGCCACACATAGTCTATGAAGTGGTATGAGGTAGTTGTTTCCTACCCTACACTTTATTCCTCTCTCTGATCATCCAAACTGAGTTCCTTTTAGTCTTTCTGCCTCCATGTCCACTCAAGAGAATAATTTAATTTCATCATCTTATATGTTTCATTATTGCCATTGCCTCTCCTTTCTGCACTTTTAGAGAATTCCATGAAATCTTTGCTTTTTTTCTCTCAGTTAAAAATGTGTTCAACTAAATAAAACAAAATCATTTATGTATATTTATATGTAAAATTTGTATAACCAAAATGTAAAAAGTATTGATTTAAAAATGCACCCACTAGTGCATACCCCATTCTTATCACTTTGATCAATAATTATCCTCTTTTGTACCTCAAAATACAATATATTCAGTAGCAGATTCAATTTTTTCCTTCTACCTTTGGCAGTTCTGATTTACCCTTTCAACCAATCACTCCCCTTTTCTGAATTTCTAAGCTCTGTTGTTTCAATTCTGTTGAAGAATTTCAAGTTGTCAGTGTTTTAAAGTACTCTCTAAACTCCATGGTCTGGGACAAGGTCCTAATCACCAATCGATCAAACAATCAATCACTACTGATTTAATAAGCTCTTGTTATTAGTGAGGTACTGTGTAAAGCCTTGGGGAAGCAAAGACACAAAATGGAACAGTCTCTGCTCTCAAGAGGATTATATTCTATTGGGGAAGATCTCACACTTACATGAAGGAATATACTTTACAGATTCTGCATACTTAAGTGCATATAATGAAATATTCATATAAAGCAATATACTTGAAAAGATTCTTCATATATATGTATATTCAGAATCAATGATTACTACCAAAGCCAATCATGACAAACCAGTTCCTTGGGAGGGACTGAGATATTACCAGTGGTTATATTTTACAGAGTCCTTATGTTTCTAGTCTATGATCATAGAGTAAGGTGCATAGATAGCTATTATTTGGCACAGACCAAGTTGTGGGGCAGAAGAAAGAAGTGAGGAGTTGCAAAGTAAAGTTTTAAGAACCATAATAAGCAATCTTTGAAGGCGAAGAGGTTAATAAAAATCATGTCAAAATCAGTAAGATTAGGAAAAATAAAGTACCTCGAAACCATACTAAGTCTACAGGAAGGAAGGATCTTTATTTCTTAAATCTTTTTATTCCATGGAAATGTATTGTCCACACAGGCCTGGGACAAGCTCTAAAGATATAAAACGGCTGACTCATTGAAGGAAGCTGACAGTTTTTTGTCTGGAAGCCTTTCTCTTCAAGAGAAAAAGCAAATCAATCCCTTTAGCTCTTTGGCACTGTTTTGACCAGAAGCTGAAATTACACAGTAAATCAAGATGCCCCTAATTCTCATAATGAGATTTATTGGAAATATATTTCAAATGCACATGGTTTATTATTACTGAGAAAGATGACAGAAATGCAATTTGGGAATTTTTTTCCAAGTAAAAAAATCAACCTGCCCCCAAATGAACTTGCCAAATAGTCCCTGAGAACTAATCTATGCCAAATTGGTATAAGCTATTAAAGTCTTTTAGAACATCATAACAGCTCAGGCATCTCTTGCTGAACAGAAAAAGTACTGCAGAAAAATGTGTAATAAAGTTAAATTTTTGTTACATGAATTCTGTTTTCCTACTGATTTGAATTATGTTGGACAAAGTACAAAATGACTTCTGGAGGCAATAAGACCATACAAGAATGTAAAAGACCTTTTAAAATCCTGTGTTTAAAAATCCTGTAGATTTTCTCAATAACAACTAAAAGACAACACATAGGAAAAATAATATTGTGTAATTTTCAAAACAAAGTATCAAATTCAATTAAATAAAAATGTTTCAATTTCCTACTTAATAAGAAAAGAACTATGCTATACATTGGGGATACAAACATATAAATGAAACAGTCTTTGCCTTCACTGAGGTTTCATTCTAATTAGTTTTGATTTTGAAATGGTGGAGTGTTTAGGTGGACTACAGACCTGAGATTTCACCGATCTGGGGAATTCATGGTGAGAAGACTTCCTTGTACCCTACATGGTTGTACATGGTCCTACAAGGTCCTACATTTTCTGGAGTCAGAGAAATTTTGTACTTCTTACTTGAATTCATGTCCAAGTTCTGACATTAACTGGCTTTGTGATGTTGGACAAGTCATCGCAGCTCTCAATGTCTCAATTTCCTCAAGTACACAATAGTGATAATTTCTACTATAGCCTATCTCACAAAATCATTATGAAGATAAAATGAGATAACTATGAAATCCTAAATATATGGTATAATTTTATTATATTAAGATGCCTCATGAATTCAAATTATATTTCAGCATTACCTCTTAAAACAAAATGGTAGCTGCTAAAAGTTGGTCCTATCTTGTGCCATTTAAAATGAATTTCAATGAAATCTGAATGTAGAAAAGGTCATAGAAATGTGATTGCAACAGATTCTACATTTTCAAAGAACTGCTAGTTTATTCTTTTCTTTTAAACAATTTTCCCATTACTTACTTCATTCCAGATACTTGACCAATAACACCTGTTCAATTTGTTTTGATATCCTCAGACAGTGAACAAAATAAGCCACTGAAATGTACCCTTCTCTTGCAATAGAGACTCTCCCTAATATCCATTGGGACATAAAACTGTCTGAAAAGCAGTTAATGTCCAATAGTGATCACTAACACAGTGGGTTACTGTGTTAACACGGCTGCCTGTGTGAACATTTTGCTCTCAATTTCAGGACCTAAGTAATGGCTGGTGTCTTCATTAAGGACTGACAGGACAACAACATGGTGTTTGCTAAGCTTTTCAAAGCCTAGGTCATTGTTGGATATAAACTGATCGTCAGAGTTATAACTTGAGAGAAAGTTGGTTGCTTCAGTTGATAGTGGCCATGGAAACAGACAAAATGGCAGCACTGAACTTCATCAAATTCTCTATAATTGCAAAGTGGATTTCTGACAGTTCCTTAAGGTCAGAATTCTACATAACATGCTTATTCCCTACATGAAGACAATTTGATTGCCCTGCAATTAGTAAAGGTCCCAGCTTTAAGTTACTTTTTTTAAAACCCTTACCTCCTATCTTTGAATTACTACTATATATTGGTTCCAAAGCAAAAGAATGGCAAAGGCTAGGCAAAGGGAGTTGAGTGACTTGCCCAGAGTCTCACAGTTGGAAAATATCTGAGGCCACATTTGAATCCAGAACCTCTCAATTCCAGGCCTGGCTCCAAATCCACTGAGTCAACCTAGCAGCTCACCTTTCCTCACTCCCCAAGTTACTTTTCCTATTAGTGGTCATGGATTTCATTGACCATTCAATATTTGCTTTCCTGATTCCTCAAAGGAGCCTGAAGTGGTGAGATAGCTGGGATTAAAATGAGAGATAAAGCACAAAGCAAAGACAACTTGCCAATAAGCAGATCAAGTATATAATTTTGACCTAATGAAAACCATGTTTTTTTAATTGAAATAGGCATTATTGTGATACTGCTGAATTTATTCACATTTTTCTTGTGCGATCACATTCCTTCTCTGTGTTTATTGTCATCTTCCACTGACATCTTTAACCTGTATTAGTATATTTGTTTCTAACTGTGAGCAAGGATCATCAGTTTAGAGGTGATAGCACTTCTGAGTTGTTCTGTCTTGTCTGATTCTTTGTGACCTCATTTGGGGTTTTCTTGGCAAAGGTACTGGGGTGATTTGTCATTTCCTTCTCTAAATCACAGATGAAGAAATTAAAGCAAACATGGTGAAGTGACTTGCCCATGGTCACAATGCTAGTAAATCTCTGAGGTGGGATTTGAACTTGGGCTTCCTGATTTCCAAGCCAGGTACTCTATCCATTGCCTCAGCTAGCTGCCCCAATTTAATAGCAATAACAGCTAGTGTGTAGGACAGGCAGCATGATATTAGACTAAACCTGTTAGAAGACTAGTTTAATTGGCTCCACCACTCTTTAGCTATTTGACCTGGGGGCAAGTCACAAGAGCTTCTGTTTTCTTACCTGTAAAAGAGTGAGAATAGATATTATCCATACTATCTATCTTGCTGTGTAGTTGTGAAAAAGAAAGGACTGTACTAAGCTGCTTGGGTAAGGACTCACTTTTTGACAAAAACCTGAGAAAACTGGAAGGTGAATTGTCAGATGTTAGGTTTATAACAAGATAATGTACAAATTGATGTAAGGCCAAAAGAATGTAAAAAGTCACATCATAACCAAATTGGCAAATAAGGAATAAATATATTTTTGAATCTACAATGAAGAAAAATTCATAACCAAAAAAGATGGAGAAGACAACAGAAGTAAAATGGCATATTTTCAGGTTTCTTTTTGAATTGTTAATCAGTTTTTATTTTTCTTCTTTAGTTCCTTTGCTATATGAGATGGCTTTCTGGGAAGCAGAGAGAGATTTGGGAGAAATTAAGTGATATAAAAACCAAGTATAAAAAGAAAAGATTTTATAAAAAAGATTATGCATTTTAGACCATCTGCAATGAACATTTATGGAGAGAACTTCCACATCAAGGGTCATCCCACACCGATGAAATTATAGGTTTGGACTCCTTTCTCCCATCCTTTCATTATGTTAGCAATGAAATCCACAGAAGTAGCCAATAGGAATATACTGTTATATCAATCATCCTTTCAATTATCTTATGGATTAGGCAATTATTATTATCCTTTTTTCCTTCTAACTTTGGGATCACAAAGAATTAGAAAGACCTTTCTCATTTAGATTGATTGCTAGGAAAATTATATGAAATTAGTTGCTACCAAAGTAGCATTAGCTGTTGAACCAAGGGAAACCTGTTAACTTGTGCAAATAATGTTTGTCAGGGTCACTGAGAACTCATTCACATAACACAGACTTGGTCAGGCCTGGAATTGAAATAGAGCAATGACCTTCATTCCTATATCCTGAGTTGAATGGCTAAACCTGAAAAGAAGGGGATGTTACAGAATGGATGTAGGAGATACTACAAGTATAAAATAATAGTTAAAACTTCCCTGTCCTTAGATTATGATTGTTTTTCTACAGGTAAAGCCCTGTGTGACAGTTACTCCCAAAATGATTCCCTTTTATGCCCCTTTGATCTGAGAGTATGTTTTGTGGAAAGAAAAATCTATAGTACCACCAACCCAGAAGTCTTACGATATCAGAAGCGAGAGTTGAAACATTTACCCCCTTAGAAGAAAAGGAGCAATGTTCTCTTTAGCTTTGTGTGGAGTCAATGTGCTACCAGAATAAGGACTGTGGGAAAATTGTGAACTGCCAGTTTTTGAATGTGCATTAATCAAGAAAGCTTATAGAAGGCTAAGAAGTACTTCCAGTTCTGTGCTGACAGACAACAAACACTGAAATGAAACATGACAAGTCTGAATTACTAAGTGACTAAACGCTATCAGAATTGGGGAAAGGGCACAGGCGATATTTATTATGCACACCCAAAGTATTTTTGGATAACGTTGGTTCTTGCATCTGGGGAAACCTCAGACTATTTACTACAAATGAAAAGCTAAATAAAGCCTTCACAGTTTAGTTAAAGTTGAAACATCCAAGTTGATGCACCTCCTATGGCCATGTTGGCGAACTTATGGCATATGTGACAGAGTGGGTTGCTCCCCTCTCCATCTACACTACACCTAAGGACATTTCTCACATAACCTGCCCCTCTGCCCAGCAGCTAAATGGGAGTGCTTCCTCCTTTCTCTGTCTCGGGTAAGAGGACAGCTCACATTTGGGATGAGGGTTGCCGTTTGGGCAATTGGTCTCTAAAAGGTTCTCCATCACCGTCCTTTGGTAACTGTTGCCTCTCTCTCTCTCTCTCTCTCTCTCTCTCTCTCTCTCTCTCTCTCTCTGACTCTGTCTCTCTCTCTCTCTGCCTCTGTCTCTGTGTGTGTGTGTGTTTTCTCCTACAAATGCTTACCTTTAAACACTAATAGCATCTAATATTTACACTGTGCTTTAAGGTTTTCAAAGTGCTCTATGAACCCAGCAATGGGAATTGTGCCTATCACCTGTAGACTAATTTAGATAAACCCAAATATCTGGCAGTTCACCAGAAGGTTGGACACCAAGTATAAAATCTTTTAGAAATTAATCCATGAACATTTACTAAGATATAGAGGTGGGAAGGTTGTCTCCATTCTCAACAGAGCTGATGCCTATACCACTGATAGCACAAATCTTTTGAAGTAAGAAACTGATATTCATTACAGGAGCTTACACTTTAACGGATCTTATACTCTGATGGTAGAGTCTTTATTTTATTATTATTACTTTAAAAATCTTACCTTTTGACTTAGAATTGACATTTGGAATTGGCAACAAGGGAGAAATGTGGTAAGGGCTAGGCAGTTTGGGGTTAAAGGACTTGCCTAAGGTCATACAGCTAGGAAATGCCTGAGGTTAGATTTGAACTCAAGATTTTGGGTCTCTCTATCTATTGAGCCATTTAACTGTCCTGCTAATAGTATAGTTTTTTAAGACAAAAGATAATCTCCATGTTATCACAAGCATCAGAATTGGATTTCAGTGAAGGTAGGAGATATTCTTAAACACATATCCATCTCTGCAGTTAGAAATTAAAAATAAGGATGTTTATGTTCTAAAAATATATTCATGTATTTAAAATGCTATATAGACATGGTCAAACCATTCTGAACTAATTTTCAGATTCAGCAAATCATTTTGTCCTAGTAAATGGTCTACTTGAGGCCTCAGTTGGTCTTTGGAAAACTCCAAGGAAACTGTATACCCAGTCAAAGATTCTTATCAAGATGGAATAATGGAGGCTGCACCTGATTTTTGCTCCATAGCATATTACACACTGTAGTACTCATGTCTTTCTCTGAAGCTTTATTTTAATAGAGGTGATTCAGCTTCTCAAAAGCCCTATAGGTAGACACCACACTAGAAAGGCTTTGATTATGGGCTTAGGGATGGCTTTTGGTCTCTTGACCAAGGATCAAGTTTGCTAAGTCTGGTGAGACTTATCACTTGTTTCATCTACAGCATATCTTGAAGTCAGAGAGGGATTTGTGCCAGGGGAGGGAGTGCTTTCATTACTAGAGCCCCAGATCCCTGAAGTACTGAAGTCACAGAATGACAATTATAATAATGATAGCTCACATTTATACAATGCTTTGTTTTACATACACAGAAAGGAAATTGTACAAAGAAGGACAGCGTACCCTTTGGAAGACTAGCCAAGAGACTATGAAGGGCAGCTAGGTAGCTCAGTGGATAGAGAGCCAGAATGGAGATGAGAGATCCTGGGTTCAATCTTTATTCAGACATTTCCTAGCTGTGTGGCACTGGGTAAGTCACTTAAACTCAACTGAGAGGCAGACAGACAGACAGACACTGTGGCATCAGGGTTCTGAGCAAGGCAAACAACTAAAGATGAATTGCTTTGCCTAGTAAACATGCTTTATGGCTATGAAACTTTTATATCTAGAAACAACATGGCAAGTTTGCCAAGAAGTTTCATCGTCATTATCAGTATGCCATCTTCAATAACTAATGCCCAAACAAGATTAAATACTAAGTAAAGTTTCTCATCATTGGAGCAATTATGGCTTTAGCTCAACTCTATCACATTTATTCAAATATGGAGATGACTGACATCTGTACACCCAAACACATCCACATAGTGAAATAAAATAAGGTCATGGTAGGTAATGAATAGAAAATAAAGGATCATGAGAGAAAGTCTAGTATAATGTCACATGGAGACTTAATGGTACTACTGGACTAGAATCAAGATCTTTTGATTTCTGATAAATCATTGTTTTTTCCTACTCGTTTGACACATATCAAATATGGAACCAGATTGAGCAGTCTCATTTTTACATACATACACAATCCATGTATCCATATGTAGATAATTTTCTGATGACTTTTTTTCAAGTTCGGGACAAAAAATATTACTCTGGTGAGCTGTGGCTTTCAGAGAACATAGGGGCAAATCAAAGATGTTATGATTCAAGGAAATAATTGCTAGTAAATGATCTACAAAGTTTCCATCACTTTCTTTTTCTTTTCTTTTCCTTTTTAAAAAAATCCATACCTTCTATCTTAGAATCAATACCAAATATCAGTTTCAAGAGAAGCAAGGGCTAGGCAGTTGGGTAAGTGACTCGCCAAAGCTCACACAGCTAGGAAGTTTCTGAGGTCAAATTTGAATCCACGACCTCCTATATCCAGTCTTCAGTGGTAAACCCTTTCCCATTACTTCCAAACTTTTCCAGCTCTGTTGTGGGGAATAGATCAGAATAAAGACTGGAAATAGGCATTCCTGTTCATTGCATTAAAAAAAATATATAGGGCAAAGATTAGTTACAGGGAGGGCCACACTAGTATTAGCTTGTATAGATAAGTGACAATCTCAATTGTGTAGATAAGTGACTCCTCCCAACAGATCAATAAAATGCACCAGTTGGAATCTTGATGGAGAAATCCAGAAAAGAGAACAGTGAGTCCTTGTCTGGTTTAGATTGGCAAAGGGAAACAGATGAAGATGTCTACAAACACTGGAGACAAGGTCAGGGCACACTCTGGTACCCAGGGAAAGGCTGTGCCCCTGCACAAAAGGAGGTCCAGACTCATACTGAAGCATCTCCAGACACACCAGGGTACTGTGATGGGGAGAGGTTTCTACTGATAGCTTGGCTGCCCATCACCCAGTCTCAGGTAACAGATCGGGGATGGAGTGTGAAGAAGACCTGCCTATATAGCACAGCCTGGGGAGGATTTGAGCTGGACCTTAGACCTAGAAATGATAAGGTTTAGAATTGAGCATCAGTAGCTGTGGTGTGGCTCAGACCTCAGGCACAAAGCATGGTTTCATTTCCAGTATGTAGTCCAGCCTGCCAATGAATAACCAAGGCAGGAATCCCAGACCAAAGGGGAGCCTACAATTCTCCATGTTGAACCAATAGAGCTTCCCAGCTGGCTGATGAGGGCAGAGTCCAGCAGAAACTACTCTTGCTTAGATGGAAACCCAGGTTAGGAATTTCCAGAACTCAAACCTAGGGGAAGGGGAAGGGGGGCAGTTATCAGATTTTGCCCTGAGTTGAGCCCCTTTGGAAGAACTGAAAATGTGCAAGTTCCCAGCCAGTCCCTGAGATCCTAGAATAACTTAATAAGAACAGAAAGTAGGTACCATATAGATTTCACTTTAGGTCCGGCTTTGTCAGTGGAGTTGCTTTCCATATGAAATTCCATGTATGACTTATAGCCCTTTCTGTAGTGGGTACATTCCACCTTATTTAGAGCAACATCAATAATTGAGTCAAAATTCTTTCCTTTGGTTACAGGGAAATATAAAATACACATTTTACAGAACCATTTTCCAATTATTTCAAGTATGTGCATTTGCCTGACATTAAGAGCACATTCAAAAGGGGGAAAAAACCACTTAATCTATTTTGTTCATATGTGCTCCAACCTTCACTTGGCATGATCTGAAACTCTACATGATTAAAAAAAATGAGTTTTAGCTCATGGTAAGTAAAAATTTCCACATCACAGGAACATCTTATAAAGTATTGGGGGAAAAGATCCCCCAAATTAGCAGGCTTTTTTGAAGAATCAAAGATAGAAGAAAAATGATGTGATTTCAAAAAAGATGACACGATGTCCCAACCTAGAAAAAAAAATCTGCTCCTTATCTTGGGCCTTGGTTTCTACTGCCTGATAGCCGACAGATAACACACTCCTCTAGGTACAGTTGCTATTTTTGGTTCCAATTAGTGTCAAGGCCATCAATACTCACCACGGCTGCTTTTTTCACAATATGCCACTTGTTCTATTTAGCTTTCCCCTGCCCTCGTCTGTCATCCTTGTATTTAATTCACCTTGCATATTCAAATTCATAATTGTGTTAAGGCTATATCTGGCTGTATAAGTTATAAGAATTATTATTTATTTTAAACACATGAAAAACTTTTACAAAGTTTTCCTTCATTTATTACTAAGATACAATTTTAAAATAAAAAAACAAAAGAAAAGAAAACAAACAACTAACAACCAACCTACTACACTGTGAGCCATGAAGAGACATCAACACTTTAAAAAAAAAAAAGGGCTACAGTTTAGTTTGGTGGTAAATGAAGAATGTGCTGAGTTGAAACTGATCTTTACATAGGTAAATACATAGATCCACAAGAGACCATTCAATCATTCTGCAATCACTGTTGCTAAGGGGGCTCTACAGTTTCTAGAATGAAAAGAATTCCTAATAAAGACCATCTGTAACTTGGCCCTCGACTCTATCAATTAGGGAATACTTAAAAGACATTCCCTTTCCCAAATACATTTCTCCAACTTACAGAAGACAGTGTAAAATTACAGCAACAAACAGACTCTTTAAGAAATCACCAATGTGTGATGGTTACAAAAGGGAAAAGAGGCCCAGCACCTTTCTGCTTTCTAATTACAGGTTTGGTCTAACTTATTACATAGGTAGGCCTTGAGTTAAAACAGAGCAAGGTGGTATGGTATTTGAGTTTTTTCTTGGAGGTTTGTGTTTTTATTCCATTTTTAGATGGTGGACAAAAAGAATTCTGAAATGCCTTCCATATGTTACCCTTCTTTGCTCTCACTCGCTCTTACCACTGCCTTTTTTCCTCTTCTTCTCTTAGCAACTCAAAGGTTTCCATCCTATGCTTCTTCTCATTCTGCTAGTCTGGAATAAGGAAGGCAGTGAACCAGAAGTCTAGACCAAAGGATCCACCATTAGGCTTACCATTGGGCCTTTTATTTGGTGCAAGACAGTTCTGCCTATTTCGCTTAGAACATGGTCTCTCCAAGAGGTGGTAGGGGCATGATGTAGGACTCCACTTAGAGTAGATATTGGGGAAAATAGAGAATAGGAATTTAAAGTTTCTGGTTCCTTCTTGCTCCATCCCAAACTTGCCCTTATGGCTACCATGGGTGTTTTTTAAATCACTGCCCCAAAACCTAAGACTTTCTAATCTTTGAAACTGATCTCCATCTCCATATTGGCTATGCATGTCTACTTTCTTATCTTGACTGATCATCTGTCAAAAGAGCAAACATTTCTCCTTTGAATAAAACATAAAGAGATGCAGTACAACTCTAAAAGAAATTCCTTCTGGGACTTTGTTACATGCAGACAAACAAAAACAAGCTGACACAAAGGTTCTGCCTTCCCTGGGTTATGTCAAGTCAGGTCCACACTTGCCTTTGGCTTGTGCCTACCTCCCTCAAGGGTAGAGCAGCAGAGCACCAGACTGATCATCTGTGGCAGAGTGAGGTTCTCTGGGGCTTCAGGATAATCACCAGGAGGCACTACTTGCTATTGCTTGTAGTTTTATATAAAGAGGGAGGTAAAATGCTTAACATGTTAGTTCTTCTGAATCCATCTAGGGGTCCTGCAAGGTATATTATTCCTATTTATAGGAAAAATAAAAATTGAGATAGTAAAAGACTGACTTTTGCCACATGATCAAGTGGTATTTGGTAAGTGTTCACCTGATTATGTGTTGAGGACAAAAACCCTAGACTTCTTAACTCCTTTAAAGGAAAATAATCAATTATCTATGGGACTTCTCCGCATATGAACTTCTCCTTTCCCACACTGGCCATCATTTTGTCTAGAGAACCACAAATGCCACAAACTTTAGAATGGGGGCAAAATCTATTTTCCCCCCATCAGCTAAATAAGGAATAGTTAGTACTGCAGATTGTTTTAAAGGCATTTGTGTTACTGTTTTTAATCCTTCCTAGAAAGTCAGTAACCAGAGAAATTAGAAAGTCAGAGCATACACAATAATGGTTTCATTTTTGACTCCATAATTCCTAATGTCTATTTCTTCAGCTTCTAGTAGTTTAAAACCCAACTCTGAAGCCAGCTCTTCATAAAAACTTCTTTGATTCCTCTGCTTTCATGGTGGGAAGTCATCTCTCCTTCCTCAAATTTCTCATTCCATTTTGTCTGGACCTCTCCTTTGTACTTAGTCAAATTCTGTGACTTTTAAAAATACCTTTATCTTCCATCTTAGAATCAATATTGTGTATTGGTTCCAAGGCAGAAGAGTTGTAAAGGTTAGGTAATGGGGTCACAGTTAGGAAGTGTCTAAGACAGAATTTGAACCCAAGACCTCCCATTTCTAAGTCTAGCTCTCTATCCAATGAGTCACCTTGCTGTCCTTCACATTCTGTTTGGTACTAGAGTAACTGTCTATGTGTTTTTGTGTATATTTGTGTGTAAACTGCCCCTGCCCCATCCCATCCCATTTACAAAGGATAATAAACTCTTTGAGAGTAGGGTCTGTATCTTATTTCATCTACGGATGATGATGAAGAAGAAGGTTACAGTAGTGACAACACAGGCTTCAAATTTTACAAAACTGAATCTTCAGCATCTTGCATAGATGAGGTGATTAATAAACACTTGCCAAAAGGAATGAAACCAACAATTCATGAAGAATTTTATATTCTTTTCCATGAAAATAGGTGGCTTTAATTATCTATTAAGACATATTTACCGAGTATTAATATGCAAGAATCTATCCTAGGCAATGGGAGAAATGAATAGGAGAGACTAGAAGAGAAGGTTCTTATTTTAAGATCCTTGAACCTTCCAGGCTTCTGTGGGTAGATTTCAGGGTATTCATGAACCTAGAAATATTTATATCTTTCTCTAATTTCTAACGATGAAATTTAGCATTTCTGTCAATTAAAAAAATATCCTGAGAAGAGTTCCATAGGTTTTGTCCATGACATCAAAAAAGATTAAGAGTCTCTGAAAAAGGTAATCCTCTAAGGCTCCTTCTGGCTTTAAATCCTATGATTCTAAGAGCAACAACAACAACAACAAAAATAGCATTTAACACAGGCCTGATGCCTAAGGTTATCTCCTGTTACTTATTTACCATGTCATAGACCACTACTGAACTGAATTGTTGGAAAGAATTCCCATACTAGGAGTTTTCAGCTGACAAATTCATAGATCCTTCAGGTATTTTGAAAAAGGAAATAATTATGGGTTCACTAGTTCTGTAGTTCTTCCAGGTACTTCCATCTATAAGTGAACATACAGCTGAGACAAATTAAAAACTTTTAATATAAAGATATTGAAATTATCAGTAACTTTTACATCAAGCAAAATTTATAACACTTAATCTTATTCTTTGTTTCTAAGCCACTTCCTTGACTTTCACTGTCATTTGTTTTTCCTGAAAAGAGACATTTTCCTATAGATTCTTTATTTCCTTCCCTTGGATTTCACACCAATTGACATTTTTGAAATAAATGGTGTAGTTACTCTCAGTTGCTTCTTTTTTGTGAGAAAGTCAAAGTGATAATTCTGTGAGACTGTTATGAATTGAAGAAGCACCAAGAAAAAGTTTTAAGCACGTTTCATTTGGTTCAGGAACCAGAAAAAAAATAATATAAGCACCTTCTAAAAAAGAAAACTCAATCACTATTACAAGGAAGACAGAACCTCAAAGGGATCTGAAGTAACTCCTATCAGGAAATAAAAACAAACAGATCAGGGTCTTCTGAATGTAGAAATGAACAAGATTGAAACCGTTCACTTTTGCATATGGTTCTTTCTTTTAAAAAAATATTAATTTGTTTATTTGTCACATTAAAATACCCAGTTAATACTTCCCTGTATTAGAGAAGGCATCACTTGAGAAAAATCAGTAGCTTGGTGATATATAATATCCCTTCATCGGCCTCCTGTTTTAAATTGGGACAGAAGAAATGATTCTAGGTGTCTCCCTTCAAGGTTAATCTCTTCTTGGGAATAATGATCCTTTCCTCTTAGTCCATTACTATTGGGATATGATGGCAGCTGAGTATTGATTCCAAGGCAGACAAGTGGTGAGGGGGCTAGGCAATGGAGCTTAAGTGACTTGTTTAGGGTTCTACATTCTAACGTGTTCAAAGCACCCAGGAAGTCATCTCTCCTTTTTCTTATAGATTAAGAAATGGAGGTGAAGCAATTAACCCAAAGTTATATAAGTAGGAGATGACAGAACTTCTGAACCCAGGTTTTCTGATTCCAAACTCATTATGCCATGTATGTAGGTAGCAACTCCAAATTTAGTTACCCCTTTTCCTATTGCTGTAAAACTAGAGTTGTAATGTTGACTTTCTGAGAGTGAGGTTGTAGGGTGAGCTGCCAAAAAAAGAAATAACTAGTATCAACCTAGGGAGGGAGGAGATGAGAATCAATAGTTCAAGGCTATAGAGGAACAAGTGGCAATGATGGAGAAAAGGATTGTTAGACCTCTTTTAACAGCTTGTGACCCTTTGGAGATGGCAGACAAGGAAGTGGTTATGATATTGACTGAAAATTTTCAGAGAAAGTTTTTATATCCTTTGTAGAAAAGAAAAAAGATGAGTTAGATTTGTTGGATCTCTTTGTAAGGGGAGAATTTATACTCCTTGAGGTCAGGCAACATTTCATTTGTTTTTGGTCTTTGTATCCTTAGGGTCTAGTGTCATAAAAAGCATTTAATTAATGAATTAATTAATAAATAGATGTTTGATGATTGGGGTGAGAGGATCAGTCTTAAATTCTAGTTCTGCTATTTTGTAGCTATGAAACTTTAGGCAAGTCATTCTCTAGGCCTCAGTTTCTCTAGAAAAAGAAAAGACTAGCCTAATTAGGAGTTCTTAATGTTTTTTTCATCATGAACCCTTTGGGCAGACTGATGAAGCTCTTCTCAAAAAAATATAACAGTACATATGATGACAAAGGAAATTATATTGAAAAGGTGATAAAATATTTGAAAAAAGATGATCTTCAAGGTCCCTTGCAATCCTAAATTCTGTGAGTCTATCCCCTGGATACCTTAACTGAAATATTAGGAGATAAAAAGTCTTGCATGAGAGAGGAAGTATTTGGTATTTGAGGCTGAAAAAAGTCTAGCAGAGAATGAAATCTGTGTTGCTGGACACCAGAGAATAGAGAGTTTCGCTTATTAGTAAGAAGTGTTTATCTATCTGGAAAAATATTGATTTTGATTCTGTCTTGTTACAGGATAGCTATCTTGCTAAGAATTCACTGCTACATGAGAAAGTATCATTTGTTTCAATGAATAAGGAGTAAACCAAGGAGAAGCATAAGTAAATATCCTACCTGTTGGTTTTTTTCATAGTTCTAGATGGTTTTGAATTATAGATCCAAGAGAACTATTAAACAACAAAAGTAGACAACTCCAACATTGAATTTCTCCAAACTCCAACCCATGGGTATTCTTTGGAAATTATGATCATTCTTTTCAATTCTGCTCAGTAAGACAATACCCATTAGTTTCTATTTTGATTACATAAAATTCATGAATGAGAAAAAAAGTCCTGAAAAAATTAGTCCTTGATTTTGCTTTGAAAGCTTTCCCCTTGGCTCTTTAATACCTTGACATAGTTGCCTCTTCTCATCTGCCCTGTGCAAATGCTACTCTTAAAAAAGATTAGCCTCATTTCGCTACAATGAAGCTAAAACTTTGAGTGGATGCCAAAATTCTGCTAAGCATAAATCAATTGTCCTAATGTGTTTCAGATGCAGTATGATTTCTGTTTACTTGAGATCATACAGCAGAGAAAGTTACTGCTAATAAGAACATTGGCAAGTTACAAACATGATCATGAAGCCACTGGTGTCACTGCTTCACCATCTATAACATGCAAGCTTTTGTAAAGGATTCTAATATCTCTTTGAGACAGTTTGCAATAGTCATTTTCAAACAGGAGTTGTAATAAAAAACACATCCATCTTCTGACAGCAGTGGGGACGAACACCAGTTATCCACTCTGAGCTAGGAAGCTGCATGCCAAATCGGTTTTCACCACCCACTGGGTACAACATACTTCACATGCAAATCAACAAATTAGGCTGTTTACACAGATCTCGTGCCGGAAGAGGCATAAGCTTCATAAAAATCTACCTTGCTTTTTCCACTGAGCTAGGCGGTCATTATAAAGTGCAGACCATTATTTGGGGGCAGTGAGGGGTATTTATAATTTTGACTGATATGGCTAGAGGGTCTGAGGAACTCAAACTCCTTGTTTGTCTGTAGCCATTTCTTTCCCTAGAGGGAACCAATGGAAATTCCCTGTTCTATGTCTGCCTAAGCATTTTAGGCACCAGAATGGATTGTCAAATGATTCAAAGTCGAGTGATGAGATTATTAAGTGGCCAACACTCCAGAGGGCTAGGTGGAGACTACACAATTTATTTTTTGATGTAACCAAAGATAAGTCTGAACTCTAACTTCTAAGGCTAAGGCTGGCACATTAACCTACTGTTCTACTTACATCTATAATAGCCTGACCTTTTCAAGGAAAGAAATTACTACTAATTTCTTAAATGGTAATTTGTATCAAATAGGCTACTCTTAGGTTCTTGAAGAAATATAACATTTCCTGTTTTTAGTAAAACCGATTATTGGTCTATAAAGCATAAGTTATTTTAGTATGGCAGCATAATTCTATAGGTAGACTGGACATTGATACATTCTCCTAAGCCACCTACAGACTTCTTAAACTTTTAAGTATATTGATTTTATTGCATCTCAGACTTATCAAGTTGATGACATAGCACCCCTTATTCCTTTGATAGATTCTGAAGCTCAGAAATAAAGGAACTTTCTTTATAAATTATACAATTTATTCCATGACATTCCCCCTACTGCCTCAATGTGACATTTCAGTCTAGTTCTATTAGACATTGAAAATAGATTGACCAAAGGAGTCAAGAAACAAAGTCTGAGAGAGTTTAGATAACAGAATCATAGAACTTGAGAGTTGGAAGAGACTTTTGTGGTCATCTAATTAAATCTCTTACCCCATAAAAAGAACCTAACTATATAACATAACCAGTTAGTGATCATTCAGCTTCTGCTTAAAGGGCTAACAGGGGCAAGAAATCACTATTTTGACTGAGAGCATACTGCTGAATTTGATTAAGCTTGTAGCCCAAGGAAACTCCCAGATCCTTCCCAGAGGCACTTCTGTTTAATCAAACCTTTCTTATCTTATACTTTAGAAGTTGATTTTTTATACCCAAATGCAAGATTAGACCTAAATCCCTACTCTACTACATCTGATTAAATTTAGCCCAATGCTCTAATATCTCAAGAAACTTATGGATTCTGACTATTTCATCACTGTGATAGCTACTGCTCTCAGGTTTGGGCCAGCTGAAGATTTGATGTGCATATCATTTATGCCTTTATCTAAATCACTGATGAAAAAAATCTTTAATTTCCCAAGGCCAGTGCCTGGTCAAGGCATAGACACTTAGGGTCCTCCACTGGAGACCTCTTGTCATGATGACAGGTTAAGTCATTAACAACTTCCCAGTGTAGCTATCCAACCAGTTAAGAATCCATCTTATTGTATTATTGCCAAATCCATATCTCTCCATCTTCTCTAAAGGAATAAAAGAAGAAATTTTTATCAAAAACGCTGTAAATATCCAGGTAAACTATATTCTATATATTCAAATTTTGCATTCATTTTCTAGTTTAGTAATACTGTCAAAAAATGGAAATAAGGCTCAGCATCTATGGGAGATACCACAGTCTCATGTTGGTACACCTTTATTTGAGCACTTTAACACAACTCTTTGAAGTAAATAATGTATTGGAAAGATCACTGGTCTAGAAATTAGAAGGTCTCACTTTAACTCACTGTGTCCTAGAAGAAGTCACTTTATCTATCTCTTTTTCGATTTCTGTATGTGCAAAATGAGCCAATGTGAAGACATGATGTCTCTTCCAGCTCAAATACCATAAAGTTATATATATTTTACAGATAAATTTTTTTGAGCTTGTGGTGGGAGAGACTACAAAAATGAGATCCCACGTGATAAATTTAAACACTTTTCTACAGTTGGCTACTCAACATATGAGTTGGACAAAGTGAGGCTAAGATTTGTTCAGATTGTTGAATTTAGAAGTTTTGGAATTTAGCACTGAAATAAGTTTCTAAAGGGTTGAAGCTGTCCTTGAGGCCCCAGAAACCGCATTTGCTTATGGTAGTATAGTACCTGAGGTCTGAATCCCAAATGCCCCAGATCTTCCAGTGAGATGTCTGAGATAAGAGCTAAAGGCTGAGATTTATAACTCAGGCTTCATTTCCTCCTTTTGTAGAACTTCTTATCTCCTAGGACAGCAATCCTAACAAAAAAAATGAAGGTAATAATGGTTTGCCACCTTTTAGATAATATGCAAGGGAATGGAGTCCTTTGTGCTTAATGGAGACCTGTAGTTTTGGTTAGCCCTGAATTAGGTCAGTCTCTTAGGAGTTTAGATTTAATACTGGAAATTAAATAAGTAATCTGTAAGTCATTCAACAGGGTAGCTATGGTTCAGTGGATTAAGTGCTAAAACTGAAGTCAGGAAGACTTATCTTCCTGAGTTTAAATCTGACCTCATAGATATACTACCTATTCAACCCTGGGCAACTCACTTAACCCTGTATGTCTCAGATTTCTCATCTATAAAATGAATTGGAGAAGGAAAAATGATAAACCACTCCAGTATTTTTGTCAAGAAAACCTAAAATTAGGTCATAAAGAGTTAAACATGAATAAAATGAGTGCACAATAAAGTCACTCAATAACTAATAAATAGAAATTTAGTTAATATAGGAATGGGAGGATTTTTGAAAAGAATATGACAAACAGATGTTCTAGCTATGTAAAGCTTCCCTGAATTTGAGATGTCTATCATAGACTACTTGTCAAGACTACATGAGAAGCTAGAGTTCCTCATAGTTGGTTTAAACTCAGATAACTAAGAAATGATGTACTGAGTTATACTCCCCTGATGGTTTCAATATCATTTAAAAGAAAACTAAATCATGCATTTAGGTGGGAAGTTAACAGCAACTGCTCCCACTACAGTCTAATATTACCAGGGAATGAATAAAAAAAGAAGGGAATCAAATGAACCATTTAGTAAATAGTTCTATTACACATCTCTCAGTTTGTATGTTCCTAGAGACTGTGCTATGTTTCGTGATATTTGATTGGCAATGGCATACTGTCCAACTATGAGGAGAAACAAAGTCTTCTCATATTGATACCTGAAGTGGGAATGGGAATACAAAACATCATTTGAATATATTATGACACACTCTCACTGGTTATGGGTTTTTTCAGGCCTTTCAAGGACCCAGGATATCCTGGCTTTAAGGGAAATATCTTATTAAAGCCCTAATTTTTTTCAATTTCAAATTCACATTTGAAATTATAGTGCAAGACCTTGATAAAGTGATATTTCCTTTGCAAAAAGCAAATTCATTTTATACACAATATTTCAGGGCTACAGTTATTTTGTGAAGTAAGAGGCAGTATACTGTAAAATTCTACAAAAAAAATCCTCTAGTATTATTATAAAGACCCACGATGAATAGACTTGACCATCATCTTAATCTTTATCTTCTAAAGCTTTTGAACTAATTATTTTGAGGTATTTAAAAATGAAAACACAGTTCCAATTTTATAATGGAAACAAATACAGCCATACCTCAGAGATATTGTGGATTCAGTTCCAGACCACCACAAGAAATCAAATATCCCAATAAAGTGAGTCTATGATTTTTTTTTATTTCCCAGTGCATATAAAAGTTAAGTTTACACTATAGTGTAGTCTATTAAGTTGCATTGGTATCATGTTTTTAAAAAGCCAATGTATATATCTTAATTAAGAAATACTTTATTGCTAAAAAATGCTAACCATCATTTGAGCCTTCAGGGAGTCATAAGCATTTTATTGGTAGAGGGTGTGGTTTTAATGTTGTGATGGCTATTAGCTGATGAGGCTCATTGAGATAACTGTGGCAATTTCTTAAAATAAGATAACAACGAAATTTGTTGCATCAATTGACTCTTCCTCTATTAAAATATTTCTCTGTAGCATGCAATGCTATTTGAGAGACTTTTACCTACAGTAGAAATTCTTTCAAAATTGGGGTTAATCTCTCTAACCTTCTTGTTGCTTTATCAACTAAGTTCATATAAGATTCAGTATTGTCATGACTCAGGGAATAGGGAGGCCCGAGAAGAAGAAAAGAAAAAAGGACATGGCTGGTTGGTGGAACAGTCAGAACACATAACATTTATCATTTAAGTTTGGCATCTTATATGAGTGCAGTTCATGCCGTCCCATAAAAATTACAATAGTAACATAAAAGATCACTGATGAGAGATTAGCTTAACAGATAATAATAATGAAAAAGTTTGAAATATTGTGAATATTACCAAAATGAGACACAAAGACATAATGTGAATACATTCTACTGGAGAAAATGATGGTCAGGGTTTGATGCAGGTTTACCATAAACCTTTAATTTGTAAAAAAAAAAAAAACAAAACAAAGCGATATCTGTGAAGCTTTAGAAATGAACCACAAAAAAGGTGAGGCATGACTGTATATGAATCACTATAGCTTTTAAAATTTTCCAGTTTAGTTTTGTTCTGGTTGGAACATAGCTATTCTGTAAAATAATGGATTATTATATTAAAATTTGCCATAATTGCTATTATATACCAATTAATCTCTTTTTAAAAAAAGTCTAATACTTATAATTGAACCCAAAGTATAGTAATTCAAGTAATTCATGAAAATAAAATGTTAGGATGGGTTCTTCAACATGGAGATTTAAAAAATATATATCTGCCCCTTAGCAAAGAACTTCTAAAAATAGAGGGTAGTATAATTTACTTCTTATCAAGGGTAGCATAGTAAGGTTTTGGATACCACAGAAGAAAAAGTATACTTATATTATACTAGTAGTTGTTTATAAAACCAGTTTGATACTCTTTCAGTATCTTCTCTTTGAGTTATGCCTGATCTTATTGCCAGTTTCTATGCAGATCCCTTGAAAGATGGGATGATTTTGTGCTTATTCTTTAGCAAGGAACTTTCTGATCCTGAAAATTTTGTGGGAAGATGTGCTAAGGAGACCAGTGAAACCTGAACACCACAACAGAAAAAAAAAACTTAGAAAAGGTTCCTAAATGAATTTCAATACTCATTGTCAATGAGGTTGAAAACAATTGATAGAAGTAATGGCACCCAAATTGTGTACTGGAAAAAAATGTCTGCTGAAAATATTAAAGCAGTTCACAAAAAAATTATAAAGACAAACAGATGTGCACATATGAAATTCAAGGCATGGAAGTTTAAATTTTTTTATCCAACAGTTAGAAATTTAGAAGTGAAACATATTTTGGTGTAGTAGAAAGAAAAATGAATTTGAAGTTAAGACTTGAGTTTTAGAGGTCTGGCTTTGATTACATATGTTAGCATAGGTAATTCACTTAAACTTCCTGGGTCTCAGCTTTCTTAGTTATTAAAAGAAAGCAGTGGACTGGATGGATCAAATGGATGAAGTTTCCTTGTTATTGAAACATTTTATGAAATTATTAATAGTTTTAGAGTCTATTATCACTTCTGTTTTGGAGGTGGTCAGCACCATGGCTAGAGGTAGCAATAGACTTAATCAGTGCTAAGTCTGGGGAAAAAAGTGAAACAGGAATACTGGGCAGCATTGGGTTGTCATTGTAACAACTTATTATTGCAGGAAAATGTAAGGAAGAGGAAATGAGATTACATGTAGGGACAGGGGCATCTCTCTGGGTCTATTCTTGAGTGCTGTGATTGACAAGGAAGGAGGTGAGGAGAGTTTGAGTGTCTTCCCTGTATGAAATGTCTTATGGCAGTACCAGATTCTGTCTCTAAGTGGCTTAAGTTCAAGTGTTGTGTTTTTTAATGTAAAGGTTGGATTTGTGTTGAGAAAGACTTTCAAAAATAGTTACATTTTTAACATTTCTGACATAGCACTTTATACTAAACTCCAGGGATGTGTTTGAGAGACTGGATGGCAAAGGGAAAAGAAGGGAGAAGAAAACAAGCATTTATTAAGAACCTACTATGTACCAAGCTCTGTGATAAGTGCTTTACAAACATTATCTCATTTGATCCTCAGAACAACCTTGTGACATTGGTGCTTTTATTAGCCCCATTTTACAGTTAGGGAAATTGAAGGCAACAGGTTAATTAACTTGTTTAGGGTCACACAGTTAGTAAGTGTTTGAGGCAAGATTTAAACTTAGGTCTTCCTGTTTCCATATCTAGCAGTCTACCCACTGTGACACCTAGGTACATAGTGGATAGTAGGTTATAGCTGGCCTGGGAACCAGGAAGACCAGAGTTCAAGTTCCACATTTGACACATACTGGCTATGTGACCTAGAGCAAATAATTTAATTTTTTGGTGATTTAGGCAACTCTCTACTTAAGACTATATAAACTATAGTAGACACAAAAAGTGTCTATTAGTATTGATTCCAGAAGTTTTCACTGAAATCTCCCTAACATAATAAAATCCCATGTCTATTGAATAAAAGCTCTACTTCATACTGACTAAAATTATTCACTCTTAGAGGACTTTTTCCCAGAACACTGGGAAAAGTTCAATGATTTTGGGTCACTGGGTGATGCATCTAGGGACTGATGAGGTCATCAGACATTTATACAAAAAATGTAGTGATTGACAGTGGCCTTCTTTGGAAAAAAAATATGGGCTAGAATCCAGACTCTGAGATATTGTTTTAAATTCCCTGCTGATATAATAAAGATGAACCTTTATCTACTCCTCACCACTACTATATTTTCCTACTACATTCTTTCAAATATCAAAGAAGAGAAGAGCTTGCCTGAAGTCACCCAACTGTTTATATGTATCATTGTATAAGTCGAAATATGGACTTAGTGTAAAGCATGCAATGGATTCTAAGAATGAGAAAGAGGGTTGTGTGTGTACATGGATGTGCATGTGCTTTTGCTATAATGTGAATATTTAGAAGATTATAGAGAGGAGAGGACTATGTCTTGGGGTAGACAGAATGATAATGCAGAGAGAAAGTAGAATAGTAAACTGTTATTTTGCTTCTATTTTTTTTGGACCAAGGAGAATTACTATCAAAACTGGGAAGCCCAGAATGCAAACAATTAAAAGGGTATTAAAACTCAAGATAAATATAAAATTATGAGATAGTATTGAGCTTTCCTCAATGAAATCATGCCATGTCAACCAACTATAAATCCTAAAGATGGAAAGAACTAGCAGTTCAAATCAACATACACTTATTTATTAGTTTATTATGTGCCAACCACTATGAAAGGTCTTGGGGATAAAAAGAGAGGTATAAATAGTTCCTGCCATCAAGGAGTTCATAGTCAATGGTGGGGACAAGATGTAACCTAGCAGGTAGGATTAGTGAGGGATAATAATCTTTTTAAAGATTCTGGAAAACAACAGTAGTGTAGCCAAACAACATTTATTTAGTACCTACTATGTGCTAGGCACTTTGCCAAGCACTGGGGATACAGAGAAAGGAAAAAGATTCTGCTTTCAAAGAGCTTATAGTATAATGAGGGGAAAGAAAATAGAAACAATTAAGTACAAATGAGACAGATAAAGAATAAATTGAGGATATGAAAGAAGACAGGGAGAAGATGCTACCATCAAGAGAAATCAGGGAAGGATTCTTATAGAAAATGAAATTTTACCTTGGATTTGAAGGAAACTAGTGAAATTTGGGGAAAGAAATGAGGGACATGGGGCACAACCAATGAAAATGCCCAGGGCCAGTGGGATAAATGGAAAGAAGCTAAATGTCACTTGAACACAAAGTATGTGGGTGGGGGAGGTATAAGGTACAAATGGGACTAGAGATGGGTCAGTGTTCACTTTTTTAAAAGGAGGGGAAAGGTAGATTTTTCAGACTGTTGGCCAGTGGTATTGGATTTAATTGCAAGTAAAATTATATAACAAAATATGTTATTTTAAAATCCCTTTCTGTACTAGACCTCAGTTCCAAGGCATAAAAAGGGTACTTTCTGTACTTTCTGTACTAGACATCAGTTCCAAGGCAGAAAAATGGTAAGGACTAGACAATGGGGGTCAAGCAACTTGCCTAAGCTCACACAGATAGGAAGTGTCTCAGGCTAGATTTGAACCCAGGATCTCCAGTCTCTATCCATTGAGCCAACTAGCTGTCCTATATAATAAACTATGAATGCTTAAAAATATGTAAATAGAAATAATCATCAAGAATTAGCATGGATTATTCATCATATCAAATCACTTTTTAAAAACAGGGTTACTAGATTGGTAGATCAGAGAAATGCCATAGGTGAAATACACTGAGATTTCAATACCTCAAGGTTCTGTTCTCTATCTATTTTATGCAATCAACCAATAAGAACTTATTATGTTCCAGGTATTCAACATTTTTTATCAATAATCTGAGAGAATGCATCAAAGATTAGCTAGTAGAGGTGGGATCCCCAGAGTCTTCAACGTCTATGGCCATGGGTCAAATGGAATAAGGCAAAATGAAGAGAGATAGACACAAACTTCAGGCTCAGAAAACCAATTATACTTCTAAAGGATCATGGTGGTGGAGCTACACAATGGTTCAAGGGGAGAATATCTGGGCTGTGGTCCTAATATACCACAAGATCTGTTTTAAGTCAACAAAGTAATTATGGCAGTCTCTAAAGCAAAACTGCTCTTAGACTTCATTAATAGGAGGATACTGCCCAAAATAATGTTCCTCTCTGTCCTACTTTAGGCAGACTAGTTAGAACTGTCTTAGTTTGTATTCAGTGTGGGGTACCACATTTTTGGAAGGCTAATGACAAGATGAAGGGAATTAAATTTTTGTTTTTATGTATTTTTCTGCCTCTAATTTTTTTGATTGCCAATCTGCATATAGCTGAATTTGTGTGTGTTGGGTTCACATAAAACAAGGTCAAATTGTAAGGGGAAGAAGGGCAGCAGTTTCAGAGAAGCAGTTTTTTGTTCTCTCCAAGTAAAATTTTCTTAATTGCCTAAAAGTAGAATGAGATTCATCAGGAGACTCTTAGTTCCCTATTACTGGAGGTTTTCAAGCAGAGGAGAGGTTAAACTAGAATATCTCTGGGATCCCTGTATACTCTGTGATTTTCTGATAAAATAACAGTTCATCAGCCAACCTAAAGTAATATGAAGACTTAACATAAATATCATCATGAAAATAAGGTGAGTGGTTTTCATTTCTCTAAAATTCTCTGCCTAATTTCTCTAAGGTCTATTGCTTGACTAAGCATTCTCTAATTATCTTGGCCAAATTTAACTATAATCTAAATATCATTTATCTTTGCAATCATCAGGTTTTCAAAAAAGGGGCAAATAAATATATATTATATATGTCTAAATATATACAATTGTCATTTCAAATTTTGGAATGGCACATAAAAACAGTTCTGTGGGACTTGTCCTCACCAAACCACACCCAGTCTGTTGACCTTCAGTGTGCACCATAAAGTCTTTAAAAATATAAGCATATGTTGATGGAAGATTAAGATGGTGATGTGGCCACATATGGATTATGATTTGATGAAAATGAGATGAAAATATGCTTAATCTACAAACATTCCCCAAGGCTATTAAGCAAAGGGAGGTATGGTTTGTTCGTTTGTTTTTTCCCCTCTCTACCCTTGTAGCCCAAATTATAGCAATAAACTCTGTGCAGTAAAATGAAAGGCGTAACATGTTTGAGAAGAGATGGTGATGGATTTATCAGTGCAGTTCAGCAGCACAAGTTAATAACTAGCAGAATATTTTAGAATTTGCTTTTTTTGTTCAACTAAACTGTGTGAAGCTTGATTGTTAATGAGGAATCATCCTATGGATTAAATATTTGCACCTATTTGTAGAGGTCTCTCTTTTGAAGTTTCATTAACTTCCAGAAAAATACATTTTATTCTTCGAAATGTACTTTAATTTGGCGTGGGTCAAAGCTGGCTTAATGTATTTCTTGATTAGACAGTGGTATTATAGAATGGCAAAAGTTAAAGGTCATTAAAAACATCAGGGGTTTTTGTATTTTTTTTTTTGGTTTCTAATATTATTTGAAATGATCTTCTTTCGGTAATTTAGAATGTCTACATCTGATGATGAGAGGTTAAATAAAATGAGGCCAGCAATTTCAAATGTAGGACAGTAAAATGATACAGATGCACCATATCTAACTTCAAAGTTTGTTCTGAAGTTAAAAGGAGCTGATAACCTAAAGAAGAGATCAAAGAATACATTGTGTACAAGTGGGCTTTCAAACAACAATTATTACTGGACTTTAAATCTTGCAAATTAACAATCAATACACAAACACTTATGTTGTTTAAAGTTGGCAACAGACAACAATATACATTACACAAACCATCCGCCCTAAACTATATTAATGTTCTAGCCCCAGTGCTTATCAATTATTTAAGGAACATTTCCGGAGCAGGTTGGAAAGGGAGAATGCAAGGTTGTTTTTTTCCCCCATGCAGAAGAGAGTTATGGGTCTTAGGTTAAAAATATTTCATTGACAATGAAAGCTTTTCTGAAGAGGACAGTCATAGTGTCCATATGTATTTAAGTGACCATGATATTGTCAAGTGTGGATGTTTGTGATATTATCAAATGATATGGTTGTCCAAAGGAAGTGGCTTTTTCTCATCCTGTCAGTAAAATAACAGATCAACATATTGAAATATTGGCCCAGCTAGACTTTCTTCCATTAACAACCAGTTGAGACATGGTTTTAAAGCAATGGTTAAATGAATGGCTCTATGTCTGTAATAATTTTGACTTAAAATGTCAACTATATTTGAGATGCCATGTGCATTTAATCAATGTCTCTGCATTATAAAATAAATATACTTCAATGTGACTGCCTTGCCAGTCATAAATCATAATTCACAAAGACAAGAACATCTTATCCTCTCTATTGATAGCTGTTAATGACACCACCGATTAAAATGTTATCTGCTTGCCCTACTATTGTTAAACAGACTATTAGAATTTTTGTTATATTCAGAACCTCTAATTCCTTTTTTCTGCTGAAGTGTCTGCTATGGAGGATATCACAGTATAGTTATATTTAAAGAAAAAGATTTAAAATGCATGAGGAAATACAAGGTTTTTTAGGTTAGTTTTAATATCTTTCTAAAATTAAGAGATTAATCTTTATAACATTTATGAGCTCAACATATGACCGACTTCTTTTTTCCAGATTTTAATACTTGAAGATATCATTGAAAATGTATTTTGAAGGAATACAACATCAAATTTCAGTCTAAATGCTGTAATATTCATAGACCAAGGAAACAGTTGAAAGTCATAATGGCTGATATCATTAGGTGAGGAAGTCAGGAGACATATTAGCGAATAGATATGGTTGTATATTAGATAACCTAAATATTAAGAGAGTCTACATTCACCAGTCTATGTACATTTGAATATTTCTTTGGAAGTTATATTTAATTTAAGAAGTGGCAGATATAAATATCTGTTTTTCTAAAAAACCCACTAGTTATTTTCCTTGTTGTCCTCTACCAAGGGCTGTATTTTGGCTCTGCTCCTAGCATCTCTTGGCCGTTCTTCCATGGTCCTCAATATTCTTATCTATAAAATAAGGAAACTGGATAGGATGCTCTCTAAGTTCTTTTCTAACTACAAAACCAATTGTTTTCAATGGTTGTGGTGAACATTTTATGTTGGGGGAATAAGCAGAATGGTGGTTTCTTTCATTATCTGGAGGACAGAGGATTTGACATGAAATTTTTAAAAATTAAAAAGACTTCATTGTAAAACTTTCAATGAAAAACAAATGTGGTAATTCAGTGGGTAACAAATACAAGTGATAAATATTCTTTCAAAATGTGGCTAAGAATAAACTAGGATTTGAGTTTGAAATTTTGAAGATTTTTTTTATTATAATAAAAGAAATTCAGCAGAACAGACTACAGAAAACAAGAAATGGAATGATTAGAGGCTAACTCTAGTCAAAGAATTAATTCTGTTATTGTGAAATGAAATAGCAGTAAAATAGACTAGAATGACTTTTGGTCCATATTTACAGAAGCATCACCAATCAAATAGACATATCACAGCTTTTTGCTATCACTAAGTGAGACAATTACTAGAATTAAATATTTAGGTTGTGCCTACACAAACAACTGTTCCAAATAAACTTACCCTTAATTCAAAGAAGGGGAAAAAAAGTTTAGATTTTGGTTCATTCTTTTTGTAGGGAAAATGTCTTTTGTACTGACCATTGTGGTGTTTTTTAGAGTCAGTTTTCCTTTTGAGAAAGTGTTCCCTTCAATGAATCTATTATCACACAGGGGTAATTTTTAAGTATAAAAATTAGAGTCCATCTACATGATCTCAACCTAACTCTCATCCTTGTTCTCTCGAAAATCATTTCTTTGCAGGCCATCCACATAATATCCTGGGAGCTTTCTGCCTTCTGCACTGTGTACAGAGTAGTAGGTGCTAAGAAAACATCTGACTTGAACTGATTAGGCATAATGTTACAATACATTTGAAATCTATGAAAAAATCAAGGAATTTGAAGAATTACTTAGCATTTTGGAAAATGATGTAACTGAAGAAAGCAATTAAATTATGAAAGAAAAAGGGTAACTAAATTATGGAAAATTTTCTTTAACTATGAGATCAATTTAGCTGGTCTAATAGCTTCCAAGGACAATTTAAGTAACCACACCACTTTAGAAATTTTAAACTATGGCAAAAAAGGTGTAACATGAGGAATGAGTCTACAGTGATGAATAGAGGGTCCCAAAAGCTCAATATGAATTCTAAAGGTCAAAGTTCTAGGAAACTGTTGTCAAAGCTTCACCAATTGTTTTTTTTTAGTCCATCTTCATCACAAAAAACTTTCTTACATAGTCAAAATTCCAGTGAGGCAGAGGAGAGTAAGCAAATCTATGATATTGATTTTCTAATACATATTGATTAGGGTTGAAATTTAAAGTGGAAAATTATAGTCTCCTGAGGTAAAAAAAAAAAGCTAATCAATGGGAACTAATATTCCAAATCATAGGTATCACTGCCCACTGGTAACTTAATCAACAACCATAATACAGAAACTATTTCTAGTGCATATTATTGCAATTATTTCTTTTATTTTTAAAATTTCTTTATACTATATAAAAAAGAATTTCTAGAAATTACACCCCTTTTCTATTGATAGTTTTCAACTAACTTTCTAGTTGAATCATTAGGATTTTCCACATATACCAACATATCATCTGCAAAAAAGGTTAGCTTTATCACCTCTCTGCCTATTTTGTTTCCTCAGTTTCTTTTTCTTCTCTTATTGTTATTGTTAGCATTTCTAATACTATATTATAAATATTGGGAATAATGGGCATTCTTGTTTCACTCTTGATCTTTTTTCTTTTCTTTTTTGTTTTTTAAACCCCTTAATTTCTGTGTATTGGCTTCTAAGCAGAGGAGTGGTAAAGGTAGGCAATGGGGGTCAAGTAACTTGCCCAGGGTCACACAGCTGGGAAGTGTCTGAGGCCAGATTTGAACCTAGGACCTCCTGTCTCTAGGCATGACTCGCAATCCACTGAGCTACCCAGCTGCCCCTTCACTCTTGATCTTAATGAGAAAGTTTGTGGGATATCCCCATTACAAATAATACTTGCTAATGGTTTTAAATAGGGCTTCAGATCATTTTAAGAAAAAAATGCATTTACATCTGTGCTTTCTAATATTTTTAAATAGAAATGAGTGTTGTACTTTGTCAAAGGCTTTTCCTGCATCTGTTGATAAAATCTTGTGATTTTTATTATTTTTGTTACTGATATAAAACAATTATGTTGGTAGTTTTACTTATATTAATCCATCCCTGAATTCTTGGTATAAATCCTGTTTGATCACAATGTATAATCTTTGTGATAAATTGCTGTAGTCTTCTAGCTAAGTATTTTATTTAAGATTATTACATCCATATTCATAAATGAAATTAATCTATTATATACTTTCTCTCTTTTTGCTTCATTTCTTTCTTTTACCTTATATATCATATGATTTTTTTTCAGAAAAATTTTTGGTAGCAATTATGTTTTAGCTTTTCTCCTTTACAATATGATATAGGAAAAGGTCAGGAGGCCTTAATTCAAGCATCAGCTCCAACAGTAACTAGTTAGGTGACTTGGATAAGGAACTCTTTCAGAATTTCAATTTTCTGATATATAAAAAATGTCTAATCATGTCTATTTCACAAGACTGTTTAACATTTATGAAATGTGACAGAAAATTGAACTAGTTTAAAGATTACTTTTGTTCTCTAATAACACACTTCATTCAAGTAACCATTTATTGAGCACATACTATATGCTGGACATTATGTTAAATACAGGTAATATGAAGAAAGACAAAAAACAGTCCATGTTCTCAAGGAGCTCACAGTCTAATGGGGGAGAAAATAGGCAAAAATGTATCATGTACAAATTGAATGAGAAAGGTTATTGTAGAAGGTGCAGCTTTAGTAGAGACTTGAAGTAGGCCAGGGGAGCTAATAGGTAGAAAGAGGAAGAAGAGAATTCCAGAGGCATTAAAGACCATCAGTGAAAATGAATTAGGAAATTGAATGTTGTGTGCCAGAGACAAATGGAAAGGAGGTCTATGTCACTGGGTTGTAGGACATTATGTGTAGGAAGGGATATGTAGTGTAAGAATACTGAAAATGTAGGAAAAGATAAGGTGATAAAGAACTTTAAAGGTCAAACTTTAATCCTAAAGGCATTAAAAATCTGGTCAAGTCTATAGGGGGTGTATGTGTGTAGGGGAGTGAGGCTGTGCTTTAAGAAGAACAAGTTGAATTAAAGGGGCTATAAAATATCAATCTGAGATATTCAGTAGGCAGTTGGAGTTGGGAGAGTAGAGGTCAATGCAGAGGGTATGCCTGTACAAATAAAGCTGAGAATCATCTTTCTAGAGATGACAGTTGAATCCTTGGAAGCTGAGGAGATCACCAAATGAAATAGTATAGAAGAAGAGAAGACCCAGGACAAAGCTTTAGGGGACACCCATTGTTAGCAGGTGTGCCCAGAATGTTGGACTTTGATAGATGAATAATCAACAAAGGAGACTGAGAGGGGGCAGTCAGACAGGTAGAAAAACCAGGAAAAACCCCAGAAAAAAAAAGAGAGTATAAAGGAGAAAAAGCTGATCAATAGTGTTAAATAATGGCAGAAATAAAAAAAGATGAGAATTGAGAAACATAGTAGCTGGGAATGATGGCCAACATGTTGGATGAAAGAATCAGGATTCAAAAAGATACTGACAAATTGAAACTAAGTTAATATTTGATGAGAATAAATTTAAATTTTGGACCTGGATTCAAGAAGTCAACCATAAAATTGTGGGCTAGGAGGGAGAGCTAGTTAAATAATTCATGTATAAAATACTTACAGCTTTTAGTAAATTTCAAACTCAACATAAATTATCAGCATGATATAAGAGTTAAAAGAACTAATATTCTTTAATAATAGAAGAGGTGTCAAGAACAAGGAAGATGATTCTGTTGGCTGAATCACGTCTTGAGTATTGTGTCCAGTTTGTCAAACTATATTTTAGATGGGACATTGAAAAGATATGATTATGTCCACAGGAAAATGACTAGAATGCTGAGAAAATTCTAAATGATGACTTTGTTGAAAGAATTAAGAAGAAAATATTTAAGTGGCTCAGAAAATAGTATCACGTAAAACAAGTGTTTTAGCTTTTCCCTAGGGATGAAGTAGCCATGAGCACTGAAGAATGTAGAATTAAGATCACAAAGAAGCTCAATATGAAGGAAAAAAAAACTCCTAAAAATTAGCATGGTCCACAAATTGAACAAATTGCCTTCAGTGAAACCTCGATCATTAGATTTCTTCAAGATGAGTTGGATAACCATTTGTTAGGCATAATATTATATGTGAGAGTCAAAATCTGAGTATCCATTAGACTTGGTGACTCAGATCTCTTCCAATGCAAAAATTTTGTGATACTATGGAAGGAGGGCAGAGAAGTATAAAAAATAAATATTTTAAAATTGGGTATCATGTCTCCTAAAAATTTAAAAATTATCTGTCTCCATCCAAAAAAAATTCCTAGAAATTCAGTTAAGAAATAGACTCAAATGAGTACTGTACAGAATTTTTAGTACACAATCATTTGCAAATCAAACTTTGGACAGAGGTTTAGTTCACTGTTAGTACATGTAAGAAAGATGACTATTTTCACATTATTTTCATGATTTAAAAATTTACAACAAAAAGATACACCTTGTTGACATTCCACTCTCTTCTAGTGGTATTTTCTTATCTGCAGGTAAAAAACTCAATATTTTATTTCCAAATCAAATGAGATAATATATGGAAAGAATTTACAAATTTTAAAAGACTATGTAAATTCCAATTAAATTTCGGTCATAGGTATATATCCTTTTTGCAATTCTAAAAATCTTTTTCTGTATTCTGTCTGGGAGGAAGGCATTTTTCCTCTGAAGGCTAATATCATTTATACTACTGGATTTTGCACTGATTATGGCCTTGTATTGTTTGCTTATGATATCCGCTTCCCATGTTTTTATTTTACTGAATTAGATTGCAATATCATTGAAAGGATATGGCTCTTTTCTATACCTTCCATGGGTACTCAATAAATATTTACTGATTGATTGATTAATTAATTGGCAGATGCCTCACATATTTCCAGATGAAGTGTTATTTAACCTGTTCTTTACTTGAGGGAAGTTGATCATTTTAGTACTTAACAGTCATTATATTTTAATTCCTCCTGCAACAATTTTGGCCAATTTCCTCTAGTGCTATCCTTGGTGGAAATGGAGAGCATGTGGTTACCATTACCAGTTAATTTACCTATTTCATCTTTGAGAAAAAAAAAGAAGTGTATTTTCCCAATTTTTTTTTCAGAAATTCAATTTTGTATCATCTAAATTATTTTTCTGGCTTTTACTCAAGAAACCTACAGGTCAAAACACTTTTAGTTTGATGTGTATATCCAAATTAACTCATTATTTTAAAAAAGTTAGCAAATATTTATGTTGTGTCTATGATATAGCAAGTACTGTGTTAAATAGTGTTAGAAAATAATACGGGTATAGCCAGGGAGGAGACATATACGTTTTTCAGTAGAGCTATGATCTAGAGCCAGAACAAACTTGAGGTGTTTGGGACTTTGTCCAAGTGCCAACAGTACTTGCTTAGTGTGTGTGTGTGTGTGTGTGTGTGTGTGTGTGTGTGTGTGTGTGTGTGTGTAGGGGGGGCGAAAAGGGGGGATTTTCCCCTTAGGTATATGCCAGCCATTCAACTGGTTGTATTTCCTTGATTATCCTTCTGATCACGACACCTCAAGAAAGCATAGACATAGCATTCTTTTTCTGAGTGTTTCACCAACTTTTCTACTTTGACAACTCTACAGGTACTGCCTGGTCTGGGGACTCACAGGATATAGAACCTCCAATATCAGAGGGGATGGGTAGGAACTGGTGATTCCTCCTATAGTAAACTTAGCCTTGACTCTTCCCTTCCTCACTGCCTCATCTGCCTTCTCTTTTATCTGAGCCATTGAAATGTCCAATTCCACTGTTGGAAACAATAATCTTATTTCCTTCAATGTTCTTCCTCTAGTGCTCAATGAAACCAAGATTTCTCCTGAAGACATAATTTCTCTCAAAACCTGAGGCTAGTTGCTCCTTCTCTTGTGCCCTCTGACAAAATGGAAGTGGAGGAACAGTCACATACTCCTCAGTCTCCATGGCTACATTCAGGCACACTTCTTCCACTATCACACAGCAACTACCTTCTATTCTTTTAAGTTCATTATCCTATACAAATCCTGGTTGAAGCTAGTTAACACAATGGATAGAGTACTGGGCACAGAGTCAAGAAGACTCAAGTTCAAATATATCCTCAGACATTTCCTAGCTGTGTAAACCTAAGCAACTAATCTATTTCTGCCCCAGTTTTCTCAGCAGTAAAATGGGGATACTAATTTTTCCATTGAACCTGAGCCACACATAAAGATGATTATATCTTTGATCTTGTCATCACTCACAAATATGCTACCTCTATGTTTAAGAAATTTGAAATCTGTCTATCCAACTATAGTCTATTATCTTTTATTTATGTAGTTTTTTCTTTATCATCTGCCTTCCCTTATGAAGCCCTACTCTTTGTTCACACTATATCCCTAAAACCCTAACTTAATTCTCTTTCAGGTCATCTCCCCTGCATTAACTACTCTCTTCTCTTTTACTCAACTTGACTCTTAGATGAACCAATTCAACTCCATAGTGTCCTTCTTTCTTGAATCCCTACCCATTTATCATATTGTCTCACCAAGGCTCGGCCTTGGATTACTCCCACTATTGACCACTTTCACTCTTATCCACATGCTACTGAAAAAAGATAGAATCATGCAACCATTCTGACTTAGTCCACTTCAAATTTATGTTGTGTCAACTGGATCCTTACTACTACTAGGCAAACCTTATAAACCTCTCTAATCAACTCAACATCTTATCCTCTACCATAGCTCTTCTAAACCTTTTTATTTCTCCTGAAACTTCATGTCTCCTCTTCCTCTCACTTTTTCATCTGAGAACCTTGCTTTGTTTTTACAGAAAAAAAATGGAGGCCATTTGCTCTGACTGTTCTTTTCTCCTCTTCCTTGTCTCCTAATGTTTTCTGCCACTGTCTCCTCCTTCACTTCTCTCTTACATGATTAAGAAGCAGATTTATTCTTTACCAAGGCTTGTTCATGTGGTCCTGTTTCCCCCAAAGGATCCCCCCTCTGTCATCACTTATTTTCACTTTCTACTGGCTTATTTCCTTCTTCCTACGATTCATGTCCATGTCTTCTTATACTGAAAAAATCCTCACTTGGTCCTTCCATCCACCCTTGCTAGCTATCATCATTTATCTCTTCTGCCCTTTGTAGTTAAATTCCTGGAAAAGGCTGTCTACAATAGGGGGCCTCCACTTTCTCTCCTACTCTCAATCTCTTACAATCTGGTTTCTGACCTTATCTTTCCACTGAAACTGCTCACTCCAAAATTACTAAAGATCTCTTAAAGTTGCCAAAACCAAAAGTCTTTCCTTTATCCTTATCTTCCTTGATCTTTCTATAGTCTTTGACATTGTTCATCATTTCTCTTTGATAATCTCTTCTGCCTAGGTTTTATGCCTCTCTCCAGTGGTTATCTTCCAGTCTGTCTGACCACTCCTCAGTCTTTCAGACTATGCACTCTAACCAAAGAGCCCCAGTTCTTTCCTGGATCCTCTTTTCTTCTCCCTTTTCACTTGGTGATTTTATCATCTCCCAAGGATTCATCACCATCTCTATCTAGATGATTCTAAAATCTATATATCCTGCCCAAAACTTTCCCCTGACCTTCAATCTCCAACTGCCTTTCAGACATCTCAAACCAGATGTTCAGGAAATGTCTTAAACGCAACATGCCCCAAAACAGAACTCATTATCTTTCCCTCCATGCATCACCACTACTACTATTACTGTAGAGGATAATATGATCCTCCTAATCCCTTTGGCTTGCAATCTAGGAGTTATCTTTAGACACTTCACTATCTCTTCCCACCCCACCCCCCATATTCTGTTTATTTCAGTTTTGTAACCTTTCTTCAATATCCCATTTCTTTTTCTCCTCTAGCATTGCCCCCTCTTTAGTGCAGGCCCTCATTACCTCACATGTGAATTATTGTAATAGCCTCCTAGTGGGTCTGCTAATCTCAAGTCTCACCCTGCTTCAATCCATCCTTTTTTCATCCGCTAAAGTTTTTCCTTGAAGTACAGATCTGGCTGTGTCACTCCATACTCAATAAATTCCAGTGGCTCCCTATTACCTTCAGGACTGAATACAAAACACTCTGCTTGGCTTTCAAAGCCCTTTATAACTTATCCCCCTTTTACCTTTCAATCTTACCTCTTACTCCCCAAAATGTACTCTTAGATTGAGTGACATTGGCCTCTTGACCATTCCAAACATCTCTTGGCTCCAGGCACTTTTTCTTCCTTCAAGTCCAACTAAAATCCAATCACCTATAGAAAGCCTTCTCTAGCTCCTCATCATTCCAGTACCTTTCCTCTGTTAATTATTCCTATTTATCATACATATGCATAGGCACACATATATATGTATATGTGTATATACATGTATATAGATGTAGTTTGCTTTGTGTGTGTGTACATATATATATATATATTTTTTGCATGTTAGCTCTTCAATTAGATTGTCTTGAAGGCAGGCTTTATTGTTATTTTTGCCTCTTTTTGTATCTCCAGAGCTGAGGCACATAGAAGGTGCCAAATAAGTGTTTATTGATTGACTGAGACTCCCAGGGCTGTAGTGAAGATCAAATGAAATATTTCATGTGCACGGTAAACACTGAATAAATGTCTTTTCCCTTCTTTTCTCTTCTCTAGTCGTGTACAGACAGACCTCAACTCCATTACCTTGCATGCTTGGCTCACTGTCTTCTTCTATACACCAGCCTTTGACCCTCAGCTCTTCTACTTCCCAACTTCTATGAGCCTCTGTTTCCATTTGTAGTGGTCTATGTTCATGCTCTGCTGTGACCCCTATGATGAAGTGATTGTTTACACAGAATAAGGATAAGGAAGTATCCAAAAGTGGCAGCACAATGAAAATCTAATTATATGAAAACAGAGTTGTAAAATAGAGGAGGCTAGGTAGTGCAATGTATATTGGGTCTGAAGTCAGGAAGACTCACCTTCCCGAGTTCAAATCTAGTCTCAGACACTTGCTGTATGATCCTAGGCAAATCATGTAACCCTGTTTGCCTCAGTTTCCTCATCTGTAAAATGAGAAGGAAATTGCAAACCACTCTAGTATCTCTGCCAAGAAGACTCCAAATGGAATCATAAAAAGTAAATAGGACACAAATGAAAAAATGCACTGAATAACAAAAAAATATTTTTTTGCATTCCTGGGGCTCATTCATGCATGATCCTAGACTTAAGTCCCTTTGGGACTAATTCACTAGACTGTGTGAACCATGCACAGGAGTTTTCATATCTTGAATGAATACATATGTCCCAGAATTTCCAATAATTTCCAGTTACAGCTCTGCCATGATACTCTTCTCATACTGTACTTATTTGGTACTTCTTCCAGGCTCACAGTCTGCATTTTATACCTAGTCATTCTGTGTCCTCCAAAGATTCTTTCATTATTATTATTGTTCAGTTGTTTTCAGTCATGCTTTCTTATTTTGGGTTGTTTTTTTTGGCAAAGATAATGGAGTGGTTTTCCATTTCCTTCTCCAACCCATTTTACAAATGAGGGAACAGAAGCAAACACTGTTAAGGTACTTGCCCTGGGTTGCATAGCTAGTATCTGAGGTCATTTTAATTTTGGGAAGATGAATCTTCTTGACTTGAGGACCAACACCCTATCCACTGTACCGCCTAGCTGTCCAAATACAGCTAAAGGGAAGGAGAAAAGTCAATTGGTACAATATATCAGAGGTTAATTCAGTCACTCAACAAGCATTTATTAGGTATCTAGCATATACTCTGTACCATGCTAATCATTGGATTTTTGAATGCCATGCTAAGAAATTTGAACTTTTTCTTGTAGGCTCATTGAAGGCCTTGGTCAACATTGAGACATTAATGCTGTTTTTGAAAGATGTTAGGTAGTAATGTGAATGATGGACTAGAAAGCAGACAACCTGGAGGCAAAAGTAATTTCTATGATTCCTTCCAGGTTCAAATCCTGTATGACATATTAAAACCAGTTAAGAGACTATTATAATTATCTAGGCAAGAGAGGAAGAGAGCCTGAACTGGGCGGTAGCAGTGGGAATGGAAAAGAGGGAATCAATGTAAAAGATATTATAAAAACCCAATAGAGGATTTGGTGAAGATGAGTTGGGGAGGGGTGTGGGGAGGAGACAAAAGATAACTCTTAGCTTCAGACCCCAGTGACTGGGATAATGATGGTTCATCTGACAGAAATAATGATGTCAAGGAGAGCGAGCTCATTTAGGGAAGATGATGATGGCTTTGGTTTTGAACACAATGATTCTGAAGCAATGGCATGACATATGAGTAGATGTCCATCAGGCAGCTGGAAATACAGGATTGAATTTCCAATGTTATTTTTCATTATTAGCCAAATTTGTTCTCAGCCCCTAATGTGCAGGTAGCTTATTAACTGGCACAGTTGAGATAAAAGCCTTGAATTGACTATATAAAGAAAATGCTATATCTCTAGTTTCCTTTCAAGAGCTGTTCAAGAGCTACTGGGACACAGTAAGAAAACTGCCATATCCTCTTTATTCAGCCAGTCAGCCAGCCACTCAATAAGCATTATTAAGCTGTATTAGGTGTCGAGCACTGAGCTGGGCACTGAGGATATGAAGACAAAAATTAAACAGTCCTTTACATACACTAAAGGTTCCCAGACCTTGTAATTGTCACTCTTGTTGTATTCTCCTTAAAATGGTTTTCTGTGTCTCCCTCCTAAAGACTGCAGTGATACAGAATCCCCTGTTTTAAAGAATGGACTGCTTAGAAAACAGTTAGAGGGCTATGCCTGCTTAAATAATGATACCAAAGCAACAAAGAGCAACAGGGTTTCCTGGCTGTTACCAATTCAGTATGGCCTTAGGCAAGCTATTTACCTACTCAATCTTACCGTCCCCTCTATCTATAATGGGAAGATATTTCTTGCTAAAGTTTATCTACAATGGATCCTAAAGATGACTGCTTATAAATTATGCTGAAATCCTGAGATAAGAGATGCCAAACAAAGCACCACTTCCATTTTCCAAGGCAAGTTATTAAAATGGTAGATGCCATTATCTAACAGTATTTATTAACCACCCTGCAAGGATGGGACATTGTGCGGACACTATTCAAAGCAAATTTAAACAAAACATTCTTCAGGGAGCTTATGCGTGTTTGTCTACATAGATGAATAAATTTGTTGTTAATATATTTTATTGGTTATTTAATGTGAATATGCAAATAGTTCCATTAAGAAATTTTTGTTTTTATTAATTCAGTAGTTAGATGATTATATTTCACATTAAGTGCAATGAAGTTTATTTATTAGTTTATACTTTATAGTTTATACCCTATGAAATTTATTTTTAGCACTCTGGTTTCTTTAAAAAGTTTAAGTCCATTTTTCCCCACTGGACTTTTTTTGTTCTGATCTGTTAGCAAATCTAAACCTCATTATCTTAGAAAAGTAATGAGACAAAGGGGTCTATTCTTCTTCAGTGCACTTGCGTAATTCACATTAATGTTAATGGGAGTTGTGCAGGCATATTAAGGGGAGAAGAGAACCCTAATTAAACAAATAAGCCTTTGGTTGGCACTCTACGTGAGCATTTTTATTGTAATAAGTATGAGAAAATCATCTTGCTGCTTTGGACAACCATAAACACAACTACAGAGTAATCAAGATTACATGGGGGAGGAGGGGAAGGTGATGAACAGCAATCAGATTTTTAAACGATTTGAAAAACAAGCTACCCTTACATTTTCATACTAATTAACTCTATCCATGCCCCTGCTCTTCCATGAACACACACTCAAAAACAGGTTAGTACTATAAACAAACATTTGCAGACACATTTGACAGCTGAAAAGAAAATTATTAAAGTTAGATAGCAAAACAAATTCTGTACATTCTGGGCATTTCCAACAGTAGCTCACATCTGTCCCTTGTGCTTTCTGTGAATGCACCATCAGTCACAAAATTTTCTTCCAGTTAAGAAACAAATGTCTAACAAATAATCATAAATACACTCGATCAGAAATTAATCTCTACTTTAGCTTTTTAATATGCTTTACTATATTTGTTTCCATCATTTTCTACTGCCTGTTCTATTTAGATAAATCTGTTCTTCACATTCTCCCTTTCCCTATCTAGCCACATTATAGTGCTAATTTCCCTCCCTGATGCTTAACTTTGCAAATCAACACAAACTAGAATATATAACACATACGTATATAAATATTATCAGCTATCACACCACTGGGCTTAATGGAAGTCAATATCTGTATATTATACTATCCACTCTGCAATTCCATTATAGGCTCAACACTACTCATCATAAAAAGAATCATTTTGAGTAAAGGCCTATAATAATAATAATAATGAAAAAAAGGTCATTCTTCTTTGCAACTAGACTGAAAAATTAAAATCACTGAGGCACTTAACTCAAAGGAAAATTGGAAAATTAACAAGATGAAGAAACAAAAAAAATCATGGCTCATACTATAAAAAAGAAAGTAAATAATTTAAGACGGACTGTGAAAAGACAATATTCATAGTTTTCAAAGAGGAAAAAATTAGCAGAAGCTAGCTAAAATTATAATGTTCTATGTTTGTATATCCTCTTCAAGTACAGACAACCATGGACAGCAATAGATAGGTATAATCATAATGTGATAGCTTTTGACACACAAATTTATTGGAAGGAGCAAAGAAAGAAGGGTCAGTTTCATATATTTCTTGCAAATTTGATGCACAGAACTTTCCTATTCTAAAGGATAAGGGCAAAGAGATTCAATATTTTTTGGAATCCACAATGAAGTTGAACGAAGAATTTTCACACTCTAACCACAATCCAATTAGGATTTAATCCTCATCTGAACATTCATGTATCAATATGGCCCACACTTCACAAGGCAAAATGTTCTTAACTATAGTCTCTTGGCCTTTGGCCTTGTAGAACAGGCTATTAAAATTTCATTGGCATGGCTACATTAGCTGGCTTACCCTTCATACCCATAAAATGAAAGGGTTATCCAGAAATTTTACAACCACTATCTGGAAAAAGGTAATGACAGTGTATGGCCACATTATATTTATTATACACCAGGCTTGTAACAACCACTAAGGGATCAGAATATGGATGAGAAATGTATGGCAGAAGTCACAGTGCCTGGTGGTAGAAAGGTTTAGTCTCAATCTAAACTAATTTAAAAGTCAAGCCAAAATGTATCTTTATGGGAAAGGTGTATTATAAGTTCATTTTGTGGCAGTACAATTGATATTATATAAAAATTCTGATGATTATAAGAGTTTATTTTATATCTTACAAGTCTGATGAAATTATTTTAATTAATTTTTAGTTGGCTAATTATACCATCAGATCATCTCCCAAAGATGAAAATTTTATTTCTTCTTCACCTATGTTTATTCCTTGAATTTCTTTTTCCTTTTTTTTCTGTGAGACATTTCAGTACAATGTCAAATAGAAGGGGTGACATCAAACATCCTTGCTGCACACATGATTTTATTAGAAAAGATTTAATTTACTTTTATTACATATAATGGTAAATCTTGACTTTAGACATATGTTTCATTTTAAAGTAATTGTCCATTTGTTCCTTTGTTTTTGAGGAGCGACTTTTTCTAAAACATAAATGTGTATTGTATTTTGTCAAATACTTTTTCTGTACTGACTGTTATAATCCTATGACTTTTGTTGTATTTATTATTAATATGATTAAGTTTATAGTTGTCCTAATATTAATGGAGCTCTGCATTTTTTAATATGAAGTCAAACTGGTCACAGTGTATAATGTGTATGTGTAACTTTTGGGGGATATGTTGCTTCACTCTTTGCAAATATTTTATTTCATATTTCTTCTGTTTATTAATGTTACTGGCCTATAATTTTATTTTCCTTTTTTTGATTTTCCCTTTATATATCAAGATCTTATATGGGTCACAGAAGGAATTTGGTAAGATGCTTTCTTTTAGCATTTTCCCAAACAGTTTATATAGTGTTGGAATGAACTGTTCTTTGAATGTTTGATACAATTCAATTTTTAATGCCTCAGGTCCTGGAGTATTTTCTTTGGAAGTTTATTTATGTTTTGTCAAATTTGTTCCTTTAAAAATGAGCTATTTAAACTCTCTATTTTGGGTTCTGTTAATTTGAATATCTTATATATTTGTAAATACATATTCATTTTTTAAGTTGTTAGTTTTATATATTGGCAATTATATTTGTATATAGTTGGGCAAAATAGCTTCTGATAATATCCCTTGTTTCTTATTCATTTGTTGTAAATTCTTCTTTTTCCTCTTTGATACTGGTAATTTGATTTTCCTCTTTTTTCTGTTTAATCAAATTAGCTAATCAGCATTTTCATACAATGTTACTAAAACGTATCATCAGGAAGACTTAGGAAGAGAAATTCCATTTAAAATTACTATAAAATGTGAAAAATACTTGCATTCTATCTTGCAAGATAAACATAAGAACTATATAAAAACAAGTATAAATTGCCAAAGGATTACTTTATGAACTAGAAATTCAAATGGAAGCAAAAAAGGTCAAGAATCTCAAAGAAATAATGAAAAGAAGTAGGAATGAAGTGGGCCTACTAGTGACAGATTTCAAATTATATTACAAAGCAGTAATTCTCAAAATATTTTGGTATTGGTAAAGAATAGAGAGCTGTATCAGTGAATCAGATTTGCTAAACAGTATAGTGAAACAAATATGTGGAGTACTCCATAGTGTTTGATGAATACCAAAAGTCCAGCTACTGGATAAAGGATAAAGGATAAAGATTCCTTAGTTGACAAAAACTACTTGGAAAAATGGACAGCAGTATGAAAGAAATTACAGTTAGAGCAACATTGCGTATCTAATACAAAGATAAACTTTAAAAAGATATCTGACCTACACATAAATGTTCACATCATAAACAATTTAAAGAAACATGGGGAAATTTTTACTTAGTTGATCTATGGGTAGGAGAAAAGATGATGATCAAACAAAGGATAAAGAAATTAAAAGATAAAAATGGTCAATTTTGATTGCATAAAATTAAAAAGGTTTTGTATGTATAAACCTAATGAAGCTAAGATTAAAAAGGAAATATATGGGAAAAATATTTCATTAAGTTTCTTTGGTAAAAGTCTAATTTTGAAGATATATAAGGAACTAACTCAAACTTAGAAGAATAAGAGCCATCCCCCAATTAGTAAATGACTTACAGATATGAACAAACAGTTAAGGAAAGCAAACCAGTTTAGCTATTGCAATATGAAAAAATGCTCCAAATCACTATGAATTAGAGAAATGGAAACTAAAGTAGTTATGAGATTCCATTTCATATCCACTATATTGGAAAAGAAAACAAAAAAAGGAAAATTATAACATCTTGGAGGGGCTGTGAGAAAACAGGGATATTAATGAACTCTTGTTGGACCTATGAACAGGCAAGACTATTGTGGAAAGCAATTTGGAGTTATACACAAAAATTTACTAAAAAGTGAATGCTTTCTGAATAAGCTATAACACTGCTAGGTCTTTATCTACCACAAAGAGATCATCAAAAGGAATTGTACTGATTGTACAAAAATATTTGTGACATTTCTCTTTTGTGGTGGTCAAAACAAAACAAAACTGGAAACTAGAAGAATATTTATCAATTCAATTGAGGAAAGGTTGAATAAGTTGTGGTATATAAATGTGATAGAATGTAGTCATGCTATAAGAAATGAGGAAATAGATATTTCTGAGAAATATAGAAAGACTTGTATGAAGTGATAAAGAAGAAAGTAAACAGAATCAGAAGAATAATTTCTATAATAATATGAACAATAAAAATGAACTATTTTGAAGATTTTTGCAACTGATTAAGAATGAAATGAAGAAAGCCAGGAAAAGATACACTATTATTATGACAGTAACTTCCGAAGTTGCAAAAACTTTGATTAATACAATGATCATCCATGATTCCAGAGAACTCATGATGAAATATACTATATTTTGACAGAAAGTTATAATTCAAGGGGCAAAAATGGGCATATAGTTTTATATAAAGCCAAAGAAGGAATATGTTTTGCTTGCCTGTGTATTTTTGTTATAAGGAATCTCTTGTCATCTTTTTTTTTTTTTATCGTGAGATAGGGAGGTAGAGAGAACATAGGTTTCTATTAATAAAAAAAAGTAAATAGAGAGTTGAAAGAGAGTGTTATGGATGTGGATTAATGCATGCACTTTCAGATGAAGTCACTGTATTATTAATTTTATTTAATTGTTTTATTTTGTTACAAGAGACCTCTTGCAGAGGAGATATAATCTATAAAAGTTTGTAGTATTAAAAAACACACACATCAATAAAACTTTTTAAAAGGTAGTCCAATTGAACTACATACAACAAATATAAAGTCTGAGGCCCAATCTCTACCTTGTAGTATGAAAATATTTTTTCTAAGTTAAACGTTCATTGTCAATAGAGTCAAGGTTATTTTATCATTATACTCAGGATTAGGAAGTTTTAAATCTTACCATAAAGTAATCAATTAAACTTTGGGAATTTCTAATTGCCTTTTTAACATTTTATATTAAATGATTTGTAGCCATCTCAAACTCAAAATATATCTCAAACAGAATTCATTATCCTTCCTCTTCAAATTTCTTTATTTGTGAACTTCTTGAGAGCAGGCACTGTTTTTCCTTCTACTTATCTTTGTATTGTAAAATACCTGGTATATAGTAAGCACCTTGACTTGGAAAGAATCATGGGGAAAAAAAAGGACAGAATCATGAAAGTAATCCCACCACTTGTCTTTAGAAGAAAGATGCATTGGATGACCTATGTGGCTATCAACCAAGCTTATCATCTGTACTATCAACAATGTACTGAGTATAGATTATAGACTAAATCCAGCACTTTTACTAGAATTGGTAATACTTGTGCAGGGCAGGTATGTGGCATTGAGGATAGAGCATTGGCCTTGGGATCAGGAAGACTCATCTGTATGAATTCATATCCAGTCTGACATTTACTAGCTATGTGACTCTCATTTAATACTGTTTGGCTCAGTTTCCTTATCTGTAAAATGAACTGGAGAAGGGAATGACTAAAATCACTGCAGTATCTTTGTTAAGAAAATCACAAAATGGGACCACAAAGATGTGACTGAACAACAACAAAAAGTATACATAAATCTAGATTATTTTTTATTTACAGCTTTGAGTAGTAGTGACAGGAAGTATCTAGATATGGAAAAACAAGCCTTTTATGGAACTTCAAATATGCTAACTACTAAAGATGCACCTGGTTAAAAAAATGCTGTTGAACTGCCTCCCCAGAAAACAGCCTGGGGAAATTCACACCAGATTTGGTAACCCTTAGGCAGGGTTTCTTCCTTTGGGAGGAAGGCCACTATTCTTTTTGCTCAGTCCACAAAGGCATTAAGTAGAGGTAACCCCAAAGGTCACCCAGCAAATGTCTAACTGTCCCCTGGGGTCATACAGCCATGAACTAACTTCCTAAGTATTTTTGCATATTTCCATCAGCATTTTACATGCCTTGTTTTTATATGCATTAACAGATGGTCAAAATTCTGATTTTCATTTCCCTTATTAAATTGGTTGAATAAAGCACACACACACACATATGTATCTTACACTTACACACACACAGTATTGAGGGAAAGAGAAAAGCCAGCTCCAGCAGTTCCACCTGAAATTACTCTTTAGATGCTTAAATTCTAGGCAAATTGTACTTCTTTACTGTACCCCAAACACACTGCTCACTCTGAATGTATCTCTTTAGTCATGTAATTCCATGTGGCTAAAATCTCGTCCTCTTTTTTATCCTTTTGCTATAGTTCTATCCATTTATAGAATTCCACAGACAGAAATAAATTCACAGGTTATTTGTACCTGAGCAGAAATTATGTGACATCCTAACAAGGCAGGTCATCCAGCTTCTATTTAAAGACCTCCCATAATGGGGAACTCCCTAATTTCTCAGCAGAAATTTGTCTTCTTGTACTCCAGGAAGCATAAGATTTATAATTCTAAGGGCCCTAAGTGACCCTCTGGTTCAACCTCCTCATTTCATAGAAGAGGAAACTGAAATCCAAGGCAGTGATTTTACTAAATTCATTCACTTGGTAACAGAGTCAGGATTCAAATTTAGCTCCTTTGGCTTCATATCTGGTGCTCTTTCCATTACGAGATGGTTACTTTTACTTAGTAACCTTTTGGGGTCAAACAGAAGAAGTCATATCTTTCTTTCACATGAATGAAAGCCCTTTCAAATATTTGAAGACAACTTTTATGTCACCAGTCTTCACTCAAGAACACCGAAAAAACATCTGTAGTTCTTTCCATTTTGTTTCCATTCTCATTAGACTGTAAGCTCCTTGAGAACAGGAATTGTATTTTTTTGGTCTTTCTTTGTAACCCCAGAACTTAGCACAATGCCTCACACATAGCAGGCACTTAATAAATGCTTACTGACAAAGGTATTGGCACCGTCTCCAGTCTTCTGACTATCCTAGTAGCTCTGGATGCACTGTAGTCTGACAATGTATCTAATAGGTCGAATATTGAACTGAACTGAAATGTCTTTAATACAAAGTGTCTCACCAAACTGAGAACGATATTCCAGATATGATCTGACGCAGGGAAGAGGACAGTGCAATTATTACCTATCTCATTCTAGAAATAAAGCCAACTAATAACTCCAACTTATATTTCACATGCACTGTTCTTTGTTTCTCCTTTGGCTTCCTGTGTAATTGATTTTTGAACCTATTGTAGGACAATATTTATGTTTATTATATTTCATCAAGTTTGATTCTGCTTATTATCTTGGCTCAGAAGTTCTTAATGATTTTAGTCAAGGTTTCTTAAAGCATGGTGAAACCTATGGACTCTCCTGAGGAGAATGCTTTTAAATGCATACAATGAAATACATGGAACTCCTCAGAAGAATGTTTTTAAATGCATATAATAAAATACATGGAGATAACAAAGAAAACCAAAGCTTAGTGAAAATGAAGTTGCAAAAGATTTTTTTATATTCAAGTTCATGGACCCCCAGATATTTATCCAAAGAGTAGGAGTCAATGGACCTCAGGTTAAAAACTCTTATCCCAGTCAGTAAAGGTATTCTGGGATTTGGATTTTGGTACTCAATGTGCTACCTATTGTTTGTATTTTTGTGAAAACTGAAAGTTTGATAAACATATTAACTATTCCTTCATTCAACGAATTGACAGACTCAACCTTAGGAGTTAAATTCCTTTGGACAAGTGGTTATCCTTGAACACAAATTAAATAACTTCCTTAATCTTCAAACCATTTTTTCTCCTTGAACCTCATAAAACACTTTCTTCTACAGGATGAACTTACCATGAATATCCTATGTTAAACATATCAGTGTTTCTGTCAGTCAGACAGTAAGCATTTATTAAGTACTTACTATGTGTTGGGCATACAAAAATTTATAAAAGACACTCCCTGCTCTCAAGGAGCTCACAATCTAATAGGAGATACAACATGAAAATGACTATACAAATAAGTTATATTTCAGGATAGCTTTGAGGGAAGGTACTAAAATTATAACGGATTAGGGAAAAAACTTTCCATAGGAGATGGGACTTTAAGAAAGAAGTCAAGGAAGGCAGTAGACAAAGAAGAAAGGGAAAGCATTCTAGGAATGGGGAGCAGTAAATGAAAATGTCCAGCCTTGAGATTGAATGTCTTGTGTAAAGAGCCACAAGTAAACTAGAGTCCCTGGATTGCAGAGTATGTGCAGGGCTGGCAAGGCGTGAACGGTATAAGAATAGAAAGGTAGAGGGGTAGTTATGCTAGAGGATTTTATATTTGATTCTGAAGGTGACAGGGAGCACAAGTTTATTGAGTGGGGAGCAGTAGGTGACATGGTCAGACCCAAAATTTAGGAAGATTATTTTGATAGCCGAGTGGAAGAGGAGCTGGAGTAGGGAGAGACTTGTGCCAGGGAGTCCAAACAGCAGTTTAGGAATGAAGGAATGAGGGTCTGCACCAGGATGGTGATGATGTCTTAGGATTTTCCTTTAGTGAATTCATTTTTAAAAGTATAAAATATTAGGCTCTTAGTAGTTTGGTGTTAATTACTTAATGTAACAACTGACAGTCAACTCAATCATCTTTAGAAAAATAATATCTGGTAAAGGAAAAAAAACATTTTCAAGACATATATCGAATAAATAACATTGAAGCTCTCCATTTTAGTATAGCAATTCCATTTTCAAAGTGCTTCACCAGCATTAATAAATTAATTTTCTCAATACTCTCAGGTTAAAAAGAATGTGCTTTTTAAGTCATAATTTGTGGAGGCCATGAGTGATTTACCAATTGCTTGCATTTCAGAAGTAGGTACACAGCTGCTAAGTGGACTCATCTTATGGGTATTTTCATCTGCATAAGTCACAACAGAAAACCTTTTAGAATAGAAGACTTTATATTGATACATTTAACTGGTAGCATTTCCATCTGTGGTCATCTCATAGAACAAAGAGTCATTTGAGCCAATACCAATAGTCAACCTGGACAAGAAAAGTTGCTTTTAATTCCTAAAGTTTATGTCTTACTGGGAATGAACCCACTGAGAACCCATTCATAATCAGTTTGCTACATATCCTGCTTATTTTATTAGTAGACAGAATTGTATGAGACCTTCCAAAAGACAGCAAGTGAATTGACTCTAAATGATTTAATATAGAAATCAGGGAAGTGTAAGCAAATGGAATCATTAGAATTTGGAGCATATGAAATTTTAGAGATAGCAGGGTCCTCAGTGACCATGTAGTAAAACATCTTCATTTTATAGATAAAGACCATTTAAAAGGAAATTGAGGTGAGGAGAAGATAAGTGACTTGATCCAAGGTCACACAGGAAGTAAATATCAGAGGAGGATTAGAAGTCAGGTTGTCTGACTCCAGAGTCCATTCTCCTACTGTACCATGGCATATTATTCTTATAACTCTAAGAATTATTCTTCTTATGACTGTTGTTAGTTGTTTTCAGTTAGACGCTATCTGACTTTTTATGAGCTCTTTTGGGGTTTTCTTGGCAAACATACTGGAGTCGTTTGCCATCGATTACAAAATATACAAATTAAATGTGATTTTCCTTGTTGTTCAACTATGGTGAGTGAATTAATCTTTTTTTAAAAAAACTCAAAAGAAGACTACATTCTATCTAATATAAAGGCTTTCCTTTATAAAAAGGACAATTCTTATTTAACAAGATAATTTTTAAAGCATTAATGCAATTCTTGGAAGGTAACAGGTGTTAAATAAATATGTACTCTTCTACTTTCTCTTTCCATTCCCTCCAATATCCAATTTGAGGTAGCTAGATGGTACAGTGGATAGATTGTTGGGCTTGGAGTCGGGAAGATCTGAGTTCAAATCCATCACTGGATACTTGCTAGTTATGTGATCCTTAGCAAGACATTGAACCTCTTGACTGCTTCCGTTTCCTCAACTATAAAATGAGGATATTAATAGTATCGATTTCTCATGTTGTGAAAATCAAATAAGATAACATTTGAAAAGTGTTTAGTTCAGAGTCTGGCACATGGTACGTGAAAAAACTTTCCTTTCCTTCCTCCCTCTTCCCTTCCCTCCTTCCCTTATTCTTCCCTCCCTCCCTTTCTCAACTAGGATTAAAAAGAAATCCTTTAAAAATATTTTTTTTAAAAAAGAAGAAACCCAAATCACTAGCATCAAAAGTGAAAAGGGTGATTTTTACCACTAATGAAGATGAAATCATAGCAATTGTTAGGAATTATTTTGCCCAATTATATGGCAACAAGTTTTACAATTTAAGTGAAATAAAAGTATACTTACAAAAATATAAGCTTAGATTAACAGAGAAGGATATGGAATATCTAAATAAACCAATTTTAGAAAAGGAAATTGAACAGGTCATAAATGAACTTCCTAAAAAAAGCATTAGGATCAGATAGATTTACAAGTAGATGTTACCAAAATATTTTTTAAAAATCATCTAATTCCAATACTAAATAAATTATTTATAATAAATGGTAAAGAAGGAGTCCTACCAAACTCCTTTTATGAAAGAAATTTGGTTTTAAACCAGGAAGAGCAAAAACAGATAAAGAAAATTATAGGCCAATTTCACTAATGAATACAGATGCAAAAATTCTAAATAAAATATCAGCCAAGAGACTACAACAATATATCACAAAGATTATACATTATGAACAAACAGGATTCATACCAGTATTCAAGGATGGTTTAATATAAGGAAAACTTTAGCATAATAAAAAAATAGCAAAAATTAGCATAATTGATTACACAAAAAAGTAACAAAATCATATATCAATGGATGCAGAAAAAGCTTTTGAAAAAATACACTTGAAAACATAGCTATAAGTGAATTTTTTCCTTAAAATAAGAAGCATAAACTTAAAAAAATCAGCAAACATTATCTTTAATGGGGATAAATTAGAAGCCTTCCCTATAAAATCATGAGTGAAACAAGGATTTTCATTATCACCAATATTATTTAATATTATTTTACAAATGCTAGCAATAGCAAAAAGAGAAGAAATAGATATTGAAGGAATCAGAATGGGCATAGAGGTAATAAAACTCTTTTCACAGATGATATAACAATAGAGAAAATCCTGGAGAATCAACTAAAATTAGTTGTAACCATCAATAATTTTAGCAAAGTAGCAGGATATAAAATAAACCCACATAAATCACCAGCATTTCTATGTCAGCAATAGTATCCTGCAAGAAGAGATAGTAAGAGATAACCCATTTAAAATAACAAAGATAAAATAAAATACCTAGGAGTAAATCTGCCAAAATAAACCCAGAAACTACATGAAAATAATTACAAAAAAAAACTTTTTATGCAAATAAAGTCAGGTTTAAATAATTGGAGAAATGTTAATTTTTCATGGGTGGGCAGAGCCAGCATAATTAAAATGACAATCCTGCCTAAATTAATCTATTTATTCAATGCCATCTCAATTAAATTACCAAATAATTATTTTGTTGAACTTTAAAAAATAATAACAAAATTAATTTGGAAAAACAAAAGGTCAAGAATATCAAAAGAATTAATGAAAAAATAATGGAAGGAGGTTTAGCATAAACAGATTTTGAACTATATTATAAAGCAGTAGTTATCAAACTATCTGGTATGGGCTAAGAAATAGAAAAGAGCAAAAACAGTTGCAAAAGAATATCATAACATCGTATTTGACAAAAGTAAAGATCCATGTTCTGGGAATAAGAATTTAATATTTTGTAAAAATTGTGTAGGAAAACTGGAAATCAGTCTGGCAGAAACTAGATAAAGATCAATCTTATACCATTTACCAAGATAAGATCAAAAAGAATACATGACCTAGGCATATAGGAGATATCATAAGCAAATTAAAAGAACAGGGACTATATTATCTATCAGCTTTATGGAAGAAAATTGGTGAATAAAGAGATGAGAGAAAGCATTGTGAGATGTAAAACTGATCATTTTGAATATATTACATTAGAAAGGTTTTATACAAATAAAGCCAATGTAGTCAAGATTAGAAGGAAAGGAGTAAGTAGAGAAAAAAATTACAAAGAAAGTTTCTAGTTTACAGTTCTCATATCTAAAATATAAAGAGAACTTTGTCAAATATATGTTAGGCCATCCCTCCACTGATAAAAGGTCATAAGAATGGGGGCAGCTGGGTAGCTCAGTGGATTGAGAGCCAGGCCTAGAGACGGGAGGTCCTAGGTTCAAATCCGGCCTCAGACACTTCCCAGCTGTGTGACCATGGGCAAGTCACTTGACCCCCATTGCCCACCCTTACCACTCTTCCACCTATGAGCTAATACACAGAAGTTAAGGGTTTAAAAAACAAAAACAAAAAAAAAAAAAAAAAAAAAAAAGGTCATAAGAAAAGACAGTTTTTTGATGAAGAAATAAAAGCAATGTATAATTATATGAAAAATGCTTTTAATCATTATTGATTAGAGAAATGTAAATCAAAACTACTGAGAAAGCTCACACTTATCAGATTGGTTAAAATCATAAGGGAAAAATGACAAATTTTGGATGGGATGTGGAAAATGGGGACAATTTTATACTGTTGATAGAACTGTTAACAGGTACAACAATTTTGGAGAGCAATCTGAAATAATACTCAAAGAGTTATAAAACTGTATATCACTATTGGGCTATTTCTTAAGTTGATCAGGGGAAAAATAAAAAGAAACTATAGTTCTAAAATATTTATTGCATTCTCTTTATGGTGGCAAAGAACTATGGCACCTTAAGAAATGATAAACTGGTTAATTTTAGATAGATGTGAAAAGATCTACATGAAATTATGAAGAGTAAAACAAGCAGAACCAAGAGAACATTATATATAGCAAGAGAAATATTGTTTGAAGAATGACTTGTATATATCCACTTCCAGAGAAAGAACTGAAAAATGGAAATAAGTGAGACAGTTTTATATACACATATGTCTTTTTGTCAAATGATAACTTTTCTAATGGTGGAAGGGGAACTGATGGAGCTAATTGGGTATTTTATGGTAACAAACAAACAAGTTTAAATTTTAAAAATTCCTTTGTTTTCATTTAAAGCCTTTCACGACTGGGACCCAACTTTCCCCCTTAAATTTTGTTTTCTATTATTTCCCTCTTTCTTATCTTCTATAACCTAGTCATTCTGGATTCCATGCTGCCCTTCATCCATGGCTCTTTATCTTATATCTTCATGCTTTTGCCCAAGCTGTCCCTTATCTTTGAGATGCCCTTCCTCCTTATTTCTGTATTTTAGAATCTCTAACTGCCTTCAGAATTCAGTTCAAATGAGATCTCCAGAATGAGGCTTTTTCTAATTGCCTGTAGGCATGAGTGTTCATATATCTGTATCTACATATAGATAGATAGAAATGAGCATCTATGTTGTGTATGTTCGTAGGTTGACATATTTCTCTCTGATGGATATAAACTCTTTGAGGGCAGGCATTCTTTCATTCTGTCTTAGTATTCCCAGCATCTAGCTTAGTGTTTAACAAATGTTTGTTTGAGTCTTTCTATCTCCAGATCCTAGCTATGTGAACAGTGTAGTGCCCTGTATATAGTTGGCCCTTACTAAGGATACTGAATTTGAAAGTGAAATTATGAAAAACTCAGATGTAAGATGTTTAACTTTGCAATCACATGTCTAAGTCCAAAAGAAGCTACATCAAAAAACACTCAATCTTAAAAAAAAAAAAAACACAAGGGAAAACAAGTAAATATCTGAACAACAGCTGAGGAAGGAAGTAAAATCTGTTGACTAATGGTAACAGCTTTTGTGTCCTTTGTTGTTGAAAATGTGCCTGTAGCAGTGACTCCAATATGCTCAAAAAGATTCAAAAGCAAAAGGCTATGCAAAACAAGTTGCTATTTTACACTGAAGATAAAATCAAGCACCTCCTTGGAAAATTTAAATTTACTAAAATTGTCAAGAGAAAAGAAACTGAGAATTTGTGAATCTCTGAACGAAATAGTTCCAAGAATCTTGCCATAAAAAAATGCAGAGGGGCAAGGCAGCTGACAGGGTAGATAGCATTTCCCCCCACCCCCTACTCCCCCAAGAAGTGACCTCTGGCTTCCATAGTTGCTCCAACATGAGCTTATACACTGATCTAATTTCATCTGTATTTTCACATCATTTATAGTCAACAAAAATTTAATAATTGTCTACTATGTTTAGAGTTCTAGAGAGGCTACGTCAAAAAAAAAAAAGGGCAAAATACTAATCCCCAAGGATTTTATAGTTCACTTAGAGAGGATACACCGTGACATTGATAAATAGAATTGAAAGTAGAGTATGGCGATTGAGAAGGCAGGGTCTGGTTGCAGTATTGGGCCAAAGAAGTCTTGGAAAATATGAACAATGAGAGAAAAATTTCAACTTGTAGAAATTGGTGAAGGCCACTTGGAGAAGGCAGCCCCCAAGCTGTATCTGGGAGGAAGAGAAATTGGAATTTAAAGTCTTTATGGGAAAGGATGGATTCATTTTCATCTTTAAGCTTATGCTAAAAACCCTGGATCTCATTCAGGTCTCATGAACTTGTATCTAGCCATGTTTCCTCTGTCCTGTACTTGCATAACTGATTTTTCAAAAATACAAAATGTAGGATTTAACATTTATATCTATTACCAATGCCAATAAAACCACAAGTTCAGTCCTTTTTTCTTGTCTCTGATATTTTAATGGATTAGATTCAGTCCACTGGTCTAGTGAATGAAGATATTTTGGAATTCTGAAACTATTATTCCTGGGAGTAACTATTTCTCTCAATTCTTGAGGTTCTGTATGAAAAGTTATTCTTTGATCTAAGTTTCAGATAAATCCAACTTTAGGAGTTACCTCCTTTGGAGTTAGCTCATCCTTGAACCTAAGTTAAATATTATTGTCAATACCCATCTCTTGGTAACAATCCTAGCTAAGTCCTTGGTACAAAGTACAGTTAATAAATATTCACTGATTAAAGAGGGGGTGCATTTTTGGCATGAGGGATGGTCAATATGAATGCATGGTGGTGAGAAGAGGTGAGTGAGGTTCAGGAGCTTTGACTGGAAAAGAGTGCCTGGAGGAGAGTCAGATGAGGGAAATGAGACTTGAAAAGTAAGTTGGAGCCATATTGTGGAGAATCCTAATTTCTGAGTTATAGAGTTTTTATTTTATTCCATAAGCAATTGATTTTTGAAACAAGAAGAGTATTCTCTTCATATTACAGAGGCAAGAGAAAAGAACTATGAATTCCCATGGAGTTCTTAAAGCATCTTCCCAGTAACATTTATCTTCATTACAGAGTATTTGTGGCCACTATTTTCAGGATACATAAGTCATAGTTTATAAATTTTTCTCATTCCAGGGATTTTGTTGAATAAGAAGACAGTCAGAAAGCAAAGTGAGAAATGGATAGGAAGAAACTATAGGATCATAAAAAAATAAAATCTAACGAGAGGTCTGGCTTATTTGGAGAAACTACGTGTAGGTCAGCAGGGCCAGAGAAGATTGTAAGCCATCTAGGGGAACAGACATTCATTGGGCATTAAAAAAAAAAAGATAGGGAAGGCTGGTGGTGTCAGTAGTAACAGCTGTGTGGACCAAAGAGGTTTAAGGCAAATAGATAACCGTTCATTTCCACAGAGGTGGCATTAAATTTACCTACTTCAATTCCTCCAATTTAAAGAAAGGATTTTCAAGAGTGCCTATTTGTTTAATAGTATTTCCTTACCCTTTTCTCTTGGCCAATGGAGAATTCTGTGGCTGACACAGTAATCAGAATAATAAAAAGATAGCTATCATTTCTATAGTAGTTTAAGGTTTACAGCATGGAAAGCATATCATTAAACCTGAGGGTTCCTGAATAAAGCAGACTTTGTTATCTAGAATTGAAGTCCTTTCTCTTGGCTCCTTAAGCAGGATTTTTGCCAACATACTTCCTCTGACAAGGGCATCATGGAGATCTGTCAGCTGAGGAAGGAGCTTCATTGTTTTAACTTAAACATCTAGCTTGCACTCACCATTGGCAAATGGCAAGACCTAAATCAGAATATGTATGCATTTTAATAATGATATAAGTCTCTTTTCCAATTCTTCCAAGGCAGATGAAACAAGCACATTTCACCAGCATAAAAATGAAGTAATATTAATTTCCTTTGCTAAGAAAGACCATACCTCAACATGGCACCAAACCCTTTCTTCTTAACTTTTTTCTCTGAATCCTCACTGTCTTCTTTCCGTTTTTTCTCCTTGACTTTCAATTTGCCCTTTTCCTTTTTCTTCTCCTTGTCTTTATTTTTCTTGTCCTTCTTGGCCTTATTTTCTATATCCTCTAGCAGAGCATTCCCCTGAGGGTTAGATTCACAATTCAGAGCTCCTTGACCAGAGCGAGAACTCTTATCAGACAGACCGTCTGCACAGAAAAATACAAAAAAAAAAAAAAAAAAGAAAGGCAAAAAATCAATAGAAATGGTTATGGGCCATTTATGGTTAGTAAAGAAAGTTAAAATGCAAAACACTAAACAATTAAAAAGAAGTGTTATAGAATTCTGCCACTTCACGTGGCTACCTGATAAGTATGTTTAAGAGAGATTGATTCAAATCTGGTTACTTCAAGCAAGGCTCTCTGTTGTGAGATAGACAGAGCACTATTAGAGTGGGTTATTTGCTAGTATGAAAAGCCTGACAATTGGTAAAACACTAATCTCTCTGAAAGCTGGCTTGTTAACCTTGATCAGTTCAGAAAGCCCACATGCTGGGAAGCAAACAGTGCGAGTTTATTTCGAGAAGAGGTTTTGAGTACTAATATAACCTAACTGTCTCTACCCAATTAATGCAGTCAGTTCTTGGGATGATGCTGTTTCTAATGACTTGAAAAAAGAATGTCAGGCAAAGCATCCTTCGTGCTCCTACCCTAAGGATAAATGACAGGGAGTCCTTGTGGGAATGTGAGGGAGAACATTTTTTCCTTATAGTTTGTGCTGAAAAATAAATTGCAATTTGGGTTATCCAATCCAATGTTCTCTGAGCCAAAGGGCAAAAAGATCAGGAAAATTAATTACTTTTAATATTAGAGTTATAATTACAAGGTTTGAAACATTTTCCTCTGTAGTTTAATGCTCATTCTGTCCCATAATTCCTAGTCTGTCATGCAATAAAGAAATGGTTTAAGAAAATAGTGACTTACCTTCCTCTAAGTTTTCAGGTCCATCATAAGATTTGTCAATGGCAGCTCTAAAGCTCTCATTACATCCTCTCCCACGCACCATATGTGGCCGAGGTCTATGGAAAGGGAGATCATTCTTTCTCACTTCGGCTACGGCTGTTTGCAAACTCTCCAGTGAACTGGACTTTTTCAAACCCAGAGTAGGACCAAAATCTTTGGCAGTTGGTTCTGGAAAAGAAAAGGTTAAAACATATATAGAGTATAGATTAATATGCCCCTAATCTCAGTCAACCAGTCTTTTTAGTCTTTGTAAAGCTGACCTCCCAAAAGACATTCTCCTACTAAAAAAGATTCCGTAAAATCTTAATCCAATGGCTTTGTTGGGGCAAGGGGGTGATTCTGGGCTCTGGAAATCTATATCTGTGGAACAAAATCTCTGGCTTGCTCTACCATGCTGGAAAGGTTTTAAATATTGTACCATAAATCAATTGTGCCTTATTTCCAAGGATCAGTCTAGACTCTAGCTAGTCAAAAGGAGAATCATCAGTAGATTGCTAACTTGTGATGAATTCTTTGGGCATGCAACCCATGACATAAAGAAGAATATTCTTCTTTCTGGAATGGCCCCATTCCCCTTCTCTAGCTTTAGCATCAGAGCGGAAGTAAGGAAGCTGAGAGCACTGAGAAATAGTTTTAGACCCTCTGGAAACATTGACTTAGCAGTTGGTACTCTAAATACGATAACCTTGTCCAATGAACCAGGGGACATGCTACTGGAGGAAAATTAGAACATTCTTGACATCCTATAAACAGATCTGTACCAGAAGGAAATTGCAGCTAAATGTCAGGATGGCCTACAGGTTCTCCTTTGAGAGACAAATAAAGGGTTGTTTTTAACTTGTGTCCAAGGCAACAAGAAATACCATTTCCTGAGATATCTGTTTATTTCCTATTGCAGCACTTATTACCAGTATTTGGGGGGAAAAAAGCACCTGAAAATAATTTTAGCTTATGGACCAACATCTGTTGGAAAGGATGAAAAGTCAGAGAATTTCTACAGTGAACTTAATAGGAGCCTTCCAATGAAGTCAACATATATTTTCATAGTCAGTGATTTTAATGAGAAGATGGAAATAGATATAGATCATGATAGTTGGAAAAAATAACTGAGGAGCAAAAAGTGAAAGAAGCTGGGGACCAGCGGTTCAATGCCTTATGCTTAGATATCATGAATACTTCCCAAAAACAGGGAGTTAGAAGGTAATAGGCTTGATGAGCTCTACATAGCATTATAAAAAATTAAACTGTATTTTTAATGGACAGGAAATGACCCATTAATGATGTGGGTGTTATTCCCAAATAGACTATGCTATACTTGCCCAGTGGGACCATTGATTAGTTAAAGCCAAAGATCAAAATTAATAAAAACCTGGAATAACAAATAAAAATAAGGAAAAAGAAGATATAGCATGAAATATTTTAAAAATTCACTATGTACTATATAAGCAAGTTATTTATATAAAAAAAGATATGGACAGAAGAGCATCAACACTGATTATGATAATTTCATAGATAAATTCAACCAATGTAAACCATTGCTATAATAAGGAAACCCAAAAAAGCTTAGCAAACACTTGACTTAAAGACCAAGTGGAGAGAAATAGTAGTTAAATATTTAAACTATTAACTCTTTTATAAAATGTTAGGGAAAAGGATAATGAAGATATGGTCAATATCACCTCATAAACCACAGAGAAGCAGAGAAAGGGGAAAGTAACCTATAGAGATCCTGGCAGATAAAAGATGGAAAAGAATTATCAAGATTTTTTACAACAACCTTTTTCACCATCTAGGACAGTGTAGTCATCATAGTTGGACTTAAATGTCACAATCTTGAATGTGTGTATGGACAAAGTAGAAGTGGAACTAAAGAAAACAAAGATGAGAAGAGTAGCTGAAATAGAGGAATTCCATAACAGAGGGGAGAGAGATAGTTAACAGATCAATTTTCAAGAAGTCTGAAGGAAAAAATATGAAAATTATGGGGGAAAATTTCAGACTTTATTACTACCAAAAAAGGCAACAGAGTATATCAATAACTACTAACCCACATGTCCATTTTTCCATTGATATACATTTTATGCAAATAATCTATCTATATCTATTTATATATATCAAGAACAACCTTGATGAGAGTATTGAATGGGAATAGGTAAGCTTTTACAAGCCAAGGATCAAAATTAATAAAAATCTCTAATAAAAAGGAGAAAAAGGAGATATTGCATGAAATTTAAAAAAAATTCCTCTATGGACTGAATAAGCAAGTTCCTGATATAAGAAGGAATATGGACAGAATATCAATACTTATAATAATTTCATAAATAAATTTACCCAATGTAAATCATCTGCTGTAACAAGGAAACCAAAAAAGCCTAGAAAACATTTGGCTTACAGGCTAAGTGAAGAGATATGGTAGTTAATTTCCACAGCAGAATACATTTTTTACCAACACACAATTACTGAAAAATATAGCAAATACAAGATCTCATTGTGGTTTTTGGACTGGAACTCACATCTCTTGTCTCTTAGTCCTATATTCTTTTAAATTAAGGGAATGTTGTCCTACTTTATTTCCACATATTCCTTGTATTTGTAATGGATTGTGTAGAAAGGCACCATACTAGCATATGTTTTCCAAAGAACTTATTGTGCTATGTATTCAAGTAATATTTAGTAAGTGGAGAACATACATATAAATATTTGTGGTAAAGAGAGCCATGTTAGGTTATATGTGGAATACAAAGGAATATACTGCACATGCCTTTACATAGGTTTTAATCAGTTGTTTGTTCTTCATTTTCAAAGCGTATCAATGATATTACTGGATGATATCTTGACTTGACTGTGAATTGGATTTAAATGAGACAGTTACACAACATCATCAGCCTCACTTTCACTTTCCACTTCACTGAAGTCCAGGGGCAAGACAAAAGTTAGCTTGACTGGTAATGGCCCAGGATGCAGTGGATGACATTGGCATCTTTGATGTCTAACTAAGTTCTTATCATTTCACAGCATCTACTTCAGCCACTTTCATAGTCACTGGAACAAACTATTCTCATCTGTCTATTCTGTCAGGGAGGAAGTCTTCACATGCTTGGGGTTAGACATTCCTTTTCCTCACCAATGGAGAACTCCCTAGAGATGAAGTCAAGATGTAGGAGTAGAAGGGAATCTTGAAACGACCATGAGAATCCTCTCAAACCAATCTTAAAATAATGCTACAAAATGAATACAGGAGTGAAAGAATCAACAAGGAGACAGAATGAAGCAAGCTTCATGTGGAAAACAACTTGAAAGGTAGGCAGAGTGCACCGGGGTCACTGGGGTGAGGTAGAAGCACAGCCAGCTGGAGGCAACAACAAAGAGTAAGGAGCAAGCCAACAGTAAGCCTTCTCTACCCTACATCTACTGTTCCAAGTTCTCAATCTAGGCCCAAGCCAACATCCAGGTCTAGAGACCCTGTCTGGGCTAAGAGCAGTGTAACCCAATGCATGTCCCTTAAAGTTCCAAGCAAACCTGTAGTGAGGTCCAGAATTCTAGCCCAAGGCAGTTTTTCCTGTGTAGCCTGATCTGTGTGGGCCCAGAGTGAAGCCAGGAGTCCCAGACCCAGCTTTGGTGAGCACATGAATCCCAATTTTAGTCAGACTGTGTAGCACTTGGGGTTGGGGTAGACCCAGAGCTGAGCCCCCAATCCCCAGCAAGGGTAGTTCCTAGGGTGCTGGCTTATGGGAGTCTGGCTGGCCCTTGCCAAAGTTCAAGGTAGAACCCCAAACTAGGACAGCCTACAGTGTGCTTATGCATAGCCATACCCAGAGTGAGACCAAAAAGCTCATGCCTCAGCCTGAGGCTAGAATATGAGCCATCAGGAATCTCAAGAGATGAATGAATCATCAGTGGGAGGTGGCTCTCAGAGCTCCCAGTTTGGGAGAACTGAAACTTGCAGAAACCCAGAAATAAGGCTAAGATTAGCATCAAGGAAAAACTAAAGTTTAAGAGAATGCCCTATTCTCCTGGAGAACAGAGCCCACCTTTAAAATAAAAGTAAAAGTTAAGAAAAAGGCTGGGAAAAAGACCAAACCTTAAATAAAAAAACACCCAACCATAGAAATTTTTTAGGGAGACAAAGAGCAAGGCACAGACACAAAAGGGGACAGTGAAAACACATGCAAAGCTCCAAAAAAATATGAATAGCACTCAGATTCTGGAAGATCTCACAGAGGATTTCAGAAATCAATTGAGGCAGAGGAAAAATGGGGAATTGAAATGAATGTAAGAACAAATGGGCCAAATAATAAGGGAAGTTCAAAAGCTCTTGGAAGAAAATTTTTTAAAAATTAGAATTAGGCAACTAAAAGCTAATGATTTCATAAGATATCAAGAAACAAAAATATGAAAAAAAATCAAAAATGTGAAATATCTTATTGAAAAAACAACCAAGCTAAAAAATAGATCCAGGTAAGACAATTTAAGAATTACTGGACTACCTAAAAGCCATAAACAAACAAAAAAAAAAGTCTGGATATCATAAGAAAAGAAATTATCAAAGAAAGCTGCCCAAATATTCTTGAACAAGAAAGTAAAATAGAAATGGAAAGAATCCATAGATCACCTCCAGAAAGAAATCCCCAAATGAGGTCTCCCAGTAATATACTAGCTAAATTCAAGAGCTCCTATGCCAAGAAGAAAATACTGCAAACAACCAGAAAGAAACAATTCAAATACCACGGAGTTACAGTCAGGTACACAGGACCTAGCAGCCTCCACATTAAAGGAACAAAAGGCATGGAATATGATAGTCTAAAAGTGTAAAAGTGAAATTTGGGAGATGTCATCTAAAAGTATATATATTTTCTATGGACACATGGAAATTATCAAACTACATTTCCCGTGGTCCAACGGGTTTCCGTTTCTGGTTCTTTGGGCGTGGGGACGCCTACGTCTCCACGCAGAAAAGAGTTTAAATCTCCTGGGTTAGGAGGGAGTGGCCTCTTGGCCAGCAGACTCGGGAGGAGACAGGAGACAATTATGGGTAGGCGGCAATTTTGAATGCTTACAAGCACGTGGTCTAATGACTTTATCTATCAGCATGGCTTTAATTAAAATACTAATATATATATTTATACCAGCCTTTATCATTTTAAATCCTTATTATTATGGCAACCACACGGGAGTAATTCGAACTTTCAATTTTCTGGATAGTCTAAGAGGAAAAAGCCATGCGGCTCTGAGACCCCGAGTCTCAGAAGCGATCTTTTTCCTCACCCAGTCCTCTCCCGATTTTCCCCAGCCTAGAGGCTGTTTTACTGGGAAGAGAGACAATGGCTTTAATGGCTGCAGGGCTGCGAATTATTTTGCTCAATGCCCCGGGCCTGGTGACCCTTGCGGATGCTAAAACGCCAGAGACCCCAGCCAGTTTCGTCTACCGATGACCCCAGGCTGCTGCCTTTGCCGAGATCTCCTTTATCATTTTAAATCCTTATAATTATAAGGAAAAAAAATCTAGGTTTACAACTGAGAATCAACTACCCAGCAAAACTGACTATATTCTTTCAGGGCAAAAAAACGGTCGTTCAATAAAAGAGAAGATTTCTAAGCATTTCTGATGAAAAGACCAGACCTAAACAGAAAATTTTAAGTCTTCACCAACAGGTTTGAGACTCATCTGTTATTCTCAACCTGATTTACCTCATCTGATGAGACAGATGTGACTGCTGCATTTATTAGGGCTTCTTGGAGCCACAGGTGAAAGGCAGATACCAACAGCAGATGAAAATCCCTGAAAAGTGTTTTACAAGCCCTCATACTGGAAGTGCTAGTCCTCCCTGAATACCCTGTACCTGCAACTTATAATTTAGTTGGAGATGGAATATACACGAAAAGATAAGGATTTTTAAACATTTAAACAGCAATAGATAAGTTTGATAACAAAAGCCCAAAGTATAAACTATGGCAGAGTAGATAGGCCAAGGTGTGGCTTCCATAGGAAACTTAGAATTTTTATTTGTTTCTTGCACATAAAACAATGCCTAATCAGGTGGTGAAGGCTATTATAATTTGGAAGGTCAAAAGTTGGTAACCTTGGGTCTCTTCACTTCTTTAGACCTTAGTTTCTCCATCTCTAAAATGAGGGGATGGGACATGATTATCTCAAAGAACACTGAATCCTAAAAATTGAATATGACTGTATAATTTCAGAAAAGACTACAAAGGGTAAAATTTACATTTTGCACAATATACTTATAGGCAAAAACACACTCTTTTGAGGTTTTGATAACCCTATTTTTCTTCTTTAGTAAATGCCACAAAGAAAAGAACATCAATCCAAAGGAATCTCCTTTAGAAATTCCATGAACAGATTACAAAAATGACTGCAAAGTCAGAAACATCAGTGTTGCCACTTAACCAATAAGGGGAAATACTACAGTTTACACATTTTTTAATACACATGCAAGAAAAAATCCAGGAGTAATTGAAATGGAGGAAGATCATTTTTTTAGAAGCAACACTAAAGATTACATATAGATTTAAGATGTTGAAGAAACAGCAAACACTTTAGATCTTGCAGAAAATAAATCATATCACCAACCCTTAGGGAATTTTTTTTCTGTTTTTGGAGGCAAGATAGAGATTGGTAAGAAACTACTGGTTGCTATGTCAACAGAAATAATTCTATTGTTCATTAATTACTATTCAGGAAATTGTAAAATTGCCCAAAATAAGTATCCACAGTCTGGACTTGTGAATTCTAAAGAATATAAAAGTAGATAAATCATTTAATATATATGTTATATTTTCTAAAACAAGGATTGTCTGTACATCTTTAAGAAGCTATATTTACAACATAGCAAAATATAAATTATATAATTCATTGTAATAGATATTTATTAAACCTGGCACATGGAAGCTCATAAGAAATGTCTGTTGAATAAAATTCCAAAGAATTCTTCATAGAAACACAGACTTAAATAAGTGGAAAGATATTAACTGTTTATGGCTGAGCCAATATGCAAAAAATGACAGTGTTAACTAAATTTGTTACTTATTCAGAACTATATCAATTGAAACATCAAATTATATAAATAAGGCTAGGAAAAATAACGACCAAATTCATCTGAAGGAACAAAAAGTCTAGAACTCAAGGGAAATAATGAAGAAAGAGAAGGAATGGGGTCCCAGCAAAACCAGATCTTAAACTAAAAAAGCACAAACGAAAAGTAATTTTCAAAACAATTTAGTAATGGTTGAAAATGAGAGTTTGATCAACTGGATATCATAGGGATGTAAATGAACTTGGTAGTCTAATGTGTGATAAAGTTCCAGCCCCTTGCTACTGGGAGAAGAACTCACAGTTTGATAGAATATAATGCACCAACCAATAATGACACTAGATTTATTAGTTCTCTTTCTTGTCTGTATCCATCTTGGTTTTCTTGGTTAATTTATCATGCATGAACTATTTCTTTGTGTTGGTGTACCCCTAAGAAGACTACTAACCTAAAACATTTCTTTGTCTTCCAGACTCTACCATTTCTTTGGAAGATAGCACTAACTTTCTAGTCACCCAGGTACATAACCTAAGATTCATTCCTGACTCTTTCACTCACCCTTCATATCCAGTCAATTGCCCTTTTCTAGTCTTTTAAGATATAGTGAGTTACAAGTCACAGGACTAGATAGTTCCAGGACCTTGAAAGCAACATTAGGAAAATTCTATTAAGGGTAAGTGAACTAAATTTAAAAAATCATACTGAAATTGGACTAGTCTGTTGATTAAGCCCTTTCATATCTTATCTGGGCTTTCCAAGTATCATTTTCTGTTGTAAAAAGACTTCTGAGAGAATGTAAATGCAATAGAATACATTAATAACAGAAGTTTAGAATTAAGTTCCAACAGCAAACTTAGTGAGCAGAAATAGCCTATCAGCTGAAGACATAGAATACAATACGTTATCAAACACAAAAACTCCTCCCCATAATCATCATTTGGCTTTTGCAATTTAAGGCAGGGAGAGGTTTGGGTATCTTACCCCACTATGGGAGAGATAAGTTTCACAGTAGAACATTTGAATCCTCTAAATTCATTTCTAGTATAGTCAACACAAATTCCAATTTTTTCTGCTTTGCTACCAAAATAGAAATTGCTGTCAAAATACAATGTTACTAAAACACCAATTAACCAAATTGCACCCTAGAAGCCTTCTGCAAATGCAGACACCCTGCAAATAAAATGTGTTTTCACTACTGACTGTAGATAACACATAATAGAATCAGCTAATCTAGTCCAACTATGGTACAGTGGTAAGACTTTTGACTCTGAAGTCTCAATCCAGGGTCTACCATTTTATTTCCTGTATCACCCTGGGCAAGTTACTTAACTTCTTTTGGACTCAGGTTCTTTATCTGTAAAATGACAATGTTGGAGTGGAGGGTCTTTAAGGTCCTTTCCAGTTCTATCTGTGACACTATAATCTGAGTATTAGATATCCTACAAGCTAGTTTAAGTCAGCAGCAAACCCTGCCCCCCTGTACATACCTGCCCTCTCTTTCCCCAAAATAGCAATGTTAATTTGTGGATAAAATAAGGGTCCTTTAACATGCAAAGTTCCTCATAGATGCCATATATTATATGATACTTTTTATCAAGCTTTGCTATCTCTTAGCTATTATCAAGGGTATCCACTTAAAGACTAATGTTAACTATTAAATTTCTGGCTTGATATTGTTATAATAAACAGATAATTCTGATGGCAGTTAGCTGTTGCTCTACCAAATCATACCTTCAGTTGAAAAGTAAGTGAGTTCTGGCTTGCAAGAATGTAAAGCTCCCTTTAAAATGTATATACAATACAATTCAGTTCAATTCAACATTTATGAAATACCATCTATGTGCAAGATACTAGGGATACAAAGACCTAAATGAAAGAGATCCTGTCTTCAACGAAGTTACACTCTACTGTATGCGTAGGATGTGTAATCTAGTTCCTATATCATCTGCCCCTATCTTCACTGTGCGGAGGAGTAAAACATTGCTCCATTTGCAAAGTAAGAGAGGAAGTGCCAACATTCAGCTGCCAGAAGCATCTAAGTTAGAAAGAGATGCTGACACAGCACAGCTTCTCAATGCCAAGGACAGCTGTTGGTTCCATTCAGCCTGCTTCATGAGTTGGGTGCTGAAGGAAAAAGCCAGAGGTCCCTACCAATGATATTGTAGTTAAGATTAAAAAGGGAAAAAAAAAAGCTATGACCATTTCTCTCTCTGTCCAAGTCCATTTTTCTGCACCAGAGGAACCAATATCCCAAGTCCACTGGATCTTGAATCCCTTTTCTTATGTCATGAATCTTGTGTCCAGAATTCTTGCAAAATTCATAAATCTTCATCTGGTGACTATCTTGCAACCATCTTGCAACATGCTTGCAGCCATCAATCAAACATCCAGTGGGAAATGGTTTGAATTGTTTGTACATTCCTACTTACAGAGGGAACAGGTATGGTAGGGAATTAAACTCAAACTATGTCATTTCTGGAACCCTATATTCAAAATTACTTCTCTATTATCTGGAAAATTCCTGGGTCCAAGAAAGCAGTAAGTACAAAATGGCTTGGCAGATACTTGGCTTTACTATGTGTTATTTTAGTGTAATTATATACCATTTATTTGTTTGCTGATGTTATGCCAGGAGTATAGGAACTATAAGTAGTTTTATCAGTTTGATTCCATAGGGGATCAACTCCATTAATTCAGGTCATATGACTAGGACTAAGGAAGTATAGCAAATTCTGGAAAGTGTGATGATATCTGGTTAAATCCACATATCCTTGGGATGGGATTATACTGGTTATAAAAAAAATTTTTTTTTCTGTCACGTACCCTTTTGGTAGCCTGTAAAGGCTATGGACTCTTTCTCAAAACTATATTTTTAAATGCATGAAATAAAAAGTCTAGGAAGGAAACAAATTGTACTTAAGTATAGTTATTAAATTAAACAAAACAAAACAAATAATGGAACCTGAAATGGAGAATTATTGCTATTCCATAGAAGTGAGAGTGCTAAAGGACAGGAAGTCACTGAGTTCCATATTGATTTTGGCACTTATGCAACACTTCTAACCAAAGAGGGTGGATGTATATAAATGCTTTGCCTGTTTTTCAGGTTCTTTGGTGATCCTCCTGGGAACTTATTAGGATAGTGGTTAGCAGTGCCACTTGTGGTTAAAAAATGTAACATGAGGGGGCAGCTGGGTAGCTCAGTGGAGTGAGAGTCAGGCCTAGAGACAGGAGGTCCTAGGTTCAAACCCAGCATCAGCCACTTCCCAGCTGTGTGACCCTGGGCAAGTCACTTGACCCCCATTGCCCACCCTTACCAATCTTCCACCTATGAGACAATACACCAAAGTACAAGGGTTTATTAAAAAAAAAAAGTAACATGACCAATAGAGGAAAGAAAAATGTGGTACTGATCCCACCTCCACCTTCAATACCTCTCTCCCAAAGTTTTTGGGATATGGTCTAAGGATAGTTTTCCTTTTAGGGACAATAATGGAAATCGCTAATGTTTAACATTTCAGAGGTATCAAAACCATCTTTCCAGATAAGTAGAAGTCTCTTAGAGGTAATCAAATAGTACTAGTCCAAATTCATCAAATAAGGTCCTTGTCCTTACTTTATCTGTTTTCCTAACAGGATAATTCTTAGGCTCAGCAAGGATGCATGGTGATAGGAAGAGAGAAAGGATAACCCTCCTTGCCATGATTTCTACTGCTGCCATGTCCCAGCCACAAATTTAGGTGAATTCCCCTACATGTACGGACGTTTGAAAAATGGGGTTTGGATCAAAAAGGAGAAACTGTGACTATTTTGGTCTACAAGCAAATCTCCATAAAGTCACTTTATTCTTCGTTGGTATAGTATTCCCAACCCTCTGCTCCAAATTCCAATTTTCCTTTTTTTGTACCATTGTGGAGAAGTCAAATCCTACCATTCATTGCCCATCCTTCACAGCTCTTCAGGTTGGCAACCATGCAAGGGCTGTATTATAATATCCAACATAGAACTGAATGTTTATTTCATCCAACATAACTATTTTAACATGATAGGGATGGTTTACCTAGCAAAATTAATTTTATTTGGTTTATTTCAATATTCTTAAATGGAATTACCCATTGCCTATGATGGTGAAAAGGGATTGAGAATGCTTTTTAAATAAAAAAATGAAAACGAAATGAATTAGACTATTTTTTATACTTTTAAAATCAAGGTATATCCTTTTATTCAACTATATATAGAGGCTATTCTTAGGAAGATTAATAGCAGCATCTTAGTTGCCCTTCCCCTTAGGCTATAATCATTTAATTAGTCTGAGATTTCATCGGCAATGTTTGAACTTCCCACTCTAGCATTAAAATCCCCCAATAAAAGAATGCCTTAATCCAGAAGAGAAGTAATTGGATCTTCCATTATTGATGAAAGTGCTACCAATACATCCTTATTAAAAAAAAAAAAAAAGGAATGATTTTAGGGAAGATATTCATTTAGTCAAAAGCATGGGAAGTGTATCCTTCCAGCTACAGTTCTGTGATCCACAAGCTTTTCTTATAAATTAATATTAACATATTAATTTACACATTTCAGTAACATGCAGAGGATCTCAAGGAACCTGATAAAAGTAATTATGTTTCAAAACACCTCCCACATAAGGGAAGAAAAGTGTTATTACAGCCTTTCTGCCCAATAGAAAAACCGAGAGTCCAAAAGATTGCATGACTTTCTGAGGGTCACAGCATGAACCAGAGCAAGGCTGGGAATGAATCAAAATGCCCAGGTTTCATTTCCAATTCTGCCTTGTCTTATTGTGTGCAATGAACTTGGGCAAACACAATAAAAATGCTTGACTTGTTTCATGGGGAGTTGTGATGTGAAATTAATAGATAGAGTGCTTTAAGACTCTTTGAATGAAAAATTATTATAAACGCCAAGCAGGAAGCCACAACAGTATTTTCTTCATCCAACATCTCTCCCTTTGGTTTTCCATTTTAGATTATACTTACTGAAAAATTTGTATATTTGATTTTTTAGTAGACTCCCTAGAGGCAAAAAGTCTTATGTTCTTTAATAGATATCATAGCAAATCCATTAGCTTAGAAAAAAATCCCCATAATATCCAAATGTATAATTTTCTAAATTACATTATCTGTGTTAACTGTGTGTCTATAATGGTCCTAATTACCTCCTTTCCTATCTCTGTATTCCAAATATTGATCATCATCCCTTGCTTATCACAGTGCCCTGTTTCCTATTCATTATTGGAGGGCAAAATGCAATCTGGTCTGTACATTATCTGCTCCCATTTGAGCCTAAGCTCCTTTTGTGGCAATTTAAAAATCTGCAGGCCCAAGAATTCATATGGTCCTTATAGCCTCCTGAAAAATCATGCCAATAATTTTAATACTGATCTTATATTTGCAGACTAATAGAAAGCTACAGCTTTGAGAATCTCAACATTTAATCCAATAACTTTAGTTTTTAGATTTGGAAATTGAGGCCTAGAGATAGTATATGACCTGCCAAAGAAACAAAGCATGGGAATGGCAGAAAAGTGATGAGAACCCTTGTCTTCACTGCTCATCTGCCTCACTTCTCTTTCTTACAATTTTAAACAAGGATTCTGAACTCTTTTATCTTCCTTGACATTCAGATTAGGCGTTTTATATCAGATTCAACTCTTTTCTCCCATCTGCATCCTTTCCTCTTCCTGAGCCACAAATCCATTGTTCTAAATCAAAGCTCTTCTAAGATCTGGAGTCAGGAATATCTGAGTTCAAATCTGATCTAAGACATTTGATAGCTGTACGACCATGGGCATGTCATTTAACTTGTCTCAATTTCCTCATCTGTAAAATGGGGACAGAAATAGCACCTACCTCCCAGGGTTATTATATAGATAAAATATGATAGTATTTGTAAAGCACTTTATAAACTTTAAAACATTAACTAAATGCTAATTTTTGTGATTATGAGTATTATCCTGACATTTTAAATCTCTGGATATACGAGAAATGGAAAAATGTGAATTTATTAAATTTATTAGTCAAGAAATAGAAATAACATATATTACAACAAAACTCAGATTCATGAAATTCTCTATGAGTCTCACATCATCTTGCTCCTATCATATACCAATCTCCATAACTTAGTTATCTTTGTATTTCCTTCCATTTCTGGCACAATATGGGGAATGCAAATGATTCCCTTGGATTTTGTGGCTCAAATCAAATCAACATACATTTATTCTGGGGTAGGCGCTTGGCTAGGTACCTTTTTCCCACTGACCTCAACCTCAGCTTTTTGTGTAGTGATGACTGTGAGCATGAAACATGTCTAGCCTCCACTGCCATGCTCTTGTATTTTTTATTTTTGTTCGAAGGCACCTAAGTAGAACTGATTGAAATCCAGAAAGATATAAGCAGGTATTCTAGGGCTGACCATATATCTGGAAAAAATGCAAGCAATAGTAGGATAAATCATAATACATATCCCTTAAAATTTAAATTGGAAATTGCAAGGCTACTGACACGAGGGGAAAAAAAACCAACAACTTACCAAATTTGTGAAAGGAGGAAGGCTTGCTCCTCATCTAGTTCACTACACTATCATCTCACTTAGCTATCACTACAATTTCTGGCATTTCCATCTCTATCAAAAAGTACTTCTTTAATTTTTTTAATTACAAGTTAACATACAAAATTAAAAATTAAAATATAAAAGCCTTCTTAGACATATAATTGCTGGAGAACATGCACTAGGGGTTGTCTAAAAAAACAAAAACAAAACCTATACATAGGTGAAGTCCTAAAACCTCTTTGATGTCTGTGTATTTTCTTTATCTTACCTTTATTATTCATTATAAATTGCAATTTATCACTTAAAATATATCTTAAAATTTACTACATTCTTAAGTGTGATTTTATGTTTTGGGGTAAATATTTTTGAAAGAAAAATCCCTCTCAAATTGTATAGTCAAAGTCAAGGAAAAAATATATATGAAGTCATCCTGAGATTTTATTTTTCAAGTTAACCAATTTCTTTGCTTCCATTTGCAAAGACCTTAAGTCATACTCTATTGAATTATTATTTAACTATTTTCTGCTCATTTCTCAATTCAGGAATCTCTAAATCATCATTAACTTAATAAATGGAGATTTACTACCATGCTAGGGATAGGACTTCCTATGGATGGGACCAATACATAAGAGGATAGGAAGGGGTAGAATATATTCCTAAGGGTAGCTAGGTGATAGAGTGAATTGAGGGCCAGACCTGGAAACAGGAAGACTCCTCTTCCTGAGTAAAAAAAATCAGACCTCAGACACCTTAATAGCTGTGTGACCCTGAGCAAGTCACTTAACCCTATTTGACTTAGCTCCTTATCTATAAAATGAGCTGGGGAAAGAAAAGGCAAACCACTCCAGTATCTCTGCCAAAAAAAAAAAAATTCCAAATGGGGTCAGGAAGAATCATACATGATTGAAAAATGACTGAATAACAACAGACTACATGCTTGCTTTGGGACCATTATAATTTGTTTTGGGAGACAGGACAGAAACATAGAAAGATAAAAAATATCTTTCTCTGTGTTTCTTGTTTCTGCTTCTCTTTCTCAGGAAGGAGGGATTGTCGAAGAGAAATACTGTCACGTTGACTTCAATTGACTCTGTCAATGATCTGAGGCAGTCAATTGCTTTTAGAAAATAGCAATGAGAATTGTAAAGATGAATAAAGGTTTCTAAGAATTCAATTCAACAACTATTTATTAAGCATCTATTAAACCCAGAGACAGAGTGAGATTCATGGAAACAGGGTGTCAAGGAGCTTGGAATGCATTTAATATGTTCTTATTTTAAAAATGAAGAGACTTTGATCTAAAGACTCAAAGAAACTTAGCCAAGGGGACTGTAATAGAATTGGAATTTGAAATCAGGCTCCCTGATTCTAAATTCCATGATTTTTCTGATATGTCATATGGCCTCTTATAAAATATAAATATCTGTATTTATATTTAATTTTATTATTTATATTTATATATAAAATTTATATGTGTTTATATTAATATTAATACAATATGAATATAATAATAAAATATGAATATAATAATATTTAATTTATTATATAAATATAATAAAAATATAAAATAAGGTTGGGATTACTTTATTTTCACTTTTTTTTAGGTGGAGCACTTAGGATTATGGATGTTTAAGATATTTTTACAGTACTTTTTCCCCTCCTGTGGAATCTGGAGATGATGCTGATAACATTAATGAGTTAGTGGGTACACTTCTACTTTATTTTTGTTGGAAAAAATCACTTAGAATTTTAATATTTCAGGTATTGCCATAGAATGTATCAATAAAGAAGTTGAAAATATTGTTTCTATCCTTAAGCATCTGCCTTTTAAAATCATTGTTTAAAAAAATTGTTTTTCTGTAACTGGAAAGGTAGAAGCAAAGTCAATAATGGATTTAAAATGTAAACTTATCACCCTACTACTTGAGGCTGTGCGGATAGAATTGTTTTGAATTCAAAAGATAAACAGTGGCTACCAAAGACAAAAAAAGTCCCCTTCCTTCCCTCTTTCTTCCTCTCACTCAAGCATATTTTCTCTATTGAATCAAATTGTTGAATTTCAACTTCAGGGTTGCTATAGAAGGCAAATTTCTCCATCTAAAAAATGAGGATGATAATAGCACCTTTCATCTTCTTAAGGGTATTGTGGAAGGTTAAGGAATTACTTTAATATTTCAATATTCCAACATTGGCCAACTTTCCCAGAGCACTATAGTTAAAAATATTGTTTCATCCTTATTTCACTTCCTGGAAGTAAGCCCACTACTTCCTGTCCTTTGTAGGCTCTTTCTCCTCACTTTCAAAGTTCTAATCATGCCTGCTTTACCTGGTAATTATTACCTCATTTTCTACAGTTCTTTCCTTTTCTTTTATAAACTCATTCTTCTCGCTTAGCTTAACTTCCCTTTCTTTGTAATATTAACCATTTTTTGCCATTTCTACTCTCTTACATGGGCTTTAAATAGTTTTATTTTTATAGTTTGTCAAGAACATTTTTATTCTCTTTCAATTCCTCCTTTAAAAATCTTGTACCTTGGTTATAGACTTTTCACTTGTAACACTGACTTTTCAAATGATCTTTTCCTTTTACCATTTACTCCTAGCATTGCTTTCCTGAGTAGCACATTGGCCTTTTGCTTTTGACTGGGGAGTGGACTACATCTTTGTGGGGCCTGTATGCTGAGTATGCCCTAAAAATAGTACGTCATGAATTTTTAAAAATAGCCAATACGAGTGAGATTCTTCAAAAAATCATTAGCATAACCAAAAGGTCAGAATGTAGTTAAATTTCTTGGCTGGCTCCCATGTTAAGATGGTTTTTATTAGATGTTGAAGTTTTATTTTCAACTACCATGTACCTGTATTTAAGAAGCATAGGAATTACTATTAATTTCTTCAATTTCCTCTTTATTATTTTTCACATTCAAGTTACTATAACATAGAAATCGTAGGAATGATCAGTTTTGAGGTTCTTTACAAAAAGCTGCCAATGATATTTCTTGTCAAATTTTAACACTAGCAATGTTTATAAATATTCCCCAATATACTAAGTTTTATATCTCTAATAGCAATGGGAGTACAATTTGATATTAAAATTAATTTTAATTTTAGGCCCAAATCAAGAAAGAGATCCCTACTTATTAAGCACTTCATGTGTTCAACTGTGTTCTAGGCATTTTAAAACATATGAAAAATATAAGACATGGCCCATACCCTTAAAGGGCTCATGATCTAAATGGAGAAATGAAATTAACACACATGAAACAGAGAATAGCATAAAAACAGTATTTAATTACAAAGGTACACATATGGCAGGCAGATGGTAAGGTAGCCAGGATGGAAAGCCAGATGGCTGGATGTGATCCGGGGTTTCTAGGTCCAGTTAGTAGATAGAGTGGATTAAGAGGGAGAGTTTATACTATTGCCAATCAATTGGGTTTCGAGCTCTAAAAGATCTTAATTTTAGAGAACACGTAGCCTAGTCCTGTCATTTACAGATTAAGAAACAGATACTTCCCTAGGGTTTTAAATAAAAATCCTTATAAATATCATACTTTGGAGGCATTGAATATTAATTTCAATCTTTACAATCCCTAACACCATATCTTAGACCAATGATTCCCAAAGTGGGCGCCACTGCCCCCTGGTGGGTGCTGCAGTGATCCAGGAGGGCGGTGATGGCCACAGGTGCATTTTGTTCCTATTAATTAGTATTAAAATTTAAAAAAATTAATTTCCAGGGGGCTAAGTAATATTTTTTTCTGGAATGGGGGTGGTAGGCCAAAAAAGTTTAGGAACCACTGTCTTACACTTTGTAAGGGATTACTAAATGCATGCTTTACTGAAAGGGTTTTAGTAGTGTTCTGGTGCCAAACTGTAAGTATATTGACTTAGAGCAAACCTTGCTAAGTTGGGAAAGACTCATCACCATGCTGACTATGGTATGATAAATTTTTAAAATATAATTTTATTTTTTAAAAATATTTCTGCAAGTTTACATGATTCATGTTGTCTCCCTCTTCTCTTCCTCCCTCCCTCCCAGAGCTGATGAGCAATTCCACTGGGTTATACATGTATTAGGTGTGATAAATTTTTCAACCTCATCAACCAATATTGGCCATCTACAAAGGCAAAGTAAAGTTACATTCTAGGTTAACAGTGATGATATGTGCTGATAAAAACTTTGGATATTTGAATTATTGAAGCTATAATGCAAATTAATATTTTATATTTTAAAGGCAATTTTAAATATTTTTGTAACCTGTTAATAAAACAATATAACAATATATCATCTTGTTAAAGACAAAAATATAGAAACCCCTTGCATTCCTTTGCAGAATACCTGGAATATAGCAGCCACTTAAAACATGCTCATTGAAAAATCAGAATTGAATCAAAAGATACAATAATGATATGGATTAAAGAAAATGGTCAGGTCTTTAAACACAGGTGAGAAAGATAGCTGCCTAGTTAATGTTATTAGGAAAGTCTCTTGACTTTCCATTTCCCAAATATTTTGAACTTATTCCCTCCTTCAAAAGGTTATTTTACCACCTAATGCATTTTATGATCTTTGTACTGTTTCTTTTGTAATATTAAGGAGTATGTGAAGAAAAAATAAGCAGGTGGTCTCTAAATAATTTCACAATACATTATTCCTAGAGGAAATAAAAAAATAGTACTCAAAAATTATGGACTCTTGGCAGGTGGTCTTCAAACATAGTCATTTGCCTAAGCACATTTTACAATATATTTTGCAATACAACCACTGACTTAAAGCCAATAAAACTAAAAACATGAGGAAGTACAAAATAAATTAGGTGATGAATATCTAAAGGTGGTCCCCAACTTAATGCTGTTGTTAAATTTATTAATACACTGGAGTTTCACCACAATGCCGTTCTACAATGGAGGGTTCATGCCACAAGGATTATAATGAGGTAGCACCTCCATTAATAAACTGAAGGCCAAAATCAATTTGCCTCATAGCTAGTTTAGTCTGGGCTGTAGTGACTCTCCAGGGTACCCTGTGATATTGCCATATACCACCTTGAAGTAGTTCAGGTGTGAATTTAGGCACAAACCTTTCTTGATTTCTCTTAAATCAAAATGCCAACATTATGAAAATCCTCCTCTTCAGGAGACAATGATGCTCTCTCTCTCTCTCTCTCTCTCTCTCTCTCTCTCTCTCTCTCTTTCTCTCTCCATATATATGTATGTATGTTTATAATGAATAAGTTCAAAAATACGTATTTTTTTGCCTTTTCATCTCTATTGCCCTAGAGTTTGTATCCCTAGCATAGCATCATATATATAGTAAATGATTAATAAATGCACACTGAACTGAAAGACGGTGAGTCCTGGTCTGGTGCTGAGCTGGAGCTGGATGTACATCATCTTTGTGTTAGCCTAGCTAAGTTTCAGATATTGATTTAAGAGAAACCAAGAAAGGTTTGTATCTAAATTTACTCCTGAGCTACTTTGGGATGGTATATGGCAATATCATACTGTATGCTGGAGAGTTACCAAAACCCAACCTATCACTAGCCTATGTGTGATTGTTGTTTGGAGCCTCTGGGACTCCTTCCCTGGGTGTGACCCCTCCCACAGAACTTCATACCCTTTTATTATCCAAACCCATACCATAATTCTTTGAGACATTTAAGATATAAAATCATTCAAGGCCACCCCTCTTCCTGGCCAGTGCCCCTTGTGGCCATTATCCTTTAACACTGAAAAAAATCTCCCTCTAACCAGTCTTGACCCATTAGTATTGGGGAAAGGTTGTCTTCTTTCAATGCCCAACTACCATCCTTACAGAGCTGACTAATGCACTGAGAAAGGTGGTGAGCTACCAATTCTTTTATAGAGACATTCGTTCCTTGGTGTGCTTTATAAGTGGTGTAACTTTCATAAGATACACTAAGAAGTTTCATTAAGCATATCCACTCAGCAGAGGCTCCTGACTCCTCTGCTAGATGGCAACTCATTAAAAGTGTGAGTGGCTTATCCTCCAAATCATTACTAACTGCTATAGACATAGTACTAATTGTTATGTGCTTTAGAAAAAAAAAAACAGCTTCTCAAAAGAGAGAAGAAAAAAAATCAATCCTTGCTTTGGCTGACCATGGGTTCATCTAACCCGTCTGCAGCTGCACTAATTAAATATGCTCTTCTGAAATTTAGAGCCACCTGAATGAAACGGACTTAAGGTACATTCCTCTTCCACTCATCCCACAACTAAGAGGAAGTGGAACTGAATTTTGAAAGATATGAGCGTTTGTTTCTTTTAAAAAAGATCTTTATCTCTTCAGCATATTTGCATCAATTTTAATGTTCCAGAGAAGTTTCTAGATCTATTGTTTAATTAGGAACCTCTCGCTGGTGGACCATAAATAAATGGTGAGTCAAATAACAAACTAAATTAAAGCCTTGACTGTTAAAAGAATTAGCTCAGGTTGTTACATACAAAAAAACATAGTTTCTATACCTACAATAGGCTTGGGGACCAATTGATCAGTCAAGCCCCTAGTATGTACCTGTACCAGGTACTGTATTCATCACTACAGGGGACAATATCAAGATCATAGTCCCTGTCCTCAAAAAGCTTACATTCCAGTGAGGTAGGTAGTATAGTGGAGCAAGTACTAGATTTAGAATCAGGAAGCCCTATATTTTACTCTTGTCTCAGACTCTTATTAGCTGTGTGACTCTGGGTGACTCATTTAACTTCTCTAAATCTCAATCCCATTCTCGGTGAGGTACCTACCTTGCAGGGCTTTGTGAGGATCAAATGACACAATAAAAGTAATTTGCTTTAAAAAACTTAAAATGTATAAATATTAGCTATCATAATTTTCATTATTAATCAAGGAGACAGCATAAAAACATATAAATATATCATTAATGAAACAAAACAATACGGCAAGATATGCATAATGCATTGTGTGTCTAATCACTCCAAAAATAAAGAGCTTCAAGTCTTTCTGGGACTACTAAATATCTATCATGTTTCTGTTGCATAAAAGGCAATAACCGCTGTTGAGCTATTTCACCGAATGAATTGGTTGGGGGAAGGTATTGGGGGATGCAGGATTCTCTATCATGAGGACATTTATTAGAATGTCAAATCTCTAACTGATTTTAGACTCTAAGGTAGCGTGTTCCAGTTGTCAGAGTCATGTGACCTTTGACTGTTAGTATTATTGACCTCTGACATAGGAATGCCCAAGAAAACAGTGAAGAGGTCGCAGGTCCTGTCAATGATGAGGCCACTGTGGAGTTTATTCACTTTTCAGCTCTTAGGTATCCCTGGTAGCCCGCAATACAACCTGGTATACAAGATGTCCCCAAGGAGATTTACTATATCAAGAAACACAAAGACACCAAATGATGGTCATACTGAGACATGGCCCCTGGAACCATACTGCTAAGCTATAAAGAGCCTTATAGGATTTTTTACCTCCTCTTCCTTCTACAAGAATGTACTACCATTTGGGGTACAATGGGCCGGTCTGAAACACCAGTCCAAAGGCTCTGAATCACCTTGCTCTTATCTACTGCCCAAAGGCAGTCCCAAAGTAGAAGACAGACTGAGCCCTTATCAGAATAATCTACAGAATGGACTACTTTTTCTGTCCCCAGGGATCAACAGATTTCCTTTCCTTCCTGCGATAAAAATAATAAATATATTATAAATACTATGACATTTCATCTAGTATGCTAGAGCTGTGCTTATCACCAAATGACTAATCAAGAACCAAGATTTCTATAGAATAAAGCATATGCAGATGGACAAAGAAGCAACTTCTGGAGCACTTGAGGTCCCCATACTTACTAACTCCCAGAAAGATAACTCAGGTTCTCATAACTTTCTGAAAATAGTATCTAATCCAAAGTTCAGGAGCCCCCACTGATGTATTTATTTTGTCTTGTCAGTTAGGTGCACAGTACTAAAATAATGACCAAATAATATTCCTCCTCAAAAACTTGAGCTCTTTAATATGACAGGAAAGGAAAGTGGTGAATGTTGCAGAGGATGTGGCAAAATTGGGACATTAATGCATTGCTGGTGGAGTTGTAAATTGACTTACCCATTCTGGATGGTAATTTGGAACTATGCTCAAAGGACTATAAAAGACTTTGATCCAGCCATACTACTGCTGGGTTTATACCCCAAAGAGATCATAAGGGAAAAAAACTTGTAAAAAATATTTATAACTATGTTCTTTGTGGTGGCAAAAAATTGGAAAATGAGGGAATTTCCTTCAAATGGGGAATGGTTGAACAAATTGTGGTATCTGTTGGTGATGGAATACTATAATGAACTGGAGGAATTCCATGTGAACTGAAATGACCTCCAGGAATTGATGCAGAGTGAAAAGAGCAGAACCAGGAGAACCTTATACACAGAAACGGATACACTGTGGTACAATAGAACATAATCGACTTCTCTAGTATCAGCAATCCAATGACCCAGGACAGACTTATGGAAAAGAAAACTATCCACATTCAGAGGAAGAACTGTGTGTGTTGAAACACAGAAGAAAAACAACTGCTTGAACACATGGGCTGATGGGGATATTACTGGGGATGTAGATGCTAAACAATCACCCCAGTGCAACTATCAATAATATGGAAATAGGTCTTGATCAATGATACATGTAAAACCTAGGGAAATTGCATGTCGGCTACAGGGGATGGAGTTGGGGAGAGGGAAAGAACATGAATCATGTAACCATGGGAAAAAATTCAAAATAAAATTAATTAATTAAAAAGAAGCTTAAAATAAATATATGGAGATTAAAGCAAAAAACAAACAAACAAAATATTGCACTCCTTCATACTCAAATACATAGACTAAACGTGAAGATTGCATATGAAGAAGTGTTTTATACACATGCAGTCAGGGGTGCTCATGTGAGAGGCACATATTCAAAAAACACGTATGACCAGAGGACATAAATGAAAGGTCAATACACAGTTTTGCAGTTAAAGAGTAGCCAATGTTTTTTGCTTATGTCATTGTGTTGCTCTCTCTGTTGGACTTATTCTTTATTGGACATTATGTCTCAGAACTATTCCTCAAAGGGTACTGTGTCTGTTATGATTCCTTATCAGTTATGTACCCAGCCTCTCTGTAACAGTTGCTCTTTAGCTATCAAGATATCTCTGTAGCCACTTCATACTCTGTTCAGCATCCACACATCATACTATGGTTATGTCTCTCTCCATCAGGGTACAGCTACAGCTTTGCCACTTAGGTCCTTTAGCTCCACCATCACCTGAAGGATGCTGTTGTTAGTAGTCTAATCTCCTGCAGGGGGAGGCTATAACTTCTAGTCATCCTACTGTGTATTAACTATAGTTTTTGTGATTCTGGGCTGAGGTCCTATGTTCAAGGACACCTTACCACTCTGCCTCCCACTCAGCAGAGAAAGCCTATGGCTTTTCCAGCTAGTTAATATTTATGAATTTTTTTAGTCAATGGGTAGAGATCTCTTCCTTTTACTAGGTTGTCATAACTTGGCAGATGTTTCTAGGCTAAGGGTACATTTGCTCTTTGAACTCCTCTCTTCTCCATGTCCCCTTTGACTGTTTCAATTCAGGTCTCAACTGACCAGAAACCCATTTTTTCATGACTCTTATCATACCTGTGAGCTGAATGGTATTATTAGGACTCTGCATCTTTAACTGGAAAGGTTGCTGTGGAAACTGCTTTCAATATCTTTCCCATCATGTTCCCTGATTCTATGTAAATCAAAGGGTCTCGTCTGATCAGAAAAGACTAAAAAAATTGGTAACCTCTGCCCTTTTCCTCACCTGCAACTATAACCTGGTTTCTACACTGAAGAATTCTAGAAATTATAAAAACAATTTCTATGTGATAGTAATTAACTTTGGGGAGAATGAACCATTGATGCACCCTTTACTGAGGATAAGTTTATCGAGTTAATTATATCACCAGGTATGTAGAATATTTTTCTCAAAGTTCATGTCACTTGTCTCCATGCCTGAAAATTGCTGCTATCTTCTACTTCTTTCTACTTCTGATGTAAAAGTGACACTGCCTTAGTGATCCTATTTCCAGAGAATGAACAGGGCAGTCTGTGTGTCAGCAAAATGGCCACCACGCCAGGCAATAAGGTCACCTCAGGCTTACATACAATATGTGTATTTTCACCAAGTTTATTCTTTGTATAAATTTTGATCTTATCAGACCTCTCTGGCCCATTATATCACTCTGGTCAAGTTATACTGATACCACAATGGTGTGCTGAATGGGAAAAGAGGTGGTCAAAAGAATAGCTATCTGAGAAATAAAATAGATTCAAAAGCTATAAACATGAGTCATCTGCTCATAAAAGATGTAATTTATAGGGGAAAATCATGATTTCTCCCCCTTTCGCAACCAGAAGGCTATCTAGGTATCTTGACCACATATACCATATCTGAAAACTGTTCACATAAAAGCATCAGCTAGAGGCTGTCTTTTGTGGTTTAATATTGATTCTTAAATTAAAAAGATTAAAAGTATGTACTACATGCAAAATTACTTGGCAAAACCTGCCAAAGGTACATACTTTTCCACAGAAAGTTACCAAGGAGACTTGGTCAAGAATCCATAAGTATTGATTTTTTTCTGAGACATTCCAGGGAATGACCTTCTTGATTACCACAGACTACTTTTCAAAATGTATTAGAGTGTTTTTATAGACCCACCAAAATTTTTTGCTGTGAAAATCACAGTGCTTAGCCATTTATTTCAAATACATGTATTTCCAGATCCTATTATTTCTGACAATGTATTCTTAATTTCACTGAGTTTAAATAATTTGTCTGAAAGAAAAGTATCTGAGCTGTCTTCACTGTACTTTAATGCCCTGATGCATCATAAAAAATTAGGTTCAAAGAATGGCAAAGGAAAAGAATGCCATAAGGAGTTTGTTGAGGGAGTCTGGACAAGATTTGCCAGGATTCTGATCATCACCAGACATGACTGTAAGTATATCACCAGAATCCAATCCCGTTGAATTGCTACCAGTGGGGGAAGATTTCTGTAAATAATATTTCAAAGCTCTGTGATTTCAATGATGTGAATACATTTTTCACCAAAGGAGATCACAATACCTCCTAAGTCTATAAATTTTAAGAGTTTCTGAGGCTTAAAAAAATTCCCATCCTGCAGTCAATCAAGTGATGAAAATGTTTGCACCTCAGTGTTTAGGTCTTCAGCTACAAATATATGACCTATCACCAAGACCTTATCTGAAGCTATTTCAGCTTGGTATGGCCTCACAGATTTGGGTTCATCTAGCAGTCTTTGAAAACCCTGGCTCATTTCCATGCCCCAGTGAATCATAACAGGAAACTTCAATATATTTTTGATTCATTGAAATGTTTTTAATTTCTTAAGACTGGCTTCAAACATCTCTATACAAAATAAGAAGATTTACAAGAAAAACATAAATATACTTAAGATGTAGTTCTGTCTGAAACTACTAAAAAAAACCCCTATAATTGTTAGCTTTTGCAGAGAACTATAGAGTGGTTGGTTCCTACCAATATAATTGAGGTCTGTGGCATATAATTTCAAAGTATAGATATGCCTGCATGACATTACTATGTTGTTCAAATATAAAACCATGTCCCCTGGAGGTATTTGACAACACTAGACCCTTATGAGAATGTTATCTCGAACTTCAGAGTTGATTTTTTTGGCTATTCCTTTAAAAAGTCTACCATAAAATGAAGGAAGTAATAATACTTTTCTGGGGACCACAGCTATTAAAGTAGCATAACCTGGTATTTCTGAACCCACAAGTAGCAAAGAGTTGGACTCCTACAAAGACATTAAATTCTTGCATTTTAAAAGACTATGTCAACAAAGAGTAGAAGGTCATTAGGTATAAATTCCAGGGGAAAATTTGGTACAGGCTTGGTGGCTTTATTCCCTTGAATTTCATGCAGTTTTATACTTGAAATGTTTAGGGTATGGTTAACTTAAAGTACTTTGGCATCAATAAAGTACTTTTATATAGAAGGCTTATTTTTCCCTTGCTTCTTTTACCCAACAAGACAACATCAGAGGAGGAAAACAGTTAAAACTAGGATGAACAATAAAAGATATGTCACAGAGAAGGTAGGATTGACTTGGGCCAAGAAAAACAGACAGGAATTAAATGGGTAATAAGGAAAGTAAAGGATGTCCCAGGAGGGGGAAATTTTTTTGAGCCAGAAGCAAAAAGGTGAGAACACATAGGATCCTGGGGGTATAAAAGGACAGAGATGGCCATTCTGAGTAAGAGATATGAGTAAAGTCATAGACATGAGAATGGATAAGGCATGTTTGGGAAATATGAATAGATCAGAATGTGTGAAGTTAAAAACATTCATATAAAGGAAGATTCAGAAATAAGGACAAAAAGATAGACAAGGGCCAGATTATGAATGCCAATATTAGACTAAGGAGATTAGACTTTATCGTGTAGACAATAAGGAAGCAGGGGCTACTTCGTGGCACCCAATCTAGATGAGCATGGCATTCTGTAGCTAATATACTTATTTATTCCTGATGAACAAAACAATATAAAAGAAGGGGAAATGGCTGAACTATGATAACTTTGATGAATTTGTTTAATTTTTGTTGTTGTTTGGTCGTTTTAGTCACGTCTGACTCTTTGTGATCTGATTTTAGTGCCATTTTCTTCTCCAGCTCATTTTACAGACAAGGAAACTGAGACAAATAGGATTAAGTGATTTGACAGGTGCACATAGCTAATGAATGTTAAGGCTGGATTTGAACTCATGTAGATGAGTCTTCCTAATTTTAAGCCCAGGGCTCTATCCACTATACCATCTAGTTATCTTTATTTTTATGGATCAGTAAGTTAAGCTTAAAAGTCCATGAGAATTGAAATATTTAAGCTTTAAGTTCATAAAAGAGAAATTGCAGTTACCTCTCCTCCACATCAGACAAAAGCAGAGTTAGAAACTGATAATAAATATGTGCACAAGTTAGTTGTCCCTCTTCTTTTTTTATTTTTTTTTTTAATTTTAATTTTAATTTATTTTTTTAAAACCCTTACCTTCCGTCTTGGAGTCAATACTGTGTATTGGCTCCAAGGTAGAAGAGTGGTAAGGTTAGGCAATGGGGGTCAAGTGACTTGCCCAGGGTCACACAGCTGGGAAGTGTCTGAGGCCAGATTTGAACCTAGGACCTACTGTCTCTAGGCCTGGTTCTCAATCCACTGAGCTACCCAGCTGTCGTCCCTTTGCCCCTCTTCTTAAAAAAATAAAGGAGCCCTTCATTTAGGTGCCTAAACCCCACCTCCCAAAGAAGAGATTCCTACTCTTATTTAAAAATTAACTGGGAAAACAAGTTAAGAAAGACAACTTTGCAGCCATTGTTAAATTGTTTTTTTTTTCCTTTTCCATTTTCTGACTTAACTACTGTTACTAGATTTTTCCATGAAGAAAATTAAATTACTTTATGATGATTTAAAAGACCAGTTTTTGCTTTATTCATTATTCAATAGCTTATATGGCACATAGAAATTGTGGTTTTTAAAAACAGTTCTAACACTTGGAATTCTGATGGAGAGAATATCAGTTTTTTTCTGACAGAGAAAAAAAGATTAGGATTCTAATATAATTTTCAGAATACCTATAGCAAAATAGGGTTATTTTCTATGATTATTAATACTGTCATTAACAGGTTGGGCACTCCCAAGTGAATAAAACTGGGTCTAAGGTAGACATTTTCAATAGGGCATTAACTCTTTTAGGTCATAAGGGCCCCATTTAGTGAACTGGCCTAGTAATTTAATCAATGATACTCTCATGGCTGGAAAGAATTTATCTCCTACCCAAAGTACCTAAATTAGTTAACCATTTCCATTTTTTTGTGTTCTATCACTGGCAAATATTTCAGTTAGGAAAAAGGTTAATTCACGGATAATTATTTAGGGAGGGAGGGAATATGCTTTCCAAACAGAAAAACAAAAACAACTTGTCACTAAGCATCAGTCACTATGTGCATAGCTAGAAAATGGTAATGAGTTTCCTACAGTAACAGAATTAAGGTGGGAAAATTAAAGGTGAACGTTGGCACAATTTTCTTCCATGAGGAGCACTTGATGAAATAATTTTTTTTTCCTTTTCTCTTTGTACAATTCATATTTGACTAAGTACTTCTAATCCTGCCTCTTTTCAAAAGTTATGTCAGGCATTAGAATAATCTGCTTTCTTGATTTAATTGCCTAGTTTAACCTCCAATATAACCTTTTAATTCACACCATGACAGCCTGCCCAAGTGAAAGTTTTTCTAGGAATCTGAGTAACTCCCCTAAGGTAACTACTGTTTCTTTACTTTTTTTTTTTTTTCCCAGTTTGGATGCAGAGCATTCCATTCAAGATTATCACCCACCCTCCACCTTCTCTGGATTTAGAGACATCAGGGCTCCAGAGAAGAAACAACATTTGCTGGAAGAGCCTGTTGATGGTTGGCTATTGTGCAGGGAGAAGAACTGGAATGTTTTTCTATTAATTAACAGGCTTTAGTGACAGCTGAAGCTGTGTGGATCAGTTACAAATCTTGCCAATAATAGTTCACATAAGAATATGGGAGGAAAAACCAAAATATCCACTGAAAATATTTTGTTGGCATCCTGCTTCACTTCTAGGTCAACAAAGTCTTCAAAATGTCTTGAGTTTGGGCTTCAATAAAAGAATAAAAATTGATGTGGGTCAGTTTGGGTATTACATTGAGGCTAATTCCCACGTGAGTTTAGTTAGTTTCCAAGGTCAAAAGTGTGTGTGGATGTGGGGATGGAGGCGGGTAGGATTACTGTATGGGGGAATTCCAGTGCCCTTTGGTCTTAATCTATCTGTCTTCTTGAAATGACAAAGCTACTTTCCTGCTTGGAACAAACAGATCAAGAAATATGAAATCTGGAGAAATGGAGAACTTGACCTTGACAAGGGTCATTGATGGCTTATTACAAAAAAAGAGTCAAGGAATGTCCTCACTCTAATTAATTAAGAATATCTGAATATCTAAAATGGAAATGCATCATACTGTATGATAATGGAATAATTTTTCAGGACAATATGTAGAAAAGAGAGAAAAGAACATAGGGAGAAGAAAATCATTAAGTTTGGCATTCTGGACTCATCTCTCTTTATCAGAATTTGAATTCAATTGAATGAACAATGAAGCCCTTACTATGTGTCAAGAACAAGTAGTGAAAATACAAAGACAAAAAAGAGGCATTTGGCCAATGGGAAAAATAGGTATGCAGATAAGTAAATTAAAAATAAATAGAAGATTTTGGGTGGGGGAGGTCAGGGCATAGATTAGGAATAGGAAGGGAAACACCAACAACTGAGGGAATTAGGGAAGATTTCTTTTCATGGAGGCAACTGAACTGTGATAGGAGGGGAGGTGGGGATCCCAAAAAGTGAATTTAAAATCCATTGAAAAGCTATAAAAAAGGAAACAAAACAAAAAGAAAGGTTAGGAAACTAAAGCCCTTGATAAAATGATGGGGTAGAATCAGTTAACTTTTCAGCTCCCACTGATCTCTAACATTCAATGATTTTGTGAAAGTTAAGGATTATTCTGTCATCTTCCATGCCTCCTGATTCTTAAGATACTAAAGCTGTGAGGGGGGAAAGGAGAGGGGTTCTATTTCACCTAACTGAAATGTCGATAAATTAATTTCATGGTTTATTTTACTTTTAAAATTATACTTTCAGCTTAATCATAAAAAGTTAAAGCAAAGATAAGCATCAAAATTCTTTTTATTCCATTATTGCACTTGGGTTGTAGGCATCATTATTTAAATTATTTCAATATGAGTTTTTCTCCTTCAGAACCCAGATTTTTCTCCTATGGTAAAGTGATAATTCTTTGCTTATATAACCCTACTAATTCAGCATTACAGTTTCGCAGCATGATCAAATAAGAGGGGTCTAGAGGTTGAAGAAGGAACATTTGTTTAAACAAACATCTCTGATAATTAGAAAAACTGATAGAAAATTTTCTAAAAAGCAAAAGACCAATGTTACTAAGATCCAGAAGGGAAAAAACTAGTGAGGCTACAACAACCAGTTTTTATAGCATATATGTATAACTACATACACATACATACATACACTCAGGCATTTCAATGGATAGAGTGCTAGGCTTGGAGTCAGGAAGACTCATCTTTCTGAATCCAAATTCCAACTCAAGACAGTTTTAGTTGTGCAACCTTGGGCAAGTCACACGACTCTGTTTTCTTTAATTCCTCATCTGTAAAATGGGAATAATAAGAGCAGCTATCTTCTAGGATTGTTGTGAAAAATGAGATAATAATTGTTAAACACTTAGTACAGTGGCATATAGTAAGGGCTACATGTTTTACACACATATATGCATAAATATGTATGCAAACACATGCACAAACACTCTGAACATCTTTATTTGAATCCCAGATGTGGATGATAATGTCTCTGTCTTTTTATATGAGGCATCAAGAGGGACACAGTGGAAAAACGTTGAATTCAGAACCAAAAGACACAGATGTAGGTTCTGGCTCACTCATCGAGAACTTTAGGATCACGCTGCTCTTTCTCAAAGTAGGCAAGATCATTAAACCTTGCAAGTGATTGGTATTTCTATCAGGAAAACGGGGATATAATATTTACATTACCTTCCTTATAAGGTTGCTGGGAAAAAAACCTAGCAGCCTATTGTAAACCCAAAGTCCCAATAAATATACATGTAAGGATAAGGATTGAATCCATGATTTTATTGGGATCAGGTACTTCCAGGTGAGGAAACTCACAACTCAGTTGGCATCTTCCCTGCAACTTAAAAGTAAGGATCTTTGCATGTCCCACATGTTATTCACTGTACCACCAACTGCCCATGTGTAAATATACATACATTTGTAAATTTATGTATACACATACATAAAATACATGGACATGAACATGTAGTTTTAAAGTTTTCTAAAGGATGTGAATCAAGTGAACTACAGGGTTTATTCCTAGGACCTTTAAAACATAATGACTTTGATATGGTGAGAGATATAAAATAGCTCCTTTTTCTTAGATAATAAGGGTGGTCTCTTCCATAAAATTGAAGAGGGTCATGATTTGGGATTGTTATTTCCTAAAGTAGAGCTTTGACTAAAATAATTCAAAATATGAATTTCTGCAGTTAAAGGAATTAGGAGGCAGCATGATAGAATGAGGTTTACATCAATAGACAAGTGACCCAAGTGTGCCAGGGCAAAGGATAGAGATATATGCATTGGGTTGGGCTTTGCCTCCAGTCTAGTTTCTTTATTCTTTTCTTCATTCTCCTCACACTCCTTTCCTTTCTTCAAATATTTAAAATGAAATAATGAAAGAAAGGGAAATTGCAATGAAAATAACATTTGGCAGAACTTTTACAATCATCGTCCCTCTCTCTTTGGGAACAAATACAACTTGAGGAAACGAATCACACCTTTCTGTATGTTTTATATTTCTGTACATCCCTGATAAATGTGCATAAAAAACTGATGAAAACTATATTCCAGCTGGCAGTTGGATTTTTTTAAACTCATAAATATAGCTGACATGCTAAAACCAAGACTCATTTCATATGATTAAGCAAGACCCTTTCTCTTTTTGGGTTTTTTCCTTCCTACCTACACCTGTCTATTCTCTCTGGTCATCAACTTCTGCCCCCTTGAAATGTTTATGAGTTCATTTTATAGCTGCCTCCATCCCCTCCCCAACAGTCCAACAGCCACTCTAATTTAAGAAGCCCTAAATATTGTTGCTGTGGGTGACACATGAACACAGAGCATGGTGAAGCTTTACTAATAAAAGGGCTTTCACAGCATTTCAGGCTTTGCTCATAAGTAAAGTTAAAATTTATGGCTTTTAAAATACTGGATCTAGAAGAGGTCGGGTTAAACGGCTGCTAGTAATAAAAGGAATCAATACACCACAGCATCTGAAACAGCCAGCAAACTAAATAAACACTTCATCCAAATCCACTTGGCCCTGAATTAAAAGTACATAAAATACTGTATTTATTTGGTTTGCTTGCCATCAGTCAATAATTCGCCTCTCTAGGTCTCTACAAATTCTGTATAGGACAAGTATCAAATATCTGTTAGCCAAGTGGCAATTAGACTTCATGTCAAGGCTCTGGGTAATTAACTGAAAATTAACCTTATTGAAGAACTACTTGTAGATTAGTTGATGACAAACATACAAATACCACGAAGAGGTCTCATCCCAAGTGGAAGAGTCTTTGAGAAATTTATATACAGGGTTGTCTTAGGAATTTTATATCTTCTCTTAACTAAATCCTACCTGACTCCTCAAAAAGAGCATTTTTTACAAAAGTTTCAGGCTCTCAAGGAAAACTTTCTTCTTTAATTCTGGATGGAGAGAACCATTTAGGTAATACCAAACAAATCCACAAGTCTGAAGATGAAGCACAGAAACAATTTGAGTCCTATAAAGAAGAAAATTGCTAAATCTTGAAAGATGAACAATTTATGACTATATTTTCAGCAAAGTTTAAATAAATTTATTTACTATCACTTAAAAAATGTCTAGGACAGGAAGGAAACATCTAATTTTCTTTGGAATAAAGAGTCTGATGTGTTCCAAATGTAACAATATTCCAGTGGAAGATGGCTTTTTGGAACACTATGGGAGCAGTTAGTCATTCAAGTCAATTAAAGATACCTGTCACTCACTGATCCTTCTGGACAAAAGAAATCTGTAGCCTTTTAATAAATATCCTGCCACAGAAGGCATCCTTGAGCCTTGTCTGATAGCTTAAAGTCTTTGACATTTAAAAATGTGTACTTTCACTGACTTTTAAAAATTAAGCCAAAAGGGTAATTTCAAAGGTAAAATAAACAGTGCAACTCATTTCTCACCATTTCAGTTAGGTAAAACAGTTCCGAGGTGCTGACAAACAAGGGATCTACATTCATATATGGTATGATTCTGGGAATAAATTTAACTTTATAGTGAGACACATTTTCCAACTTATTACCAAGAAGTCTTTGTTCTGACTTTCTCCACTAGAAAATTGGGGACTCAGTTATCCTTTGAGTCAAGGCTCAGTAAAGTGAAGTAATATCCCTATCACTCATTTCCAGTATGTCTGCCACTAAAATGAGTCTAGATGAAGCATGGTTTAGCAATCTGTCTAAATGAGAAAGAATCCTGCATATAATGCAGCAATGGGGAAGTAGCAATTCAAAGCATTTTTGGGTGAAATTCTATAACTGGGTCAGGGACCTTTCTGCTGCCTCTAATTCCTAAATAAATAAAACTTGGGATAGAGGAAGAAATATGGGGTGTCCCAAAAGTCTTCATGTAGTTTTAAGCTATTAAAATATGGTGACTTGTGGGACAGTCTGTACTATATAGCTTTTTCAGTAGTTCAAAAGATAACATGAATTTAGCTCACCCTTTGGAAGAGCTGGGAATTCACAGATGCCATCCTGCAATTATGGGAAGTAGGACATAAGCCAGAAAGCAGAAAGTAAGCTGCTTTTGAATATGAAACAAGAAATTAAGCTGTACTAGTAATTGATGAAATAAATGAAGAACAGTACAAATAGTGCAAGGAAGCCCATTAGGGTGGGAAGTAACATAATGGAAGCAGCAGTAATGAAAAATAATGCCAGTGGAATACAATCATGACAAAGAGACGCTCGTGAAGTTACACAGTCCAGTGCTATAGAGAAAGGGGGACTAAAGTATTTCCAGACATGAACATTTCTGAAATAGAACACATAATAGCTAGAATTATTTCAACTTTGTTTGTGAAAGACATCTTTGATAAAAGCAAGAGAGTTTTTAGGGGGCAGGATTTAGTCAGTTTTACTGAACTCCATTTGGTGAGAATCTGTTAGCGACCTCTTCTTGTCTTCCAGATCAGATCACTAAGACATTTACTTTTCCTTCATGATGTCCCTCACATTTTCCCTTTTTTCCCATCTCTACTAGCATCGTCTTAGTCCACCTTCTTTATTCCTATGCACTTGAATTACTGTAAAGGACCCTGCAAACTAATCTTGTAGCCTCTCATATTTCCCTGTTTCAATCCATCCTGCACACGACTATTATATTAATCTTAATTAAATCCTGGTGTTATTGTATTACTCCTTGGCTTAAAAAACTTCAGGGGTTCCCCACTACTTGGGATATGAAATATAAATTCTTTATTCTAGTGTCAAAGATGCCCACAAACCTAATCTTTCACCTGCCTTTCCAGTCATCTCTTGTAGCACTATATGTTTCATATATTCATATGAAATGCTGTTCCAGATCATCTAGACACATGCAGGTGATTTTCCTGTCAGTTTTTTGGAATGGCCAGAATATTTCTTTTACTCACTCCCAATTCCTTTAATGGTGTCATTTATACTCTCCCCCATATACCTCCTTCTGCTTCACTTATCAAAATTGTGTTCACCCTTCAAAGCTCTTCTATGAGATGTTCTTTCATTTTCCCGACCAAATGATTATTCACTACCTACATCATAGATCTGGAGTTCATCTCAACTAGAGGAACTAGTTGAGTAAGATCCAGTTTTGGAAGATGACATTTCAAAACCTGGCTTTGTAATTTACTACATGTGACTTTGGACACCATCTTTGTGATTCTTGTGTTCTTCATCTGGAAAACGAAGGGATTGGATTAGATGATCTCCAAGGGTCCTTCACGCTCTCAGTCTATAATTCTCTATCTAATTGATTATATTGCTCATTAAGCATTCATCATTTCCAGTACTTTATTAATTAGCTTTTCATGTGCTTGCATGCTATTTCACCAGTTAGAATATAAGCTTATTGATGGTAAGCACTTTATTTATACTCCTTTGCATTTCTTTCACACCTGGGTCCATAGCAAATTAATAAAAATAGTAAATTAATAAAAACCAAGCTCCAAAAGTTGTTATGAGAATAAAATGAGATAATATGTATAAAATATTTATCACAGTGCCTGGTACATTGTAGGCACTATATAAATGTTTGCTATTATTATTATTGTAATATGTAAAATAAATTTATGATCACATTTTCTATATCCATTTCACAAAATCCTTCATCTTCCTTATAAAATTTACAGAATCAGCCAATAATAATAGTTTTCAGTCAGTTGAAACAAAAAAGATTGAATATTATTATTGGCTGATTCCATAAATTTCACATATTAAGAAGATGAAGGATTTTGTTAAATGCATATAGAAAACATGGTTATATATTGAATTTACATGTTCTAGGGTTGGCTCTGAAATATAGCAGTGCCATTCCTAGGACATTTCTGTGTTATGAACTATCTGGTGGAATGGGTTAGATAGAAAAGGTTACTTAACTTAAAAAAACTTTTTTTCTGGTAAACCTTCCTTGTTATGGCTCTTCTCTTTTCATTCCTTATCTGATAAACTCAATTTGTATCAACATATTTGTTCCTACTTATGTGTGGTTGTGTAAAAGATGTCCTGTTATTTCTTGTATATGTATTCCTCCTTACTCGTTGGATATCAAGGTCTTTGAGGGCACACATACTCTTTTCTTTCTTTTCTGTCTTCCCATAGTTCCCAGAACTGTATGATTCATGTAATCCATTTCCAATAAATATGATGGTAGTGGACTTCTGTATTGTGCTTTCATGTTTACAAAGTGCTTTAAAAATAATATTATCCAGTGGAAAGAGCTAGATGTGGAGTCAAGAGGAATAAAGTTCAAATTATGGCTTTGCCTCTTACTCTCTGTGGTAACTTCTTGGGCAAGTTAATCCACTCCTTTGGATATAAATTTCTTCATTTCTAAAATGAGGAGATTAGAATGGATGATCTCTATGATTCCTTTCATATCTAAAATTATTCTATCATCTCACTTGGTTCTCATGATGACTTTGTGTACAGCTTCTTGGTTTGATTATCTCTATTTTGCAGCTGAGAAAAGAGATGTGAGCATAACAGTGTTGTAAGCAGGATTCCAACCTAGGTCACACTTAACATGCATTTTTACAGCCTTACCTTCTTCACATAATGCTCCTACTAGCTAACTGAAGCTTGAGGTTAGTGTTTCAGGGTGTCTGGTTAGAAGTGCTTAATCTAGAAATGGAAATATCCTAGAGAAAGTGATTGTTTGATGAGAACTACATCTCTCTTCCAACATTACACCTACAGTCATGCTATTCTAATCAATACCCTTGTTTAATAACCCCTAAATCCTGTCCTTGTTCTACCTGCTTCCTCCTCTACTCCCATATAGTCTCCTCTTTTTTGTTGCCAGAAGCCATATCATTTTATTTTCCTTAAAATCCCTTCAAAAATTCATTGTCTTTGTTCAGCTCTTCCTCATAGCTATTTGTCCTTCCTCTTGCCAAGAATGAAAGAAAAAAAAGGAAAAGAAAATACCACAAATACTATGTAAATACCAAAGAACTTGAGGTGTTTGAGATTTAACTACCATCTCAGAAGGTCTATTTTATATCTAGGTTGTTTGCTGAAGATTACATAGCAGGTAAGCAGGAAGGAACATTTAGAGAGAAAAAAATAAGAATGATGAGAAGGAAGATGACATCAATGGAGAAATTGATGGGCATCCTTGTCCTAACTTCCATTTATATCTGGTTTCTTTCAAATAATCATGTGTTCTATCATCAGTGAGTATTGGTGTTGGAGGGGAGGGACAACACCCCAACACTGCCTTAATCTTCAGTTGTCTGTATTGCTGACTTTTGAAAACATCTTTCTTAGATTAATGAATGACAGTATTACACTCAAACCTGAGCTTATGACTTCAGCTCCCATTAAGGGGAAAACTAGCCCATCAACCGTTGAGAGGGATCCACATTATCATTGTGAACAACAATAATGACATCAAAATTCCCTGTTCATCTTCCTTTCCTGGACACAGAAGCCTCTCCTTGTGTCTTTTGTTTACAATTCGGCAGTATCATTGATCTAATCCAGCAAATAGAAAGCATTATTTCTACCTGCCTTTGAGACAACAATCACGTCTTTCTGACTGTTTAAAAAGAGGCCATTCCAGATTTTTACAACTACATCTCTTCTATAAAAATTCTAAGCTTGAATGCATGAGCTTGTATTTCATGACCTGGATAGAATGTGCTTTTCGGGGACTTCTGTTTTCATTATCTTTCTTCTCCCTATACACACTATTAATTGTATTTTCAGAGCAAGGTAAATGAGAAGAAGTTTTTGCTAATCCATGACACTCAGGAGATTTCCCCTTTCTGATAGGGGGCTGGCTGCAGCTGACACCAGGCATCAGGATGGATTTATGATTAGCTATAACCTCTTTATATTCACTTCCTCCTCAAACATTCTACAATCACCCCAGTTAGCAAGCTTGCTCAAATATTCCCCCCCACCCCACCCCTTCTCATGTTTAAACACAGATACAGAAGATACACAAGTAGATAGCAACCTAGAAGAGAGAGGCAACTAGAAAAAGAAAAGCTCTTCTTAGCCTCCGGTTACAAACATCAACCAGATAAGGAACTGCAATAAAATGAAGAAAATGAGTCACAATAATGCCAAGGATTATGTGCAAAGGCAAGGTTTGGTCAACTGATTAAAAAAAGAAATCCATTATGGCTGCTTTCAAATTATGAAAGAAATATTAATGAATTGAATAATTCTCTATTAAATTCTTGCCATGGGCCTGGCACTGTGCTAAGGGCTAGAGATAGAAAAACAAAACTAGCAATATGTTTTGTTCCCAAAGACCTTATATTTGGAGCACTGGGGATGGGGGAATGTCCATTGAAAGGTCCAAATTATAGACAATGTCATGGACAACCACTGAATTTAAGCCTTGGCTGTCCCTAGCTAAGGTTGCATAACGACTATAAACACTGAAGACATAAAAGGCATTGTAATGATCTGTGAGGAGGACTTTAAAATTGGCTTCACATATTCTGTGGTGGATGTTAAATTGGTGGTCAAAGAAAAACACCATAGTATGAACAGAAAAATAATGAAAAGGTCAAGTAAATGTTAGCATATTGAAACATTTAAAAAAGTAAGCCAATTTGTAAAAATTAACTTTTTTTCAAATAGTCTTTCAAGGGAGATAAATGGTATGAAGTAAATACCTAATGTAAAGGCCAAATATGAAAAGGAGGAAACTTAGTCAAGGGAAGAAGATAAATCACACAGATTGGATCCCCAAGAGGTACAGTAAGAACAGCAGGTGTTATTGTGGCCAGTCCAATCACTGGGCAGAAAAGATGGTCATCAGTCCTTTGCTCTGTTGGTGTGAACTCTGATCACAGTCTGATTCCTAAAGGGGCAAGAACCAGGCCTTCCCTTCTCCTCCCCTCCAGCACTCAATAAAAATCAATCAGCAGCTTCTGCAAAGTTAGGAGGGCTCTGTACAGGAAATGCTGAAACTTTGTTGAATAATGGGAAACAAAGGGAAATGGAGAATTGAGGTGCTAACCTCACTGGAGAGATAATAGTTACTTTAGCCCCTGGCCATAATAACTGAGCTAAGATTCAGATATCTGAGGGAAAATCAACCAACAAGTTTATTAATTCTATCTTGCCAAATCTAGATTACCTGGGCCAATAACGCAAGTCAGCAAATACTCCAAAAACAAAAAAACAAAACACAAAACACAATGATAATAGTAGCCAGAATAATAACGCCACCTTGAATTTAAATACTTGTTTTTTTTTAATGCATGTTCACATATATCTTGTCTCTTCTGGCTTTGTAAAGCAGTTCAGTATTTACATATGAATATTAAGAGCTGTGCAGTTCTGGAAATCTACATTTTTTCATACAAAATAGCTGTTGAGTTATTTCATGTTATCTCCTTATTCAGCCTACTTGCTACTCTGATATTCTCCTTTACTTCAGCATATTTAAGCCTCTGCCTAGGTTATCCCCCATCTGGAATGCTTTTCCTCCTCATCACAATCTCTTAGAATCATTAGTTTCTCCCAAAGCATCACTCAGGCACCATTTCTTCCTTTAAAAATAGTTTATACTCTCTTCTGCCTTGGAGCCAATACACAGTATTGACTCCAAGGCGGAAGGTAAAGGTTTAAAAAAAATAGTTTATACTTTTTTCTTTTCCCCCCTAAAACGCTTACCTTTTGTTTTAGAATCAATACTGTGTATTGGTTCCAAGGTAGAAGAGTGGTAGAAGGGCTAGGCAATGGAGGTCAAGTGACTTGCCCAGGGTCATATGGCTAGGAAATGTCTGAGATTTGAACCCTTTTCAGTTCTAACTCGCAATCCACTAAGCCATCTAGCTGCTCCAAGTTTATACTTACTGTTTATAAAAGTTGTACATATTTATTCACAATTTTTTCCCCAGACCAGAATATAAGTTCTTTAGGGGCAGGGACTATTTCATTTATGTCTTTGGGTCATCATTGGGTGGCACATAGTATGTACTAAATAAATGCCTGATATTGAATCAAATTTCCCTATCCATGTAAAAGGATGATATATTTGATTTAAAAAATCCAATGTGGCTTTATTATTCTTTTGAAACCCTAAAAGGAGCACAAAAAAGCATTTCTTCAATGCCTACTATGTGTGAGGGATATATATAGAAAAACCTAAAAATATTCTTGCTCCTACAAGATAAAGACTGACAGAGCCAGTCTAAACTGACATGAGCTCTCTTAAGTTTGTTGTATGTGTGATTTATACTTTAGCTGAGGCTGCTGTATGGAAATCCCATTTTGTAGCTATTTTCCCATAATCTACATTACAAAAATATTAGGAGCTTTATAATTCAATTATTTTTTCCAACTAAATCTAACCAAAGAGTTGATAATAGATAAATAGGCCAGAATTCTGGTTTTGTAAAAAAAAATCTATCTTTACAACAAATGACTTGTGTGTAGAGACTTGGTTCTCTTCACTATCACACTTTTGGTGTATATTTTCTCTAAGTGACCTATGGGAATTACGTAAAACCTTATAGAGTTTTCTCATAGATTCATAGACTTAGAGCCAGGATTAGAATCCATTTCCAGTACTTTTTTTCTTTCCTGCTGCACCAGCACATTAAGAAGAAGCTTTTTCTAGTCCAAAAGTAATTTTTTATATTTTAAAAGAATAATTTAGCTCTTGATTGTTGCTATGATATATGGAATGCTTCATTTTATTAAATTGGAAATGGAAAACACAACATTTGATCATTGAAATGAGTAAAAATCCTAATAACTCTTTCTATCATATTTTAAAGATAATAAAATGTTGACTTTCACAACCACCCCAAAGGAAGGTAGTATATATATATATATATATATATTTGTAGCTATTTTCCCATTTTGTAGCTATTTTATTATTATATTATTAATCATTAATATATTAAGGATGAAGGAACTAAAACATAGATTGAAGTGAGTTTGTCATAAACAGATCCCCCTAAAAATAGGTAGTTATTTCTGCATCTGGCCTCTACAATATAGTTATATTGTTAAAGTGTTCAATTTAATAAACATTTATTAATCACCTAATACATGGTTACCATTATCTTAGGTTCCAAGGATACAAAAATTTAAAAATGATACCAGGATTGATCTCAAAACATGTAGAGTTATATGTAGATATGAAATGAAGATAAATTGGCCCATTTTTTCAAATGCTTTTGTTTATCTAGGAATGTGCCGATCACCCTACTCAGGAGTAGAAAAGTATCATAGCTTACACGCACAGTTACAGAAGGGCACTGTGGGCTACAGATAGGATTCTAGACCAGAATTTGAGGTTAAAGTAAAAAAATATCATCAATGTCTGAATCTGAAGTCAGAAAGAGTCAGATAAAATGAATGAGATGAGTCCTCTGGGGTGATAATAAACAGATATGAGGATCTTGGGAGACCTTTGATTAATTCTAAACTTTATTTTACAATGAAGAAATTGAGACCTAAAAAGGGGAAGTGATTTGTCCATGGTCATGCAGGTATTAAGTGGCGAAGAGAGGTTTTCAATCCAAGTCCTTTCATTCCAAATCCAGCATTCTTTGCACTATACTGGCATTTTTCCTTAGACTCACAAAGGATCTAGAGCAGTGATTCCCAAAGTGGGCACTACCGCTCCCTGGTGGGTGCTACAGCGATCCAGGAAAGCGGTGATGGCCACACATTCTATTCTGAGTTCAATAAATAATTTCATAATTTCCAGGAGGTGCTAAGTAATATTTTTTCTGGAAAGGGGGCGGTAGGCCAAAAAAGTTTGGGAACCACTGATTTAGGGCTTCTCCTAAACTTACAGAATAATAGTTAACAATTGTATCATCATACATGTTGGGAAAGAGTTTTACATATAGCATCTCATTTGATTGTCTGCATCAAATAAACCCAATGCCCCAAGCATTTTTAAAATGGCACAATGGATAGAGCATCAATTCTGGAGTCAGGAAGACCTGAGTTCAAATCCAGCCTCAGACACTTCCTAGCTGTGTGATCACTTAATCACTTAACCCTGTTTGCCTCAGTTTCTTTATCTACAAAATGAGCCAGACAAGGAAATGGCAAGCCACTCCAGTATTAAGCAAGAAAACCCTATAATGGATCATAAAGAGTAGGTCACAACTGGAAAATGACTAAATCAAATTAAGGACTACTTGGTTGGGATTTCCTTCTAAGGGAGAGAAAGTATGGAGCTAGAATAACTTGATGGCAATGTTACTAAGGTCATTTATTTGCCTTTACCCTACCTCTGTCTTATAGACATCTGATTTCCCAAGTAGACTTTCTGATTAGACTTAGTCCTTTTTTTTGTCCTTTCATTTTTTAATGTTGAATTTAACAATTATCAAAAAAAATGAGCATTTCCAAATTATATTATAGAACATTATATATTCAGTTGGCAGGCACCTTACTTCAGGATAGAAGTACTAAATGACTTGTTTAAAGTCACAAAGAGATTCCTTTTTTAATGATATTCCAGTGTCACAAAAAGGATATATTCAGTAAGCAATATGAATATTCCAGTCAATTTGGTAGGTTTATTTCTCAGTGTACATGAATGGTTTTGCATTCTGAATCATTTACCAGCCACCTGTGAATTTGGTTTACACCTTTCAGTGAAATTATATCAAGTATTCTCTCTCTCTCTCTCTTTCTCTCTCTCTTTCTCTCCACACACACGTATGTGTGTATATGTACATACATATACACTTATGTATATACACACACATTCCTTCATCCTAACTAGATTATACCACTGTACCAGCTGAAAAGACAACAAGCTTCCAAACTTGGGAAAGTGTTCTAGTTAGTTATGCAAATGGAAAGGAAGACACTTGCATAAGTACAAGTGCAATCAAGTGATAAGTAAAATAATCCAAACAATGGAATCCATTAATAGGGACTTGTGAGACATTCTGACTTCCAGGACTTGGCTTTAATGAAGTCGGGAAGATAGCAAAGAAGAAATAGTTCCCTTTTAAACAAGGGTTTGTTTGACCTGCTTATCTGAAGTGAAAGCCAACAACACTAATGGTTTTGAATGGCCCCAAAAGTGTGTCCAGCTCTGGAGAGAGCCATTTGGCCCTCTTTTGTCCTTATTAATGGGTGAATTTTCACATGAGAACAATTCCCCCCTCTTAGGAAATCGATACCCCAATAAAAAGCATTGCTAACATAGTGTCTTACCCAATCATCAATAAATAGTTGGTTTTGTAAGACATCTCCTTTTTTTAATAGTTATCTTTCAAAAGCTTTTCAGTATATACCAGTGATTTCCAAAGTGGGTGCCACTGCCCCCTGGTGGGTGCTGCAGTGATCCAGGAGAGCAGTGATGGCCACAGGTGCATTTGGAGGCAGTGAATAACTATAAGGGGGTGGTGATAGTATGTGACAGGGGGCGCTAAGTAATATTTTTTCTGGAAAGGGGGCAGTAGGCCAAAAAAGTTTGGGAACCACTGGTATATACCATACTCACTAAAACAAAGTCTTGACTGCCATCTCTACTCACCTTAAATCTATGCATTTTCCCCCAGATTTTTTACTTATACATAATGACTCATAATTATCATCAGTCAGAAAATGTGGCACTGGTTAGATTTTTTTTCCTTTGCAAATAACTGACAGATTACAATATAGGAATCATAGTACTCCCATTATGTCCCCCACTTTTACTTCAAAGATGTAAGTTTTGCTCTAAATTTAATTCTTTCCAATTTGTACTCCCAGGATATCTGTAACATTAAGGAGTATATAGTATTTTAAAGTGACAGACAGAAATCTGAATCATTATCAGCTTTGGCCATGAAATCAACTTTGAATCTTACCTCAAAACCCCATTGGTTCTTTTCTTGGTTACTGAAATGCAGTCAAATTGGTTTTCAAGTTAATGATAATTTCTTGGCTAATATATTGGGATGAAGTGTTTTCAAGAACCAATTATACGCACAGGATTTAATGGGTCTCTGTCTTCATGCTTATTTACTTTTACGAAAGTGTATTTATCACAATATGCTGTGATCCAGAGTGTTTCATTTACTTTATCACCAAATCCCCAATGATCAGCATTTTACATTTTTTGGCATTGTGTTAAGGAGTGCTTATAGTTGACTCTAAAACATTTCAAAGTCAACACTTTGTTGCTAGAGGATGTTGGAAGCTTGAATGATGGTTGTGTACACCAGAGTTTAGTGAAGGTCCCAAATGACAGCCTGTCTGCAGTTTAATCTTAACTTAGTTTGATTAATTAGCAACTGCTGATGTTACATAAAATATGGTTGGGTCCTTTTTTCTATTATGACATTAGAGAAAACATTTTAAATCAAGCTAGAGATGAGATAAATTTGAGGTTCTTGATTTACATAATACATTTAAGAATTTTTCCCAACTGAAGCAAATGAAGGCTGAAGCATTCACTTCAATATTTATTAATCACCTACTGCTGAAGGACCTAAAAAATTAAAAATGACATTGTCATTAAGCTCCATCTAAAGACACAAAGACATAAAGCACATGATAAGGGTAACTGAAGGGTCCAAAGCTTAGAAGAAAACTTGCCAAAATATCGATTACTTTCAAGTTGAAGCATGAGGGCAGCTTCATGGAGATTCTAGTCTTTTAAGGAGGAGAAAGACTTCAATAGATGAAGTTGAGAAGAATAAATTTGAAAAATCAAAACTAGTTTCTGTGAATGAAAAGAGGAAAGTAAATAAAGAAAGGATAGAGCATTAGAATGGCTAGTCATCTAGTTTGGCTAGAACATGGTGAATGGAAAAAGAAATAGAGGTAGGTAAAATAAGGATTAGCTCAATTCAGTGAAAGATTATTAAATGTATTAGATGCCAAGACATTGTGGAAGATCCTAGGGACATCAAGATAAAAAAAGGAATCAGATAAAGGAGTAAGATATTTTATCCATTAGCCCAGGGGTCAGTAAACTACATACAGAGGGTCTCAAACTGTCTATCTCTTCCTTTTGGGTATTGTCAAATTTATTTTAAAATGTAAAAACCACTCTTATCTTGCCTAGAGAGTTATCCTATATAACAAGATTTTTTTAAAAAGAAAAAGAGGAAGGGGAAAATTCAGAAAAACCAATCAACATATCAAAAAAGTCTGATGTTACATGCAAAATTCCAAACCCCTGGATCTTGACCTCAAGTGTTCTTAAGGGTCATGTTTGTTCTTTGTAATTTTGCTACATTCAATTTCTATTGCTGTGTTTTTCTTCTTACATTGTTGCATGTCATATTGTATATGTATAATATGACATAATATAATATATATTAAACATACACACATACAGTATTTTTGACTCTCTTTACTTCTCTTTGGATTAGCTCATGTTTGGTCTTTTCATGCTTTTTATTATCTATCATGCTCATGATTTCTTACAAACCAGTCATATCCTATTATCCTGATGGACATGAGTACTACATGAACACAGAGAAAGAGACAATTTAAAAAAATGTGGAAACAGAACTGATTGCATTTGGGGTGTTGGAGTGAGAAGAATCAAAAGTCATTGAAAATTTTTCAGTCTAGGCGAGTTGGAATATAATATTTCTTTAAACATAAATAAGGAAATAAGAGTAATGGAAGATTTTGGGGAGAAGATGATGAACTCCATTTTGGACAAGTTATATAGTTGAAGTGCTGGTGGAATATGTAGGTCCAAATACCCAGTAGGCAACTGAAAATAAAGAAATGGAGTCTGGGGGTATGGGGTAATAGATTTCTGAGTCGTAAGCAGAGTTGGGATATTGGAAGCCTTTGAAGTTAAGGATATAATAGCATTATATACATAATTAACATTCCATAATATAATGTAAGGTCTCAGAGGGCTTATCCTTTGTGTATCCTTGGCACTAAGTGTTCTGAGGGGCCATGTTGGTTCTTTATAATTTTGCAACATTCTGTTTCCATTGCTTTGTGTGGTTATCATTTATTCTGTGTATGGTACATAGTCAGCATTAAATAAATACTTGCTGATTGAGAAAAGTAGAAAAAAGTACAAGGATCTGAGGACAGGGCTTCAGAGTTTGGAAGGAGGAAGATGAATAAGTGAAGATGAAAGGAGGTGCAGAACAAAGCATTGGGAAAGCTGGAGAAGGCATATAAGAGTGGTCAAAATGATCAGAAATGGCAAATGTAGAAAGGTGAAAGATAATGAGGACTAAGAAGAGGCACACAACTCTTCATTAGATCCAACGTAAAATGTGCATGCTATTCAATCTAGGGTTAATTAATGGTTTTTTATCCATCTAATTTAACCAATCTTTTGAAGCCTAAATTCACATCTCACCTACTCAATGAAACCTTCCATGGGGCTAAGGGTCCACATTGATTTTTCTTACTTCTTTCCTCCTCATTTAATGCTTATACCATATAATTTAGTACCAGCATCTACTATTTGATTTCTACTCATTCTAAATCTTTAAGACTGATCACCTCTAAAAGATGATAAGCTCACTAAATAAAGGGGCTATGCGCTTCCAGTTCTTATTCATTCTCTCACTGCATAGATGTGAGCACTTCATCCAACAGCTGTGGATGGCAACTCTTCCATGCCTTAATAAATCATTTTATGAGTTACTATCCTTCTTTCCTTCCCACATCAAATGCCTGGCACAAACCACCTATGGATCAATCTATAACAACTTAGCTAACTTGGTCCTCAGGTAGTAGTAGTACCAGAAACTTTGTCATATTGGTAACACCAATGAGAATTTATGGTTTGCTGGCATAAATATACTATGTTTAAAAAACAAGTGTTGATTAATTGTTTGGAAAAGGATTCTCTCCAAGTCCATCTGTCCTTTTTGAGTAGGTTGAATTATATGGATATAGAATCTAGACAACAGGACTACACCTGAAAAGTGGGAAATTTACAATGTGTTATTACTTTTTTCTTGAGAATCTGGGGTACATATTTGCAAAAGCCAAAGATTTTGACTTGTCCTGAGGTGTGGAATGGCCCTCTGAAAAAATACCTGCAGATGTTCTAACTCTTAGGAGGAATGTATTACTTAACCTTTAGGGTCATTAAGGTTGAGGATGGGCCTCATTTTGTTGAAAACACATTTAATAGCCCCATGTGAAAGGGGAATGCTGTTATGGAGACCATTAAGAGGTATCATTGCAATTCCCTCATATTCTCTCTACGGCATTATGAAAGCCACACATGTAATATAAATCAACTGGGAGAGCATCACTTTTCTCTTCTTTTTCTGTATTCAAGTTCTTCAACTGGGAGCAGAAGCTGAGAACTAAACATGAACTCATTTGTTGCCAAAGGGCTGGAATCAGTAACACAATACGCTGTTAAGCCAAAAGTCATGCTGCAAAAGGGTTGGGCAGAAGATAGGGATACAGAAGAATTTACTTTTTGAAACTAGAATGTAGCAGATGAGCTACTGGGAAAATTATAAGAGTGCAAGTCGTTTCTGGGGCTGATAATGAAGATGAATCACTTAATTGCATTTCTGGTCTGCAATTTTGGCATGGACTTGTTAGCTGGGAAACTAAATTCATTTTCCTTTAATAATTACACTGGGCTGGTGTCTCGTCATCATGTCTATCCACAGTCTCTCTGTAGTTTGAAGCAATCAAGACACATTTCACTTCCTCTTCTAGATTCTGTGGAATTTCTTGGCCCAAACGTATTTTAGGTATGGATGAATTTTTTTCTGGGGATGTAAAACATCTGATCAATGTATATTTAATAGAATATGTATTTTATTTCCTTTATTTCAAAGTCAGAATGACACATTCCCAAAAACATTTGCATTTTTGCATGCTCTAAGCTCAAATATTCATGAAATGTCAGAGTTGGAAGTGACCTCAGTGATCATCTGGTTGAGTATTTTTCAACTGCTGTTATACAGACTGGTTCTGATGTATAGCAAATTTGTATTGGTTGGCAAAAGTGTTTATTAGCAAAGGTCTTAAAACAAATTAAAATAATATCTCCATTTTTCTGTCTTCTTTTTTACTTCAAGAGCTGTCATGATGAATGTGCTGAAGACATGCAAAGAATTGGTATTTTATCTATTTGCTATATATTTGGGATTGGGAAACATTGATCTCAAATAAGCTCTTTATTTTATAGAAGAAAAAACAGAGGCCTAGGGAAGTTATATGACTCAACTAGGCCACTCAACCAATAAGGGCTTGTAATAATAACCTTAGTGTACAACAGATTTTGCATATTCTTTGTCTGTAAAATCTGATTTCTCTCTGATAATAAAATAGATACCTTCCAACATACTTGATAACATTTGAAATTAAACTTGTTACTTAGCATAAAAACCAAAAGCCCTTGTCTTAGGATTTAAAGTTTAATTTCACAGGCCAAATGTTATGGCAACAAATATCTATATACCAGCTGAAGTATTTCTAAGATTGTTTTATGTACCTTCTCATCCCCTTATCCCTCCATGATTTACTTTTGAGAATTATTTAATACATAAAAAATTTCTGGACAAGTAAATAACATGAATATTTTCTTAAGGACTATGGAAATAATGGTTGACTTATACCTAATAAAATTAATAAGTAGTTGCTGAAAGTATCTTTGAATATTAATTTTCAACCATAGAATGTATCAATTAACAATGCCTTCTACCAGAAATTTTTTCATCTTCTTTTTGAAAATGAGATAATGGGCTCTTCTTTAAAGCCTCAATTTATTAGTTGCAAAAGCAAAACAAATGTTCCCCACTCAATAATTTATGAATATAGGAAATTATGCTAATTAGCCAAGTAATATTACTAATATATGAACATCAAGATGAACTAAAAACCTTTAACTTTTAATATCCAAAGTTATTGCCCATGAATTTATTCATATTATGGTATTATTGGATCTAAACTCCTTTCCAAAAATGTGCATGTGTTCTACATATCATTGTAGAAATTCAAGAGTGGAATGGCTACTTTAAATAAGTATTTTGCTTTTTTTTTCCTGCATGTAACTCTCAGGGGGGCAGGTAATTTTCACGTTAACTTTAGCTTAGTTTTTATGTTTTAAGTATACACACACTGAGAAGATGTGTACGTTTTGCATCCAAGTTTTATTTAATTTTTTTTCATTTTTGTTTTTTCTTCTGGATCTAAGAAATGTCCTAACATGAAAACGTTGATCACCAATAAAGATGGGAATCTTACAGTTTTGGAAAGTTGCCTGGGATACTCTAAAGTTAAGTTACTTGCCTTACAAGTAGCATGGATAGGAGGAAGGACTTGAACTGGGGCTAAATCCAAATTTTTACAACTCCTATAGCTAGTCCCACTCTCTATTCTGCCATATGGCTAAAACTGATATAATGAAGTCACACTATACTGCTGTGTCAAACAGTATCAGACAGAAGAGGCCTGAAAGATGATGTGGTTTCACCATCTCATATTATGAATGAAGAAACTCTGGTCTAGAGAAGGGAAGCTCAAACAACTTCAAGATCATACAACTTTAAAATTGCACAAGACCAGAATCAGAATCAAGGTGTCCTAAATACAAGTCCAAAATTCTTTTCATTGCATCCAATTCAAGGTGAATACCTTTTACAAACTAAAAATTGGGAGATGTGGTGTCTGTCAAAGCTCTTTTGACAGTCTGAAAATTCTTCTGGAAGCTGAATACTTTTTGTCTTGAAATCAGGTTCTCCCATTCACCCCATAATTTTAATGCCATGCCATCTCTGAAGATATTTAACTATTTCTCCATAGAGTTAAATTATAGAGAGAAATTACACAGGGTATTTTCTATGAGGGAAGGGAAGGACTAAATATTTATATAATGGCTAATATGTGTCAGGCATTGTGCTAAGCCCTAATTTTTAAAAAAACAAATGTTGCTCATTTATTTTAACTCAACTACTCTGGGATGCAGATGCTGTTATCATTCCCACTTTAGAGGAAGAAACTGAGGCAGCGAGGTGAGGCTACTTGCCCATTGTGTTGTAGTATGTGTCCATGGCTAGATGTGAACCTAGATTTTAGACTTAGTACTCTATCCACTCTGCCACTAACTTCTATGAACTTCTGTGAACAACAACAGCTCACATTTATACAGGCTATCCCAAAAGCATTTTAGGATACCCTGTTTGGTGTTTTTAGATTTTCAAAGTTCTTTCCTCATAATAATCCAGGGAGGCAGATAGTATTTTTTTTAATCCTCATTTTATAGCTAAAGAAACTGAGTCTCAAGTAGAGGAAACTCTCTACAGTCATGCAGCTTTTGAGGTCAAATCTAGTTCTTTTGATGTCATTTGATTAGCTCAGTAATATCTGATGATTGTCAGTAATTGCCAGTTCAGATTATAGTGAAAAGAAAGTTCTGGTTCTGAAACCAAAGGACATGAGTTCTGACCCTGCCACTGGCATCTTCCAGTTGTATGACCCTTGGGCAAGTCATTTAAGTGAGATGGTCAGAACAGAAGGTCTCTGAGGTTCTTGCCAGCCTTTACATCTACAGAATTATTACCCCATGAGATCAAAATGGGACACAATGAAGAGCATATCTGTCGCTTGGTCTATAACTTATTCAGGTATCAACAGCCACATGTTGATCGGTCAAAACAGAGAGCTAACCTTTTACATCATATTTAAGTATAGTTATATTTTTTATAATTTGATTTATTATTTATATAGCACACATACCTATTACACATATACATATAATTATGCATATTTATAATACATATTATACTTATATGTACTTATTATATTATTATTTATACATTATAATTATATAATTTATTTCCAAAACTGTATTGGGAAATTCATGCAAATTTCTTCCTGAAATCATTATCCACTTATATGCTACTAATATTAAGATACTAAAAAAAAGGGAACTGCCTAATTTGTCTAAAACCTATCAATTATATAAATATATCAAACCTATATGACTTGGTATGAAATTGGTAGCTGTCAGACCCTTTAAGATTTCTGTAGGGCTGTTAATTTGCAGACAAAATCTATAGCTGTTACAAACCGCTGAATATGATAATAGCCTAGAAGAAATTGATCATTAACTTTGGTAACTGCCTTTGGCTTCATCTTAAGCTGTTAGTTAACCAACTGAATTAACTGTTGCTGATAACTGTTTTAAAGGGATTCTGACTTAATTTAATCTGTGCATTCTCAGGGACAATTCAAGATTAATGACAAAGGTCAGACAAACACAAGCCTCATAAAAGGAAAATAAAGATGACCAAAGGACACTACTGATATCCGCTGATTTTGGACACCTAAGAGCTGCTTTCAGTTTATAATGGATATCTAAACTTCCAGCTATATGAGACACTGCTGTGTAATTTGTCTGATGTCTTTTATGTGGTGTTTGACATCACAATTCTTTTATTATATGAGATGTATTACAAATTACTGAATTTATTTTCTTCTCAAAATTTTTAGGAAAGATAAGAATGAATACAAAATGGCCATATTTTAAAAATATTTAAACTTATAGCTAAGATCTAGGACAGAATATGGTTTGTGCTGAGTTGTTGTTGTTGTTGGTGGTGGTGGTGGTGGTTTTTAAGCCAAGGCTTCCAGCAAAATTCAAATCCTAGAGAATTAAAAAACTCATCAGCAATATCTATTATATTATAATATATTATAATATAGCAAACAGCAATATCTATTATAATATAGCAAACAGCAATATCTATTATAATATAGCAAAAAGCAATATCTATTGTAAATTTAAATGTTTTGATATTGGCACAAAGTGGAAAGGAGGTGCTTAGCCTGTCACCCCCTTAGTAAGTGACTTCAGCACTGGGCACTACTTATAGGTTCCTCCACTCCTTAAACTGAGTTTGGAAGCAGATAAGCTGAGAAATTCTTCCCAGCTCCAACATTCTATTCATCCTAAGGCATTGTGGTATTGTTGGTGGTCTCTAGTTTTTGAAGAGGTCCAAATGACATCTTGACATTTGAGTGAATTGGATTTAAGTGAGGCAAAGTTGTATGAAATCATCAGCCCCTGTCTCTCTTCTAGAGCCATCAAAGTTCAATGACAAGACAAAAGTCAGGATAACTGGTGATGGTCCAGGAGGCAATGGAATGACCTTGGTTTCTTCAATGTCTGACTGTTTTCTTAGTGCTTCATGGTACCTGCTACAAGGTTATATGGGGTGTTCAAGGAGGACTAGCACCTCTGGTGAGAGCTCTTTTCAGGTGTACTCATCCCACTTTGGTGTCTACCTTTCATCCAATTTTCATCTGTGGCTCCAAGTAACTATAGTAGTCACTGGGCTAGACCAGGTTGAGGGTGACCAACAACATCAATGAGTTAGGGGAGTGTCTACCCCAAGCATATGAAGACTTCTCTGAACAGAGTGGGCAGATGAGAACAATTTACTCTATTGTAAATAGCCATTGTGTTACAGAAGAAAGAACAAAGGAGTTTGGAATCAGAAGAGCTGGGATTGCAGCCTAGCTTTCCTACTTACTACCTATGTGACCAGGAACAAATAATTTTGCCCCTATAGGCCTGTTTCCTCCTCTATAAAAAATAAGTTAGACTAGATGTTTCCTAACATCCTCTAAGCTCAATATTTCTTGGCTTCTATAAACAAGTCCTTAAAAACCATAAGGGTTTTTTTTCCCCCCTTACCTGCTAATGTAACAGTGTGGATGGAATTTTGCAAAGGAGAAACAGTCAACTAGAGTTGAAACTGGCCTCATGAGGTTCTGTTTGGGAGGGGTCAGTGAAGGAGGGAGTTTGGTGAAGATTCTGAAGATTCTAAACTGCCAATGATCAACTGCCATTTACGGGAGAAGACACTCAAGCTCTCTGGTGGGCTTGGGGTGGATGGTTGTGGATGGCTGGGAGGATCTAGACAGGAATTTAGCTCTTCTGAACCCAAAATTCAGGGGCAATCTGGAGATTTCAACACCTAAACCTTTCTACTGACTTCAGTGCCAATGAAGAAGAAACTGAGAGTTGTGCTCCATAATTGGCCATAGTGCCCAGACTCCGGAAGGAGAAGGCACTTGGGGGACCCTTCCTTGATCCATCTTGTACCCCTTCCTTTCAGTTATTACTTGTTTGTTAGCTAGTGTTAAGGATAGGATATTGTGAGGAGAGGGAGAGTCAGTTTCTGGGTCCAAGCTACAGAAGAATCCAGAACTGTTCTCTTGTTGTGGGGTTCATAATAGAATAGAGAAGATATCCCAGTTCCCTCCTTCCTCAAAATCCACAAATAACCCTTACCTTGTTATCCTGAATTCCCTTATCTTATAATAAATCTTTATTAGTTTATTAGTGGTAGTTTGGGGATGTTACTTTGAGGGGAAGAAGACTGATCTTGTGGCTGAGGGAAAGATGAATACCAAACACCATCTTGAAGGGCAAAGCTACTTGAACTTAGGAGTGGGGGAGACTTGTCTCAGTATTACTGGCACAGAGGGTTGGATCCAACCCACTAGGGTCACAACTGAACCCCAACATTTTCCTTCATCCCTACTATAGCTTTGCCAGTTTGGGAACCTCTTTGAGTTTATTCCCACATAGGTCTTCCCTGGGTGGGGGTGAATGGTTAGCTGATCTGGCCCACTGATTATTATCAGGTGGGGTCCTGATAAACACATTCCACACCATCAATACTCACCCTCACACACTATGAAACCTATAGCAATTTCTTTTTCTTTATTTTTTATATTTTATTGATGTCTATTTATACATCATAATCACTTCCTGATATAACAACCATTTTCTCACTTCAAAAGCTCACCAAGAATGAGGAACCAGGAATAAATGCAGCCTACTGACAGTGACTTGAGTCTGACAGTAAAAGAGGTATTCTCCTCCCATGATTGATGTCCACTTCTATTGAGAAGAGGGTGCTACATTTCATTATCTATTCTCTGACACCAACACTGATCATTATGATCATTCAGAGTTTGGGTGCTTCCATTTCTATTTATTAACTCTTTGACAATTCATACAAGTCTCCCCCATGTTTTTCTGACATTGTCATGTTTTTTAGGGCATGATGTTATTTTAGTTCTTTCACATGCCATAATTTGCACAGCCAGACATTTCTCATTCAACAGGCAGGCTCTCATTTTGTTTCCAGTTTATTTTTAACTAAATATTGTGAAGCATGCTTCTTACTTCTTGATAGAAACATGTTGGATCAGAGGTTCAGACATATATCTTCAGATACAGCCAGTGTCTGGCTTTGTTTTGCTTGACTATGTTTCCTTACTTACAAGGGAGGGATTGTTTCTATTGAAGAGGGACAGAGAGTTGATGGGCAGTGAGAGAGATGAGAATATTTTGTACTTTGAATACTTTGATATTTTGGTATATATGGGACCTTTCTGTTCTTTACCTTATTAAGGTATATGCTCAGAAGTGAGATCTTTAGTCCAAAACATGAAAAGATTAGTGAACTTTCTCACATGGTTGAATGTTGTCAACCAATTCATAGTTTCACCAAAAGATGTATTAATGTATAGGACTGTCTTTGGCTACCCAAGAACGACTTGATATTTTTTATTGCTTTTCCCATGTGTGTAGTTATGATATAAAAGCTCAGAGTTGTTTTAATTTTAGATTTTACTTTCTTACTAGTAAATTTGAAAATTCTTTCATATAATTATTGATTGTCGTTCCTTAAAAATTCTTATGAACTAAATAAATACCAACATCTTAAACATTTAAATATAAAAGAACAGAGGTTGCATATGAAACTGTGACCTGTAATGTATAGTTTGTTTTTAAAGAATAATTACATATTAAACTTATTATGATAATAACAAAATTGTCCTACTTATCTTTGTTGCCTTATGAACTTTCTTTTGCTCTTTGGTGTATTTTTAAAAAAATGTTTCACCAATGCCTTTTATTTCTTTTTTCTCCTAATCTCTATCACTACTCATCAACTCTCTGACCTCTTCAATAGAAATAACCCTCCCTTGTAATAAATAAGTATAGTCAAGCAAAACAAATCAATACATTGCTTATGTCTGAAAATGTATGTCTGTACCTCTAATTCATCACCTCTCTGCCAAGAGGTAGGAAGCATATTTCATCAGTCTTTTGAAGCTGTGATTGATGCATGACTATGTTGATCAGAGTTCTTTCAATTCTTTTGAAAACTGGTTGCTCATAGTTTTTGACCACTTACCTTCTGAGAAAACACATTTTGAGATAAACGTTTATGTTGATTTCCTACCTACTTTGGATATCATGCTTTTATTTGTGATATCTAATATAAAGATTTTTCCTGAGTTTCTCTTCTTATTTTATATTGAATTATTTTAAGCAAAAGTTTTAAACATTTTGCAATCAAAATTGTCTATTTAATCTTTATTCCCACCTGCATCCCTTCTTTTGTTAAGAATCTTACCCTTCCCTACTCTAGATATAGTTGTGAAAGGTAACTACTTGGTTCTTCTTTATGATTTTTTGTGCTACCTTTCATATTAAGTCATATATCTATTTGAAGCTTAATGTAGTATATGTTGTAAAATGCTGGTCTATTTGTAGTTTCTGCCAGACTTTTTGGCATTTGTAGAAGTTGCCAAATGGTGAGTTCTTCATCCAGCATTTTGATGCTTTTGGTTTATTGAACACAGTCCTGCTATTGATTCTGAGTCTAGATTATGTATTTTATTCTATTTGGTAGGGTCTGCTGATTGCCATTTTGCCATTTCCAAACTCTTAATCATGTACTTCAATGTTTGGTGACTTCTTAACTCCTTTCATCATTTCCTACCTTGTGTTCTCTCACTTGTGTTCACATCTAAACATTTTCACTTACCATTTTCCTGGTGTGGAAAACGCTTCTGACTTTGTACCATATCATGTCAGAGGATCAAGGAATCTCATAACCCCAACAGTTATTTAGTCCAATCTGTACCTAAACAAAAGGCTATCTCTACAGCATTCCAAACAAGTGGATAGCTAGATGTTGTTTGAAGATCTTCATTGAGAGATGCCTATTCCACTTCTGGACAATTCTATTAAAATCTGCCTCTCTGCAACAGCTACCCGTTACTCTTGGTTTTTGTTTTCGTTTTTCCTTTTGTGGTCAAGAAGCCCAAGTCTAATGCCTCTTTCACATAATATAACCTTTCAAATACTTGACGACATCTAACATGTCTTATCTTCTCCAGATAAACATCCCAATTCTTTTGAATGATACTTATACGGCATTCTGGCTGCACTACTATGGTTAGGTTCCGGTTGGTCCATGCTCTTACAAAAAGATGGTAGGTACATGGCACTAAACACAATAATCCAGATATGGCCTGATCCAGGGTTGGCTACAGGAGCCCAATTAATTTTCTTTTTTCCAGATACCATGTCTGAGTTAATGCTGTCATATCAAATTATGTTTCATTTTGAGTTCTGGGACACAAGATCACAGATTTAGAACAGGAAAGGACCTAATAAAAAATAGGCAATATAAAAACAAAAGTTATCAATAAAATTTATTTTTAAAAACTTGAAGTTTTCTCAGATAAAATTAATTCATCTTTGCTTATTTGATTTGCTCCAGAATCACTATAGTATTTCTCTATATAGGAGCCACCAGTTTGGTTCTCTCCAGGTTTGGGGAATTATTTAGGGCTATTCAAAACCAACTGCAGAGCTAACACAAATTTCAAGGGAGTGAATTGTTTTTACCTTGAACTAGGGCAAGTTTGTTCAAATAGTCTTTGTCTTTCAAAAACAACTTAGCAAAACCCCTAATGTCTATATGCCTCAAAAGCAAAAAACAAAAAACAAAATTTAGTGGTTTTGCTGCCCCAATTTATTCTAATTTCTTCATTACCAGGTAAGCTGACATTTGTCTTAGAATGATTATTCAAAATCAGATAGGGACTTTCTATCAATTAATTCCTTCCTCTTTCCTAATGGTAAATAGTACTCAATAGAAGAGTGGAAATAAACATTTAATGTCACGTTTTTTTTTTTTTTGTTGTTTTGTTTTGTTTTGTTTTTGTCTTACTAGCTCAGGTTGACTGCTGCCAATAGCAAGCATTCAAGGGGGAACTTAGGGCATGAATATGTATAATTCAGTTTATCCAGGTCAATGATTTGGGACCTTTTAAATTTGTAGCCCTTCAGATCCCAATGTTAGCCTTGAATGCTCATCAACATTCTCTCCCCTAGCTGTCACTAAACTAATTTAAACAAAAGGATGTTTTTTGATGAAAAAAATCATTATCTTTTTTAATCTCCCTTCTCCCCAAAATCTTCCATTGTATCAAAGAAAATCAGTTAAGCAAAACAGAGACACCAGCTACATCTCACAGTATGTAGTGACAATCCTACATTTACAGTCCACTGCGTCTCTATTGGGATGAGGAAAATATTTTGTCATCAGTCCTTTGAAATAAAGGCTGGCCCTTACGCTAACCTGAAGTCTGGTTTCTTTTAGTCATTAACCTCACATATGATCCTTTCTCAGGTTCACCAAGGAGCATTCTCACAGCAGCATCATACTTTGCCCTCACTTAGCTCTCTTTCCTTCTAATGGGGATTCTGTCCTAAGTTTCCAAGGACGGAACCTTTAAAATAGCAACAAAAGCATTGATTGTTGACGTTATCTGAAATGAAATAACTATTCTATTAAGACATTTGCATTAGGATGATGTTATTCTAAAAAAGCATATTGACATTTTTGTCTATATCACTTTTATTTCCCAATATATTCCTTCTTTTCTCTCCAAAAAGAACTAACAAGTATAATAAAGAATAAAAAAATAGCCAAGAAAATAAAATAAAAATGAACAAAAAATATTTTAGCATAACTAACCAGCAATCAACTAAGCCTTAGATTACATGTAATATTCCACACCTATACTGTTATATGAAATAATTATTTTCAACGGTGGAAAAACTCTGATTTATCTATGCCTAAGAAAAGAATTCATTAAATGATGGATTTTACATAGGTATTGGCGCTAATTGAAAATAACTATAAATGCAAGTCCTTTGATAATGAGGACCTCATTTTATTTTGTACTTTGTATGACAACAGTCATATTATTGGGTGAATACCATTCATTAACTATATGGTAACACGTAGGAATGATTTGAATTTCTGTTTTCCTATTTTAATCACAAAAATTTATTAAGTGCCTACCTACTATGTGTCTAGGTCTTTGCTAGGCACTAGGGGCACAATGGAAAAAAATGGCCCAGTCCCTGACCTCATGGAACTTAGATTCTTCTGTCTGCTGAAGTTTAACTTGCATTGCTATAGGCTGCTTCACCTGCCCTCCCCTAAGAGGTTGTGTCCCTATCCCCAACACTTTCTGGTTGGTCCTATACCACCTCTACTTATCTACTCTTATGAAAAGCTTAGCTTGAGACTATCCCAGGATATGTCATGAAGGTAATGCTGAAATTTTTGTTTCCAACCATTTTGGAGGTATAAAAGTTTTTCTGTCCAAGGAAGGTTTAAGTGACTCCAAATGGGTGGTGTTGGTCCAGATTGTTGCCCACACATTTCCTCCAGGTTTTACTGTCAGGGCTCACTCTATCCCATTAGCAGGAAGCTGGCATGTGGGATGATATTTAGCCAATGGTGATGCCTCGTCATAACAATGGCTGCATCCACCAGTGAGAGGGGCATGTGTTCCTGTGTATTCTTCTAATCAACTCTGCTCGATATGTTAACTTCATATTTAACAGGTGATTATTTCCTGCACCTTCTTATGTAGATCTAAGCACTGATTTAGATGTCTATTCAGGTTAATATTACCACATCATATCATCTGGGAGGATATAATACAAACTGAACAAAAAATATTAAATGTCTACAAAGGACACATTTAAAATTTCAGTACACTGAAGTTAGTCTAGACATTCCAATAACAAAAGTAACCCCAAAGTTTGGTGGATAATACCAGCTAGAAACCAAAAAAGAACACATTTAATGCCCTAAGTCTTTACTTATATCTATTTCACGACTATGAATAGGTAATTTCAGGTTCTTAGAGAGAGGAAAAGTATAGATGTTTCCTTATGCATCTCTCTTGCCACAGTTTGAGCTCTATGATGCAAGTTAGAAGGACAGTTGTATCATCTGGGAAGTTTTCCAAATTCATTAACTCCTTGGCGCTATTGGTGTTCATGTGCCTATTGCCAAAGCTGGATGTCATGCCTAGAAAATCTAAGTCCTAGAGGAAAAGGATTAAGAACATGGGCCACTCAAAACAGCTACAGATTTCTTCAATCACAGTAGACAACACAAAATACCATGGTTTGGGGCCAGAGCTGACCACAGCCAATATCCTCATTCCTAAAGAATAAATAGCTTGTCCCTAACACCTGTGGACTCCTTAACAGGAAAGAGAAGCAATCATATTAATTTAAATATCTACTCTCATTATAAGAACTCATGCTATGATCCAGACCAAACCCACAATTCAGTTCATGGATCACAGAGTCTTGGAAAGTTGATGTATGATGGAAAGTAGGTTTGTGGAAATTCATGGATATGGAAAATTAAAGGACACTTGAATCATAAAGGGTAATACTCAGGTAGAACCAGTTAGGAATGGTACAAGTTTAATTTAGTGTTTAAGAATTCACTTGAGCCACATTTTCAAACAATAGGATTTAGATGTGGTCAAGATAGAGAGAGAAGAGAGAGGCTTAACTTGAATCCCACAATTCTCTATGCACCCTGCTGCCCCATTATATTCTATATATCTATATATTTATTAATTTGTGAATGTGTCATATTCTTGTAGTAGAATATAAGTTCCTTAAAGGCAGGAATGGCTTTCATCTTTTATGTTTATCCCCAATCTCTAGTATAATACAGGGTAGGTGCTTATTGAGTACTTTATGGATACTGAGTTCAAATAGATTTGTAATTGGGGTTTAGTCAAAATTCTGTTGATGACAAATGTCATGAACAAATCTCTAGATTAGGACCCATTTAATGATAATGCATAACACAATTTTACAAAGATTCCTTTGTGAATCTTTATTTAATTTAATTTCTAACAGAATCATAATTAGAATCACTTAGTATTACAGACAATGGCCTGCAAATACAAATATAAATAGTACTTTTATGGTGTGGTTTCTTGATCTCAGGTCACCAGGGAATTTCCTCTTTCAAACTTTTGTCATCAGACTATATTAGGGGTTACTCTCAAGACAATTTTAATTTGGTTTGTTAATCAATGTAGGTGTGGACACAAACCACACTAACAATGATATGATTTAAAACACATTTGGCTTCAAGCATACTCAAGTCTAAAACAAGGCCTAATGGCTTATTTTATTCTAGAGTTTTTTTTTTTAAGTTATTTACTTTTGTGTGGTTTTCCCCAGGCCTGAAATTTAAGTGTATTGGTTACTGTGCCACCTGGTGTGTTTGCTTCTTCTGTGATGAAGACCATTTGGGAGCCCAGTTCAAAAGAGAACTCAAGTTAGACTTAAATGGGAGAGGGTATAATTACCACATTAGACTTAATAATGGTTAAAGGTTTTTAATTTATATTTTATAGAGGAAGTCCATGCTTAGCTAAAACTAAAGGGAGTTGACTCCCAGGGGAAAATGGGTGAAAGAATTTGAGACCTATACATCTGAGAGGCCTTAGAGTGAATAGAAACATTTGAAAAAATAAGGCGATGAGAGTTTTTAAGAAAGTTGGAGTGTTTAAAGATAGAAGCTCATGGACTAGACTAATGAGTGGTAACATTTTTCCTTTTCAATCTTAAGACATTTACTTTTATTAGATGTATGAACCAAGTGCCTATGTTGGGAATTTAGGTAACATAGTTTTGTGGGTCATTTAAAACAAAAACAAGTCTATGAAACAGTATTTTTGGTGGGATAAATGGAAAGTGTGCTTGTCACTTTTTGTCTCATGTCAGAATAGAAAGCTATAAAATCTGATCTCTTTCCATTGGAGCTAGAAGTACAGTTTCCTCTTTGTGGTTTGCCTAGTTTAGGAAAGGTGAAGGTAAAGTTAATAACATTCTTTTATGTTTTAAATTAGTTCATTTAATTGGTTAATGAAAGGCCTTGTTCAAAAGGTAACTATTTTTTATGGCTTTGTTGAATTTTTATGGGGTTTAAATTGTTTGGTGATTTGTGTATGGGGGGGGCGGGTTTCTAATTATCAACAGACTGAGAAATAATTTGTGCATACATTTAGAGGGAAAAGGGAATCTAGGTTAAGTTTTAAGTCCTAATTTGTGCATATTTGTCATTAGCCCTCTTGTTGTTCCTCTGCTATTAGACCACAATTACTAGCCCCATCTATCAGAAAACTTTTTCCCCAATATTTTCATATATCACTCTCCACACCCTACTAATATGACATACAAAGTGGGCATTTAATAACAAACATGAATGAATGAATGAATGAATAAATTAACCAACCTAAGTCCCTCTCTTCTATGAAACACAACTGCCAGGTTACTCTCCTACTGAGAACCCTTCAGTATCTCACCATTGCCCTCATTATTAATATTTAAACACCTTGAAGCAGAAGCCAGAATTATAATTCAGTTTCATGATACCATATTCAATAGAAAAGTCAACTAATATTACAATGGAATAGAAATGACACAACTGGAAATGACCTTAAAGATCATCTGATCTAGGAATTAGGGTCCATGAGTCCATGGATAAATTTTAGGGAGATCATGAATTTTATGGGGGAAAAATATATTTTACATTCACTAATTTCTAACTGAAATTTAGCATTTCTTTCAATTATTATTCTGAGAAGTGAATAAAACAAAAAAGTGTAAATTCATTAACCAATTAAATGATCTAATTCAAGTTCATTTTACAGATGTGAAAACTGAGACACAGATAAGTCAGATGACTTGCTTACAGTAAATACCAGAAGGGATTTGAACCTAAGTCTCTTTGAATTTGGCACAGAAAACTTTTCACTATTTAGTGCTGCCTCATCTCCTAAAAGTCCACCAATTCATACACTATTTACCTTAATCAAATCAATCTCATTGCCATTGCACATAGCCCTATCACTTTTCTTAATGATGGTCACTCTGCTTGAAATGCCTTTGTGGTCACTTGATCTCCTATGTAGAGATGCAATTCTTTCTACCATTGGCAAGAGTTTCTCATATATTTGTGGTACAGATACACATTCTAGTAATATCAATGTTATGATGAGCCATATTGGCATAAAAGGTGATATAACACATTGGTAGAGAGAACATGGGACATCATGACATATTTTCAGGGTAAGAAGAGTGAGGAAAAGTGAACTATTTGTGAAAAATGAACATAAAGAGGAGAAAACTATCAATCAAGGGCTGGCCCTGAAAGAGAACATCCATCCATGAAAGCAATTTGGGCCAGATGTTTAGGGAGAAGAACCCATACAGAAGAATTTCACTGTGGAACTCAGGGAACACAGAGTAATCATCTGAGAACATCAGGTTTACCTGTGGGAAGATAATTTCACTAAAATGGGGAGTTGGAATAATATCATGTTAGAAGGGGAAGGGGAGTATAAATTCATCTAGTTCAACTTTCTCATTTTAAAAATAGCACAAATAAGGTCCAAAGAGGTAAATAAGGCTATTTTTTTTCATGGCGCACTGAAGCATTATCTGTATATGGGTCTTCCTTCCATTGGTGCAGATCTTAATCACATTCATTTCTTCCAGTTCTGGGCACTATTGTCCATAAGTTTCCCATTAGAGGAGGCAGGGAATATACTGGAATCTTTCTTGATTTCTCTTGAAAATATGAAATTATTAATGGAGTACACAGGCTATTTGTTGGTTACTCCTCATTTGTCATGTGACTGACCCATCTTCTTTTTCAATTATACATTTCTTTGATATCATCCTTTACACTTTTTTTTCTATACAGTGACAGTCTTGTTCTGGGGATTCTCCAGATTGACATCCTTTGACTATTCCCAGAAAATTAAGCCAAAAGACAAAGATTGAATTAATTATGAATTGGGTTTGCCTTCTTCTCAAGGACTGAGTTCAAAGAAGACAATAAACTCTTAGGTACTTGTCCAATTAATCTGACCAGGATTACCTAAAGACAATCAGATCTAAAGTACCACTTTAGCCACTTCACTCTAGCCTCTGGCTACATCACCAAGTGTTTGTGAATTCATATATCATATCTGCTACCCTTCTACCTTTTCTCCCAAAAAATTACATAAGGAAGTCACATTTTGTAGATAGGCAGCAATTCCCAGTAGTACATTGCTGTATATCTTTCCCATGACTGTAATCTTCTCAGTGCAATGGCTCTGTATAGTGTTTTTAATGATAGTCTCCCCTTTCCTGAATAAAGACTTGTTGTCATAACTATTCTGGTAGTTCTCTGATTTTTTTTTCAGGTTCACAATAGCTAGGGCTAAAAACTAGGTTTCTCAATTCCTACGTTCATGATCTTTCAAATGTACTATTCTTGTCCTTGGGAAATTAGCAAGAAAAACAAAAAAGATCTTGCTTGTCTCAAATCAAATTAACACTAGTCTGTACAAAGCTTTGGGCCATGTGTAGAGAGATACATTTAAAAAAAAGGGATAAAGGGGGCAGCTGGGTAGCTCAGTGGATTGAGAGCCAGGCCTAGAGACAGGAGGTCCTAGGTTCAAATCCGGCCTCAGACACTTCCCAGCTGTGTGACCCTGGGCAAGTCACTTGACCCCCATTGCTCACCCTTACCACTCTTCCACCTATAAGTCAATACACAGAAGTTAAGGGTTTAAAAATTTAAAAAAATAAATAAATAAATAAAGGGATAAAAACTGATTTCTGGCTCTTAAGGAGATGATCATTGAGTTGGATCTTGAATGATATAACAGATCTGGAGTTGGTGAATTAAAGAAAATATTATGTGCCCATTCACAACTTATTTATACCCAAGATTCCTTTCCCTACTGCAAAATCGGTCTTGCATTCTAAATAAGGACAAGGAGATGGTAACTTGTGTAACTCACATCAGGGGGCAAGGACAGGACATAGTCCCAAAATTTTGTTCTAAAGAGGCACTGTGTCCTTTGAGTGGCACAAACACACATTGCCATTTACAAGTATAAGTGAGTTTTTTTGAGGGGCTCCTCTACCCAACTTTTAAGTCTGCCTCAAATTTTGTTCTCTCTGACCATTTAATTTTTTGGATTGGCTTGTGATTTCATTAGTTAGTGTAATTCCTGGTTAGGAACTCCCTCTATTAATGCAGATTTGGACTTGCCTTAGAGGGTAGTCTGGGGTACTGAATTTCATATCTTTCTCAGGGTTAAGTACATAATCTCTGCCAGAGGCAAGTTTTTTAATCCAGGTCTTCTTTACTTAGAGGACAACTCTCTATCCACAATTCTATGCTGCCACCAAGATATATCTCATAATTCTAGCCACATTTTTGTCTTACTGATTGATGAACATCACCTTATGACAAAGGACTGCAAGTTCCTTCAGGGTTTTCCTGTCCTTCAGAGTATCCAGGAAAATTGAGGGAACATAGCAGGCACTCTATAAATAGGGAGTTAAACAAAAATTTTTTAAGAAAAGAATTCATCTGCATTATGCATAAAAAAGAGAGAAGTGTATTTTGTGTGAAAGGGAATAAAGTAATATGAATCCACAAGTAGTAGGGAAAGGATTATAAAAGCACTCCACTCTCTTTTGATTAGACAGGACTTCATAACAGTGCTACATTTGGTGGACACTAATAAAAGTTAAGGGAGAAGCATGACCCTTAGATTCTCTACCCTGCCCCCATCTTAAATTTAAATATATATATATATATATCTATTGGCTTTTTCTCCTAGCAAAAGGTCCAAGTCTCTCCATCTTAAAATAAACATATTATACAGCAAAACACATTATTTGACCATCCATCCCTATAATCTATTTCATAAACAAATTCCCAGAAAACGTTTTCTTTGTTCTATTTTTCTCTTCCTGTTCAATTCTTAACCCCTTATAATCTAGTTTATAACCGTAATCTTTGATTAAACTGTTTTCTCTAAGATTATCAATGTCTTAATTACTAAATCTTTTCTCAGTTCTTCATCCTTTTGACTTCTCTATATCACTTAAAATTGTTGACAACTCATTTCTCCTAGATATTATCTCTTCTATGGACTGTCTCGATACTCCTTTTTTCTGATCTTCCTTTTTTCCTTCCTTTCTTGACCATTCCTTCCCACTTTTCTTTGTTGGATCATCGTCTGTATTCTACTTCTTGACTTTGTGTGTTCCAAAGGCTATATCCTGGAACCTCTTCTATTCTCCATCTACATTCTTTCTCTTAATGTCATCAGATCCTATGTATTCAAATATCATCACTATTCAAATAACTTCTTGACCAGTCAGTGCCAATGTGTCTCCACAGCTTCAGGAAAACAACACATGTTTGGCAAGGTTCCTCTCTTGCTCTTGTACCTTCAGTGGTTCTTTACTACTTTTAGGATCAGGCATTAAACATTTCAGATCAGGCATTTAAATACCTTAAAAATCTGAGCTTATGCACTCTCTCCACTGTGCCACCTAGCTGCCTATATATCTTTCCTGCATATATTTATCTGTTTGTATATTATATTCTCAAATAGAATATAAGTACTTTGAGAGAAAGACTTTTAAAAAAATATCTTCTTTGTAACCACAATGCCTAGAATATATGGCATACACAACAGGAGTTTAATACATGCTTTTTAGATTTAATTGAAGATGTGAGCTGGACAAATACAAAATTTATAAAAGAAAGACACAAGTTAGAACTAAAGTGACTACCTGTTTTGAAAATGATGCAATACATGCATATAGAGTAGGGCAGAGAAGGGAGTCAGATGAAAAATGTGCTATCTAGAAAATGATCTATTTCCTTTAGTTTAGTTTTTATAACAGAACTTCATTGAATGTATTTCTGTACTCCAATGGTAAGACTTTTAGAAATACCCATAGTTCAATAATCAAAGCCATCCCAAAGCCACATATAAACTACAATGCAACTTGAAGCACTAATATGGGTTTTGAGGGATAAGGACTAATACTTACACTATAAGTTTGTATGTATTGGGATTTTCAATCTCTCTCCATATTGTATTTTAGTGAATATGATTTTCCCCATAGAACATCTGAATCTATACAGTGATGCACTGCATCATGATGATGCTTTCTTCTAATTTTTTCACATACTTGTTTTTCTCTTATTTGTATCCCTGCCTTCATTAGAACTAAGAGTTAAAAAAGAGTCTGTGAATATATTAGATTTCAGTGAAAAGTTCTGATGTCAAATTTTCCATTTGTATTTATCAACCATCATGTAATCATTTAATAACATTTTGTACCACAGATGCTCACTCTGGCATTTACAAATGCTATTAAAATTGTCAGTTCCAAACCATTGTTTTCCAAACTCAGCAAGATACACATTCCCCAAGGATGGCAAAGTTGTAAAGTTCAGCCATATTTGAAGCATCTGACACATGGAGTGTTCCCTCCTTTTTTTTTAAACCAAAGAGAAACTCACTTTTTTTATTATTCTAAACAGCTGAAGATTTTTGTTGTTTTTAATTATAACTGTTCTGAAACAATTAACATTTAAGCTAAGACCACCCATTGGGAATGTTATCTGAAAAGATAAATTTTCACCAAATTCTGAATAATCAGAAAGAAAGGAAAATTAACAACATTTGTTATGGAGAATGTTGGTAATAGTAACATCAGTGCATGTAGGTCAAATCCTATCAGAAAAAAATACCACTACAACAAATATTTTCAACACTTAGTGCCTGGGACACAGTAAGCACCTAATAGATGTTGACCGACAGACTGATTGAAAAGTTGATTTATATTTACTTTACTCACAGAATTAAATATATATTTGTTTTTTGGGGGATTCATAACTTTATGATTTATTATTTTATTTTATTGATGATTTAGTAGATTTAAGATCTGAAAGGCATCCTAAAGGTCAAGTTCAACTCCCTTATTCTGAATGAAAACTGTAACCAAGAGATTAAGTGACTTGCCCTGGGTCTCATAATAGTATCTGTGGTGACATTTGAACTCAGACTTTTCTCACTTTAAGAATAGCACTCACTTGGTCACATAGTTCAATGGAGATAAGATTGGGGATATAGACTCTAAACGATCACTCTATTGCAAATAATAATATGGAAATAGGTCTTGATCAATGACACATGAAAAACCCAAAGGAATAACTCATTGGCTATGGGAGGGGAATTGGAGAAGAGGAGGGAAAAAACATCAATCATGTAACCAAGGGAAAATCTTCTAAATTAAATAAATAAATAGATGTATATATGTATGTATATTATCTAAAAATAAGGTGATGAGTTGACTTATAAATAAATTGGATTTAAATGAGGCAAAGTTAAAAAAAAGAATAGCCCTCTATTGCTTCTTTCATGTAAAGTAGATAGAATCTCAGAATATTATAGTGATACTTAAAGCTATTATTTGTAGAACCTCAGCCCAAAATCATTTTCTTTGGTATTTTTATTTAACTGATTTATATGAGTGTAGCTGATAAAAATGAGTATTTTGCATATGTGGGCTAAACATACACTTATAAAAAATAATATGGTTATTACTGATAATATATAGGTTGGTTGGAATTATAGTGGTGGTTCCTTGTGTTTAACATATCTGCAAGTAAAAGTACATGGTCATTCTTTTCTGGAATTGAAACTCTGCCCTTCACTCACTTCTCCTTCCAATCTCCATGCCAATATACTGTTTCAAGTCAACTTTCCAGATATATTAGGAATAGATACTATATGAGTTATTTCATCTTCCTGGTACCTCTTGATATGCTGGCAGGAGTTCTTGGTCATTGTGAGACAGTCGAAAGAACAATGAAGACTAAATCAAAAGACCTGAATTCTAGTTCTAACTTGGTTACTAAAACAGAGTAACTGCAGGGTTTGACTTGGATCAGGAACCTCAAGCCAACTGTTACTAACAATGGTTATTTAAAACACCCCCAAAGTATCCCTTTGTTAAAAACATTACTTAACCCACTTGGTGATTTTTTTAAAAACCCTTACTTTCTGTTATAGATACTAAGCATTTGGTTCCAGAGTAGAAGATCATTAAGGTCTAAGAATTAGGGTTAGATGATGTGCTCAGGATCACAAAGCTAGGAAATATCTGTAGGGTCGCATTTGAACCCAGTACCTCCCATTTCCAGGCATGGTTTTCTAATCAATGAACCATCTAGCTGTCCCAACAAATCTCTTCGAAAAGAAATAATAATGAAGATAGGAGATGTACAAATACCTTTATGATTGCTTTAAAAAATGATGAGATGAAGAGAAAATCTGAGTTTGGGGTCAGTGATTAGATGGTCCTGAAGGCTCCATTTAGTTCTAAAATCCTATTTGTTTCAAATTCTATTCTATATAGAATATACATGTGCTAGCTTGAAAATGTTGTTTATAAATAAAATGCTATAAAATGTTAAATAAAATGACTAATGATTTGCAGGGATGAACATGCCCATCTTGCTGCATATGTTTGGTGTTAAGTAAAGTGAAGATTGCAATTTCTAGTCCTGCCTATATCCACACCACCTTCTAAAACACTCTGGCATCTTTTCCTTTGGTTAACTAATTCTATTGCAGTTTAGGGTCCTAAATGCTAAGAAGCCAATATGTCAATGTAAACTCATAGTTAAGTTGCTGTAGGAAGTGCTAGACTTAGGGAACAGCTGATGTGCCCTAGCAAATACAAACTAAAGTTGGAGCATCTGGGAAATTTGTGAAAATATTTTTTGTGTCTAGCAATAAAAATATTTCAATGTGGTACAAAAGAAATAGAGTTTTATGGAACACAGAGGATCTGATTTCAAATTTTGGCTCTGTCACTTAAAACCTATATGACCTAGGACAATTTGCTTTTGATCCTCAGTTTCCTTATTTATTAAATGAGGGTTTGGAGTTAGTGATATTAGGATCCTTTCTAGTTCTAAAAATGTGCTTTTAATTTTTAAATTCCGAAGAAAAAGTACCTGATAAAGGCATTGTGGCCAACTGAAGTCTTATGATCTTTTGAATTATTGCCCTAGAAAAATGAATCTGAAAGAATTAGATTTTAAAATTCAAAGAAAAAAGGGAACAAGCATTTATTAGGTATCTACTAAGTTCCCAGCACTCTTCTAAGAGCTTTTTAAACATTATCCTCATAGTATGATAACTCACAATACCTGTTAGGTAGCTATTATTATCTGCATTTTGCAGATGAGAAAATTGAGACAGAAGCTAAGTAATTTGCCCAGGATCACACAGCTAGTGTCTGAGGTCAAATTTGAACTTGGATCTTCCTGATTCTAGCCTTAGCACTTTCTCCTCTGTGCCTTCTAGCTGCCTCTACAAGCTAGGGATTATATTTTGTATTATTATATCATGGTTTTAGAGGCAAAGAGCTATGGAACTAGACTAACCATTTCAAATCTATGACACTATCATGGTGGTTGTTCCAACAATAAAAACAATATATTTTCATTTTAGATGTTGCATTTAGTATTATTCCATCTTTATAAAAGTATAAGAAAAACTGGGATGGGAAAATGTAATTTAAAAAAATTCATTTCACTTCCCCTATTTTTATTTTTAGTCATTTTTAATATTTAAAAAAGAGTTATTTTTTAAATTAAAAGTCTATAAGAGGGCAAAGATTCTCAGTAGCAGCCCTTTCTGAATATGCCATTAAGTGTGTTTGCATACGGTCATTTTGGGCTGAGTGACAAATGCATCAAAGTACCAAATCATTGTAGTACTCAATATGAATGAAGGTTACCACTGAATGCTCAAACAGATAAGAAAATAGGGAGAAATCTGCTAGAAAGCTTAGTAGGAAGTTGTTACATTTTATGTAGGGAAGGAATATAATTCATATAAAAAAATAAATAGACTTTTCCTATCTATTGTTAAGATATACTTTGTGAGGCTCTATATTTGTGATTCTCCTACAGGTCAGGCATATTTTTCCAACTAGATTTAAGTTTCTTGAGTAGAGCAAGTAAAACTTCTTTTTGAATTCTATTTCCCTGAATCCATACTTATAGCACAGTGATAGATACAGAAGAAGTAGTTGAGCTATACCTAGAGAGGGGAAGGAACTTGTCTAAGGTCATATTATCCTCATCAATATTTCTATAGTGCTTAATATGTGGCTGGCACTATACTAAGCACTTCATAATTAGTACTTCATTTGATACTCACAACAACTCTAGCTATTGTGCTATTATTATTTCCACTTTACAAATGAGGATCCTGAAGCAAATAGGGTTAAGTGACTAGCCTAGGGTCACACAGCTAGTACGTATCTAAGTCTAAATTTGAACTCAGGTCTTACTAACTCCAGGCCCCACACTCTATCCACTATGTTAGCTGCCCACTGGCAGAAACAGGATTTGAACCAAGGTTTTCTGATTCTATATCCTATATTCTTGCCTCTGGACCATACTGCCTTTTCATTGATTGAAAACTTATGCCAGTAAAGTGCTGGATTTTTGCCCCTACTACTTTTCACAGGGCTCACTTATTTTACAGCCCTTTAGCTAAATGTTTGGGCACATCAGAAATTAAAATAGAAATAGGAAAGCTTTTTTAGTCCATTTTACTAATTAATATGTCAGAGCTCATAAAGAAGAACTCATCAGCTTTTCTTCAGCAGTGCATCATCCTAAAGACCTGTGTCAGCAAAGATCTCAGCAGACAGTCAATACATTTTAAAAGAGTTCCAAGCCGTAAATCAAAACCAAAAAATGAAGACGCAGTAAAAAGGAAAATTTACAAACGTTCATGTTTTAATGCAGAATGAACTCAGGTACCAGAATAGGGTATATGGAATAAAATATTTTTTAAAAGTTACTTTGAAGAAATACTCTGCAACACTGAGCATACTCAGTTCTCAAGTTAAACTACAGTTAAGAATTAATACTTAATTGATCTAATGTTCTTTCAACTTGGCTGCCTCCTCCAAAAGTTTCTATTCATTTTAATTTATATTTTATGACACAGTTGTCTATTGACATTAGCCCTGCTGATATCTGGATTTTTTTTGAGGGAATTGTGAAGAAGAACAGCAATAAATGAGGTCACTAAAGAATGGTATGACATAAAGAGAAGATAAGTTTGTCATGTGCAAGGCAAAAGTGAGGAATGAAAGAAGGGTGGATAGCTAGAGTGTTCCACTGAAGCTCTTCAGATCAGGAGAAAGCCAGGAAAATCTCGAGCATGTTGGATGGACTGCCAAGGAAGAACATGGATGAAAGTCATACAGGACTGGTAGGTATGAATGGAGCTTTGATCTTTCTCTTTTGAGAGAGATCCCAAATGAAAGGGAACATGGATACATCCGAATATGTTCTTAGAACTACTTATTACATCCTATGGCTGTGCTTTAACATGAAAGGACTATGTAACTCTGATCTTAAAAACAGGAATGCCAATGAAAGGATTTTTGCTTATATGATAAACAAACAGAATTTTGGTTGAGGGGGAGTGAGGTAGGAATGATCAAAAAGTTGATATAAATTTACCATCATATTGCTAAGAAAATGGATTGATAAAAGTACAAGCAAAGAGGGGCAGCTGGGTAGCTCAGTGGAGTGAGAGTCAGGCCTAGAGACAGGAGGTCCTAGGTTCAAACCCAGCCTCAGCCACTTCCCAGCTGTGTGACCCTGGGCAAGTCACTTGACCCCCATTGCCCACCCTTACCACTCTTCCACCTATGAGACAATACACCGAAGTACAAGGGTTTAAAAAAAAAAAGTACAAGCAAAGAGTAAATTCAGTGAGTATGCTTTCCCTCTTGTCACAGGATGATGGGAATCTAGATACTCTCCTGATATATCAGACTCATCTTTTGATTCAGGGAAAGGGGAAGGCTGACTTTTGGATGGGAATGTTAGACCATCCGGCTAGTCTGAGGCTTTGGCTTGACCTGAGTTCTCAGGCATCACTTAGAGAGTAAGACAGCCACAGTGTGCATGCCAGCGAGCCTGTCACATATTTGGGATGCACCCAAGCCAGACCAACAGATGTAACTTGGCATTAAAATGATTCTCCAAAAACTAAAGGAGCTGACTCTGGAAATTTTTTGCCCAGACAAATTTATTAAAATGTTGCACATCATCCTGAATGAGAGGGAAAGATGATACATTTAGGTCAGCACACAAAATCTAATTTGTTTAACTTCTTGATGGTCTTGGATGGAATGAAAACTACCCGTCTTTCTGTAATTAAAAAAAAAAGTGGGGGGGAGGAGAGAACACATTCTCTCTTAGAAAGATGACAATTTCTGTCTCAAGATTTCCAGAAAAGCAATTTTTGGGGAAACCACGGCTGTGGAAAGTAGATGAGTAATCCCAATTAGAACTGGTGGGCACAGTAGGCCAAAATCATTCTAAAGATGAAAATCCAAATGGGTAAAATACTAAGCAGCCACAAACTGTGAAGAACAGCTGAGAGAAAGAAAAAAATCTACATCATCTAAAGCACAAATCATCAGGATTGGAAAAGAAAGAGGCAAAGGATACTGGAATCCAAAGGTCATGATCAAATTGGCCTTTAAGAAATTCTGTTTCCTATGTGTCTATTCTCTTTCATAAACAGAGACAACCCTAGAAAAAATGACACTGTTTTCTATGAAAAAGTGGGATAACAACAGCATAATTGGCTAACTCAGAATCTAATTGTTTAGAAGTTGGGTAAGAATAGTCTAGTGTTTAGTTCCCTGAAAGGAGCCAGAAAAATTTTATTTCTTATTTGTTTATTTTAGAAAGACTCATTAAAATGTCTTTAAATTATTGTTTTACTTTTTTTAGTTTTCCCCTAATTGTAGACAGAAAAAAAATCACATCTTTAGGCATCAGCATGTGTGAGAGACTTAGAAGGAGAACTATATACAGTAAAGGCAAAAATAGCTTCAAGTATCCTTGGTGTTCATGAGTCATATATGACCTTGCCTTTCTGATACCTATAAAAACTTAAGTACTCAAAGATTTTAAAATAAGAAGATGGTGGGAACAATCAGCACATCACAATTTTATCACTCCCACAGAAACTTTCTCTCGCACAGTGATCTAATCCTCTTGAGTTCTTTAGTAGGAGGAATAGGAGGAAAAATAAGCCAAGAGTTGTGAACCAATTCTTCCCCTGCTGTTATCACTAAAGAATCTGGAGAAGTAATGAAATTTAAAAAAAATCATAATCTTGACTTGGAACATGATGGAACTAATGAGGCATCAAGGCCACTTATGGCTGAAAACATAATTGGCATATTAACACAGGAGATGCTCATTGATGAGAAAGCCTTTCCCTTTTGTTTCAGAAAACTGAAATATGTCAACATATTGCAATCCTTCTGTTTTACTATGTGGCAAAACTAAGACTAAGACATATATTTCTCCAGCAGAGTTTTTAACAAAGTAAGACTTCCTCAGAGGACTGGGACTGTTTAGTACATGATATATAGCATCCTAAATGTATTCAGTTGGTTTGAATTACAATAATAAAGAAAAAAAAGGCTAGAATCACTAATTCAGAGTTGGAAGGGACTTGAACACCCATCTTATCCAACCCTATTTGAAGAAGAATTCATACTCTAAAACACCAAAGGAAAGGGTATCCAAACTTTCATTGAAGACCTCCCATTGGAAGAGAGGCAATGCATTTTATTTTTCTAAACCATGAATTCTTTGGAAGGCTCATCTAAATTGATCCATAATACCAATGGGCAGAATAAAGAGTGTTGTTGATAGAATAATTAAGTCTCTAATGGGTGGAATATTTCAAACCTTCCTTTGACACTGAATTTGAACATATGTTGGCATCACAGAGGTTTAGAGAAAAAGATCTTATAAGGTGTCTACTCCAAATTCTTCTTTTTCAGATGAAACTAAGGCCCAGCAAGGTTAATTATTTCTGAAGTGTGTAATAGAAAGTGGATAAAGTAATAGCATTTAGAAAAGGCCAGGAAGATTTGGCATATGGGAGTCTTTCATGATAAAAGAACTCCAGACTTCAGGTCTATCTGGCTTGACACAAATAATGAGAGATGAATAACACTGCTCTATGATTATACCAAGACAATCACTCTTCATGATGGTGTAAACAAAAAGATTGGCCTGAGAAAGGACATTCCTTTAGCATTTTCACATCCACTTCTACTCATACTGAGGTGTTATATTTTAGAGAAAAATCTTAAATACAAAATTTTTAATTTTGGAAAAAAATCTCAGCAAGGGAGCATAACATTGAAGCCCATTTTAATACAATTAAATATCTGGATGAATTGACTTAAACTTCCAGATATCAAAAGACAAAGTGACCAGCCATACCATTGTTGGGTTTGTACCCCAAAGAGACCATAAATAAACAGACTTGTATGAAAATATTTATAGCTGCGCTTTTCATGGTGGCAAAGAACTGGAAAAGGAGGGTATGTCCTTCAATTGGGGAATGGCTTAACAAATTGTGGTATATGCTGGTGATGGAATACTACTGCGCTCAAAGGAATAATAAACTGGAGGAATTCCAGGTGAACTGGAAAGACCTCCAGGAATTGATGCAGAGCGAAAGAAGCAGAGCCAGAAGAACACTGTACACAGAGACTGATACACTGTGGTAAAATAGAATGTAATGGACTTCTCTACCAGCAGCACTGCAATGACACAAGACGGCTCTGAGGGATTTATGGTAAAGATGCTACCTACATTCAGAGGAAGAACTGCAGGAGAGGAAACATATAAGAAAAACAATTGCTTGAACGCATGGGCTGAGGCGGACATCATTGGGGATGTAGACTTGAAACTACCACATCAATGCAACTAACAACAATTTGGAAATAGGTCTTGATCAACGACACATGTTAAAACCAGTGGAAATGTGCATTGGCCATGGGGGGTGTGGGGGGTGTGGGGGGTGAAGGGGAAAGTAGGAGCATGAATCATGTAACCATGTTAAAAATGAATATTAATAAATGGTTAAAAAAAGACAAAGTGAAATGCAGCACCTACAGAAGGGACTTTTAACACACAATAATAAAGGTTTTAGAAAATGATGCTATCATAGAACCTTCTAGTAATTTTGGGAAGACTACTCATGAATTAAAATGAAACAAACAATACCTTCTGTTTTGAAGGTGCGTGTATATGAGTGTATGCATGTGTGTGAGCATGTATGTGAGTAAGGCCAGACATTCTGGTGAGGACAGTTAACTACAGACATTTTTATCATCGCAACTCTTTAGAAAGGAAAGGGAAAAAATCATGCTGTTGAAATTTTCACTGGGATGTGAAGATGCGAAAATCATCCTGGGAAAATTGTAAGGGTTTTGTGGTTCCCCCTTTTAAAAATGTTTGTTACCCTTAATGTCCAGTTGATGCACTTGACATTTTTGTCTACTTCATTTTTTAAAAAGGGAACAGCTATACTTTTGCTAGAGAATATTCACGTCAGCGTGCATGAAGCTCTACATAAAGCCAAGCCATCATTTATCGCTGTGGAAGTCAGAGACATCTCATGTATTAATTAGCAAGCTTTTTTGCAACTGGTGGATGAAAACAGGCTCCAAATGCTACTTGCATTTGGTCAGCAGTTTCCAGGAAGGATGAAAGTAAAATGAGTTATGAGGAATTTCTTACCCAATTTGTGTCCAGCCAATGAATGAACTTTACTTTCATCTGGCACTGAATGGAAGGAAAGAAAAGAGACAAAGATAAGACACTCTTTAAATTCATCATTCTGAACAGATGGAACATTATTTTTGATATATAACATTAAATCTTTACTTTAGCAAAGGTATGAGGTATGAACTTTCTCCTCACATATAAGATAGATCCCGTGTTCAAAAATCAGTAAGGACATGTTTATACTGGATGTTATTATAGAGTATACTTTGGGAGGAGAAGGACATTTTTCATTAATGTTTTTTTTAATTTCGTAGTTGTATCATTGCATTTTTGCATAAGGAGAAATGAACAATTCATAAACCCATATATATTAAAACATTTAATAAAATCATTATACTTAATAACAGAACAGATGGTCAGATCATTTACCAAATATAGTCCATTTTCCATTATGGATATTTGACAATTGACTTGGTGGACTAACTGCTGAAAGTCAAGTCTGTCATGGTATGATTTTACCACTAAGCTAGACCTATGGCAAAAGCAAAATAGTAGCATTGGATGAGGTACCCTAAAAAGCCTGAGTACATAAGCCTCTGAATTTGTGCCTCTATGCCATAAAACAAAACTGACACAACCTTTGAATACGGTTACTGGGTTATTATCTCTTCTACTCTTTCCCCCTCTTCAAACCTGTGTTCATGCTATCTGAACAACAATATGCTACTTTTCACATTTTGAAAGTTTAAGTCCTACCCCAGGGATATTCTGCTGGAGACTTCATGGGCTGGAGAACGTGTGAGAGGAGCGGACATTACCTAGAGTGTCCCAGGTCCTCTAAGACTTCAACTGAGTGAGAAGCCAAGTGGCTGAAATGAAGAGGGGAAGGAAGGCTTGCACTCATGTTCCTGCTCTTCACACCAAGAAGGAAAAAGAAACCATTACAGAACCCTTGCTATGGAAGTCAGAGGTCAACGCAAAGGAAGAACAAAAGTGAAGTGCTGGCCAGACTACAGGACACTTACTATATAAACCAGGAAGAACACACTGCAGCAGGAAATGGACCAGGATAAACCACCTAGTCATTCAAGATGGATATTAGTGTAGATGTTTGAGTAATCTAAACTTGCAACACTGGACCATAACTGCCAACTGGTCAAGGAATGGTCTGTCTTTATTTCATGTCTAACATTTTCAAAGGCTATAAAATACTGGATAGGAACAACTTTTACTCATATTGTTTGTTTCTCTTCCTTCTCTTTAAAAATTCATTTACTACCTTACCTGCCTTGCCACTGTTTATAGATTCCTCCAGTTTTCATTTTTCAGGTAATGTTCTAAGGCATAGCTGGACAAAACTATGGGAGCTAGTCCTTGCAGAATACATAGATTTTCCCTACCTGGTTTCATTCCAAATAATAACATGAATGATTAATTGCCTATTGGATGATTAAAAGTCTTCAAATTGGCTGTTAATCATATTTAGTTATTAATTTTAACCAGTATTGGACAGGTATGACCCACAAGTAAAAGGGCTTTCTATTATATCAAGCCAAGAAGCTCACATTATAATATAAACTAAGTCAGATACAAGGGGAACTAGAGAAAAGAGAATCTAGTGATTTCAAGATATGGGGTAAAAAACCACAAGTTAGGGTATTTATTTGTGGCAGTCTATTTCCTTTTTGAAAATCAAACTGATAGTGGTAGTTAGCATCTGGTGAACAATCAACAATGTTGTTTAAGACATATTACCTGACAGAATGAAATTATTCTGTGATCATAATGATTGCTGTCTTTCTAGCTTTTTGGACTATAAATCATCAACTATTAAGTTTCACATTTGACCCTATGATCATAAGCTGCCTATTGGATATTTTGAACAGGATGTCTCATAAGTATCTCCAACAAAACATATGTGAGAGAGGTGGGTACACATTACCAGAGTCCCGGGTCCCCTAAGACTTCATTTGAGTGAGACAAACAGGAGAAGTAAGGCTTGAACCTAAGTTCCAGCTCTTCATACCAAGAAGAAAAAAGAAATCAAGTTCAGAACCCTTACTTTGGAAATCAGAGGTCAATTCACAGGATTAGAGGGAGAACAAAAGTGAAGGGGCTGGCCAGATAGAATAGAACTCATTATTTTTCTCTAAAAATTCAACATTGACTCCAAACTTTCCCAATTTGTCAAGGGTACCACTACCCTTCTAGGAACTATGATGTTATTCTCAACTCCTAGTTCCCACTGACCCCATCCATTTTTATCTTTTTAGCATCCTTTCCTCTCCATTCCCACATCCACAGAATTTTATTATCTCTCACCTAGACAATAGCTGTTTAGTTTACCTACCTCAAATCTCTTCTCATTCAAACAGATCCTCCGCATAGTTAGTTGCCTAATTGATTTTTCTTCAAATACTAGTCTAATCATGTCACTCCTCTTCCCTATGGTACATTCTGCCACACATACATACAACTCCACTGTTTCCTTATTTCCTTTATAATCAAATATAAACTCTTTTATTTGGCATTTAGAACCCTTTATAAACTGGCCCTTTTCTCCCCTTCCTGTCCTCTAATACATTACTTCATTATGCCCCTCTATGCACTCTGTGATCCATTGCTTTCTATTCATCTCACTCAACACATCATTTCCTGTCCTCCTGCTTGGAATATGCTCTTGGAATCTCTAGTTTCTTTCAAAACTCAGATCAAGCATCACTTTATACATAGGAACCTCCTCCCCATCCCACGAGACTCTTGTAATACTCTCCCTTCCCAAAAATATACTTTGTATTCACTTTGTATGTATTATATATTAACAAATATTTCTATGTTGCCTCCACCATTAGAATGTAAACTACTTGAAGTTGTAGACTGTTTTACTCTTGCTTTTGTATTTATAACATTTAATGAATGGCATGGCACATACTGAGTACTTAATACATGTTTATTGATTGACAAAGAGTGCTGCACCATCAAACAGCATAGCTGATGTCCTGCGTTCATTTTCTTTTACCCCCAAAATTAGCATATTCTATAACATTTCTGGCCTTCAGAGCAGCCTTTTGTGGCCCCATTGACTTCAATCTGGCATTCAGGTAATTTATCTATTATCCATCATCCCTTGCTGCATGAGTCATTCAATATTTTTTTTGAACTCTTACATTATGTCTTAAGAGTTGATATTGAGTTTGGGTTTTAAGGCAGAAATGTGGTAAGGGCTAGGCAACTGGGGTTATGTGACTTGCCCAGGGTCACAAAGCTAGAAAGTTTGTAAGCCCAGATTTTGAACCCAGGGTCTCCTCTCTCCCTGCTCTATCTACTGAAACACCTCACTGTACCCATTCATTATCTTTTCACACAAGATACTGCCTTCAACAAGTAAGCCACTTCTGACTTTTTAAAATAATCAGGTGGATTCACAGAGAAGTCCTAGACATTATTTTTTCTATTTAATGCTGGGTTGTGATAAGCATCTGATCTCATTCCATAGTGAATCTTTTGATGCAGAAATCATTGTAGGAAACACTAGAGCTCACTCATTTTTGTTTTTGTTTTTAATCCTCCAGGCACTTACCTCATCAGTCATTAGCACTATCCAAGATGTAGTTAAAACTAATCCAGGTGGCTCTGGGTCATATGTCCAAAGAAGTTTCTTGTTAGATTTTACAGTCCAAACCCATCTACATGACTACTCCATTGATCTCTAAGCTTTCAACATTATGTTATTTTTTGAATGATGTTCACTTTGCATACAAATTTTTAAAAATGTGTAAACTCAAGGTTCCTCTCTAAGCCTTTGCAGCTGCTATAGCTTTTCACAGAGCTCCAGGATGGCATTGGTGACCAATACACAATCATTAGTGAAAAGCAGATGCAAGAGAGATTCCCCATTCATCATAATCCTACATTTTTTTTTCCCAGTCAAGGTGTTAGAGTAAATGTATCTTAGGTAGCCTTGAAAAATTTAGAGAAATTTTATCCCCTTTTCCAACTCCTTTGTGGATGCTGATTCATTCACTCCTGTTCCACAAAGTTTTACTTTAGGTATGCATCTGTTTTTTATCTCTTCAATGATGACAACATAGGCTCCAGATTGAATCTACTAATTATGCACTACAGCACAGAACAGTCACAAGGTTGGTTTTGATTATCTTGCTTTACTAGGAATATCTTTAAAGTAGGCAGGAGTTAGGATTTTTATCCTCATTTTATAGGTAGAGAAACTTTTGAATTAAAAAAGTTAAGTAATGTGTTCAATGGAGCAGCTGTGACTCAGTGTTTAGAGGACTGTGTCTGAAGTCAGGAAGACCTGAATTCAAATCTGGCTAAGACAAAGCCTAGCTGTATGGAACCTGAACAAATTGCTTAACTTCTGATCGCCAGACTTAAAGGATTTATTCTGGAGAAGGAAACCATTCCAGTACCTTTGCCAAAAAACAAACTATGGATAGCTACAGTCCATGGGTCATGAAGAGCTGGACATGACTGAAAGACCAGACAAAATGTGTTCAAGATTGGCAGAGCCAAAAATAAAATCATTCTCTCCTGACTCCGACATCATTGTATTGGTCTTGGTTTTTTTTTTTTTTATAAGGCACAATCTCTTAATTTGGGATTATGAGATTAGATGTGAAAAAATATATATATTTTATTTCAATCTAATAGTTTCCTTTGTTACTTTATTGTATGCATTTAAAAGCATTACTATGACATCTCACCAGACTGCCAAAGAGGTTAATGGTACAAAAAATGGATAAGAACACAAGTAGTAAGGAATCTTACTTTATTTGTTATTTTCCAAAGAATACCAGGTGTTATTAAATAGAACCTATAATATCCAATAAACTGCATTACCTGAAACAATAGCTAACATTTATATAGTACATTAATGTTTGCAAAATGCTTTGTATGTATTATCTTGTTGACTCTCTATAAGTGAGTACTATAGGTATTTTTGATCCTGATTTTGCAGACAAGGAAACTGAGGCTCCATGAGGTTAAGTTTCAGAAGAGATATTTGAACTCGTCTCTCTTCTGATCAGCCTAGCACTCTTTTCACTCTACTCTACTGCTTTATAGAATATTGCCCTGACCAATGTCCTTTTGTATTAAATCCATTAGTAAATTGTATCCAGGGCCTATTTAACACCAAAATGTATAGTTATAAAGTTACAGTGCTATCTATTCATTACATGGTTCTTATGATACCAATTAATTCAAATGTGCCAACCCCATCTCAACATTATATTGTATGGAAAACAGTTAACAATATGTCAGGGCAAGCCTGTACATTTTAGAAAAAAAATAAGAAAAAATCATGGCATGTTTAAAGTAACTAAAACAAGTATCATATACAAGAGACCAGGCAAAGTATTACAAATACTCTGGTTACTTTGAATTTTAAATATGTGATCTTACTCCATGCATATACAAATATCATTACCACTACTGAGAGTTCTTTCTCTCTCTTGGTGATACCACATAGTTATTTCTAATATTCGAGGAGAAATTCCATAACAACTCTGTTAAATTATTTCTAAAGTAATACAGATGATAGATAATTCCAGTGTCATAATGAGCTTAAGAGACTTGTCTCCCTCTACCTCTCCAAACAAAAGAAAACAAAATATCACTGTTACTATGCTCTTAAGTAAATGAAACTTCCTATTTTTCAAAAGGAATAAATTTTATAAAAATAAAAAATATCATTATGACTTAACATGAATTTTATTTATGTTTTAATGACAAATGTTATAATTAACAGATAACTAACATAAGTGACTTGACCTTGGAATTATTTGAAAAAGATCTTCCTTTGGGGATGAAGCCTTGTATTACTACTTCTGCGGCATGATATTTTCTAGTGCAGAAACAGGAATAAGAAAGCTAGAAAGACAGATGTGTAATACTATATGAAGCACTAATTTACAAAAGATTGAAAATTAACAGTTATGTCTGATGCAAAAATAGCTTTTTACACTGAATGTCAAGTTGCTAAAAGATTCAGTGATGGGCAAGGGCTGGAACAGAAGCCATATTTTATCATCCAGTTGGGTGGCATATTTTATGAGCTGGAGAAGATCACTTCCTTTTTGGGGGGCTCCTGCTTTACCCCAAGATTAATTCCATTTGCTACTGAATTCCTAAGGGTATCTTTATGATGAGAGAAAGGATGTCTATAAACTACTTTGAGATGATAGGACTGCAAGACTTTTTTTTTTATTATTGCCATTATTAAAAACCCAAAGGACACCATGGCTATGGGTCTCAGGGGTGTTTCTTGGAATCTACTTAGAGAAGTAAGTTTTCTTCTAACAGGTTCCTTCTTTTCAAACATCAGGTCACTGGTCACTCCTTGACAAAATTTGTATAAAATACCCCTAAAATGGGACATTTATGATTTAATTTTTGCTTGTTTTTCCTTGTGTGCACTGTGATTTGGCAGTGTGCTAATCCTCGGCACCCTGGGTGGGAGATATTTAATAATTTCTGGTTCTGGGCCTCGGAAGCCAGTGAGAACCACTGAACACTACTTCCTTGATAACAGAATAATGTGAGGAGGTTAGAGAAGCACAGCCTCTTCTGCCTGAATTTTGACCAGGTTCTCTACATGAGTCCCAGAGGAATTCAAAACAAGAAGAATAACAGAAATAATTTGTGTTAAAGATGGCACTTGGAGTACTTGGAAGTAGCAAACATTAGGGAGAACATAATACATGAATTGGCATCCTGGTAGGATACATTTATATTAATACAGTGATCACTTAAAATGTGTTTTATTCTTTTTGTCAGGCTTTCTTTTATACCTCAAATGCATTCTCACAGGGGGAAAACAAGCCACTTGCTTACTGATAGCATTTGATACACGTTCTATAACATAAGTGACTATTAAGGACTACAACCACTTAATAAAAATTTGCAGAACAGTAGCCGATTTGGTGAGTTAATGGGCCCCATATGCTCCTCTGCTGCTGACAGAAGATGGTATATTGCTCACATGCTCACATCTCTTCAGCTAAAAATTGCCATCAGCTACAGTTTTTCTTTTTGAGAATGCCAACACTATGTCATGAAGGGGGGTGGGGGGAACACTGTGCCATGAATATGCAAATGCACTAAGATTTCCAATATTTCACATCATGACACTTGAGGCTAAGCAATAGTCTAGAATATGATGCAACATTCAGCTTTGACACAGTCATATTGGTATAATACTTCTTTGTTCTTCTTCATTTAATCTATGATTTCCTGCAGACCTAACAAAGACAGCAATCATGTAGGTGGAGTTGATTTGACTTGATATGACTATTTTTTCTAATTAGCCCATAAAAATCTTTGCTGGACATCTGGGTGGTAAACTAAACATCTCGTGTTTCCTTAATGGTTAATAAACTTGTTTCTAAGACTTGTTTCTTCAGAAATATAAAACTGATATAGTTGCCAATATTGAGAATCAATTTTCCTCCCTCTTAGCAGATCAATTTCTGTGCCATAGATTGATTTCCAGAATTTCTAAGCAATGAAACCTGTTCTATGCTATAAATTAAGTTCCTTCCTTAGCAAAAGTGGACTATTATTACATTAATTTATAGCATTTTCTTACTGCAATGACTGTTTGGCACGATGCATCTCCCTAGTGAGGTTTTTTGGATTTTCAGCACTGTGAATTTTTGCAGATTGAAAAATGCTACATTTTCTTGAAGAAAAACAGATATTTGCTTTGTCAAAAAAAGAGCAGTGACGATAAAACAAATATAAGATGATGAAGAAAATTCATCCATAGAGGCAATAAGACTCATTACTTTTGCTCTCCCTCTCTTTATCTTTTATGTTTTGCCTCCAAAGAACAAAAAAAGAGCCCCACGTATCTTGCTAGAAGAATAGTCAAGATTCCAATGCCTTAGCTTGCTGCTAAGACTCAAAGCAGATCTGAAAGATCAGGAAATAGAGAATTCAGAAGGCAGGCCTAAGAGGCTAAGAAATCTGGTCTACACCATACAAACACATCCGACACACACACACACATATCTACATATGTGCGTGTGCATATATATGCATACATATAGCTATTTATACATATTTATACTATATACATGTCATGTGTATACATAAATATTTCTATCTATATCTTAATTGCCTTCTGAACTATTGCCATCATTAACTAACCCAGGAGGAATATATAATTTATGGTTTGACCCTTTGGACCTTTCCTCCTCTCCATAAACCTTTTGGAGTTCTAAACCACAGTTCAGGAAATGCTGTGAAATATTTTTATAGTCCCTAAAACCCCCATTTTCTCTATTCCTTTATTCTTGCCTTGAGCTTAGTGGAGTCATGAAAAAGTCGCATAAAATATAAGTTGTGTAGACTGGGCAGAAGACCTTTCCAAGTGTCTACTAAAGGGACACAGGACAGTGGTTTAGGGATGAAAAGGGAGGAGAATCTGGGAATCCAAGAGAGGTTAAGCAGTTTTATATGTAAGGAAAGCTCATGCCTTTACTGGCCAGGGTAATCTGTATGGTAGATGAGAAAAAGGCTGTCACATTAATGAGCACATTTTAGGTTGAAGCAAATGAGGTTGATCCATCTTTAGATCCAAGAAAAATGGTAAAATGGTCTGGAAGAAATCCACAGGATGGGAAGATGGAGGCAAAGAACATCCTGCTATAGTCAGGAAAAATCTAAATTCAGGGGTAAAGGTTCAGGGAAAACAGACTTGAGTGGGCTGATTAAAGTTTATGCAGACAGGCTTATAATTTGGGTGGATGGCTTGGGTTGGGAACACACCCAAGGTAAATGTCATTTGAAGTATGGTCTGTTTTCATTTCATTGACTTTCATTGACGATTGAGTCACATATGCCTGTTCAATGGAGGTAGCTTTATTTCTTTTCCCTCCTTTTGCCTGTTAGGTACTAATCACCAATTGCTTGTTTCCATTAAAGATGTCACTTCCCTGGCAATTCTCTGTGTAGAGAGAGTTCTATCTTTCTAAAATTACTCAGCACTCATTACAAGTGGCCAAGATTTCAATCCATAAACATTGTTCTTATAATTTTTATAAGTGTAAATAAACCCCTTTCTAAAATCTCAGTAAATTAGAAAACTCTAACAAAGCATTCAATAGTTTCCCCTCCTCCCAGATAAGCATTATTCTTTCAACATGCTTTCAGCTTATTAGAGATAAAACATTTCCAGGATTTTCAGTCAGTGGAAGAAATGGCAAGAAGCCTCCACAAATTTTTGTTTTGAGGTACATTGTGGTCTCTTCATTTTGAAGGCACAGTTACAGATAGAGCACTACATCTGGGTTCCTAGGACATAACATCTATCAGTTTGGTCTTTCTCCATCACAATACATGCTAGATTCATGCTTCTGTGGGGTGCCTCACTCTACATAAGTGAGTCAATGACTGGTTCTACAAAGCAGGCCAGGCAAATTCCTATGGTGCCAGGCCATCTGGAAGAGATTCCCAGAGCAGCAGGATATTGATACTCCCTTCTCTACTCTGGAGAAACACAAAGACTTATTATTACCAATTACCCTATAGGCCACAGGGTGAATGTCCACTGTCAACCTATGTAGATGAAAAGGAATGAAATGCTAATTCTACAACTGCCAATGTTTGCTCAACATGCCTACTTTTATTTTATTTTCAAAAATGATTTATTATGAACTTAACCTTTAGTGCCAACAAAATCAATTAAACATACTTTATGACTATTTGTGTTTGAATAAATGCATTTATATACATAAATATGCCTAACAATCTATCAGTTACTCCCTGTGTGTTCCCTTTAGCTTTGTTTTTGTCTATTTTCCTATATATTTATGCATTCTTAATTTTTCCTTTTCCATGTGCAGTCAATGTGTACTCTATTTTCACTTTATGTTATTTCAAGCAGGCCCTTCAACATGTATAATCTTCATACTCATCAATCCTAATCACATTTCACAACCAAATATCCCATAATAATGACATACCACCATTCATTCAGCCATTTCCCAAATGTTGGACATTTTATTTATTGCAAGTCTTTTGAAATAAAAATAATACTGCTATAAATACCTTTGAACAATAGTTTTTTTTTTCCTTTTTGATAATACATAAAGGATTTTGTTTTTTGTATATGTGATTTTATTTGTGCAGAGAAACTCCTAGTTTGGAAACTCCCACCAAGGATACAGCAGCAACTCATCTGTAACCTGGAGTCTTAGAGATCTGACTGTGGCAATAAGAGGCTGTTACTTGCACAGGATTATATACCCAATATGTGACAGAGTTAGGAGTTGAAACCAGGTGTTTTTAAATCTAAGTCTGGTCCAATTTCTATACCATATGCTATACCTTACTGCCTCATAAGGTACATTTCAAGTAACGGAATAAGTAGAGAAAAGGGTCTAATTATTTTTTATAACTTTTGTGTTATGTTGCCACTTACTAATCAAAAACCAAACTGAATCAGAGAGCAGAAATATTGTTTATGTCTTTCTTCCCAATAATAATCAAAGTTAAAGTTATTCACTGTTTTAGATTTCTTCCAAGTGTTAAGACTAGTAGTATAGGGAAGTTCAAATAATATGTATTTTTACTGAATACAGATCAAAGTTTTAATTATGATAATTGGTAATTAAAGAAGGGAACACTAACATAGATTTACATTTATCATTTATAAATGAACAAAAATATTACAGCTACTGGTACTTTACTATCTTAATTTGGATATATTTTTTTATCATAGAAAATAGGCATTGGAGAATAGGAATAGAGTCAAGATTGAAAAGCAGGAGCATTCTAGGCAAACTCTCCCAACATTTCCTTCTAAACATCTTTAAAATAATGTATCAAAAAATTTTGGAGTAGCATAGTCAGCAAAAGGTCATATGTGATATTTTTATAACCCAAGACTATTTAGAAGGTCAGAAAAGAAGTCTTCAATGCCAAGAAGGCAGTGCAGTAGTATCATGACCTGTGGGGGTTGGGGTTTGTGGGTTAGTGACTTGGTGTCTTCTGGATTAGTGATAGTGACAGTACTAGTAACAGAAACTACAGTAGCAATACCAAGAGCTCTCATTACCAAGATAATAAAGGGATTGGACACCTTGTCAGAAAGAGATTTTAGAGGATTTCTGGGAAGGCACTGGGTGCAGGACACAAGTGCTATTGGCAATTCCACTGCATATTACCCAGTTCTGGGTCATAGTTCCAGGGCAGGGAAAGTACCTTGTGGTTGAAAGGGAATAGGGACCCTTCCTCATTAAGGCCTGGAATGCAGGTGAGGAGAACAGTGATCACATCTTTCATCAGTTGACATCACTTTGGAAGCAACAGACACTTTCACAACCCCAGAACTAGCTATGGAAACAGTACAGTGAAAAAGCCTGATTCTTTGGACATCGATGTCCTCCCCCAGTAGTGAGCAGAGTTCTACTCTAACATAAAGTTTGAAGTCAAGAAATAGGCTTGAAAAAAGAACAAAAACAGAGAAAGAACTTGACCATAAAAAAAAGTTATTATGATAAAGAGCAAGACGTAAACTGAGAAGAAAAGAAAATGGCACAAAAAAAGCTACAAATGAGTAATAGGGTCACGCAGCAAAAAGAGCATCAGACCTGGAGTTAGGAGGTTCTGGGTCCAAATCTGGCCTCAGATACTTCCAAGTAGTGTGGCCCTGGGCAAGTCACTTAACACTGATTGTTTAGCCCTTGCCACAAATCTGTCTTAGAATGGTTACTAAGACAAAAGGTATTTATTTTTTAAAATAGCTATAAGCAAAAACTGAAAGAAAAATGCACATTTGACACAGTCCAACAAGCATTTCTGGAGTAGTTAAGCAAAGAGATTAAAAGAGAGCAAAAAATATTTTAAAAATAAAATAAGAATGGTAGAAGAAAGATTGAATAAAGAAATGGGAGTAATGGAAGAAAATTATGAAAAGATAATTAATTAAAAGACTGGTAAAAGTGGTATAAAAATACTGAAGAAAATGATTAAGGAATAGTAGGTTAGAAATGTGTTTTACATGATAAGACGTGTATAACCCAGATAGAATTGTTTTCCAGCACTGGGAGGAAGAAGCAGAGGGAGGGAGATATGTTTGATCATGATCATATAACATAGAAAAATATGTGGAAATTTGTTATAGCATGTAATTGGTAATAAATAAATAAATATTAAAATTATAATTAAAAAAGAATAGTAAGTTAATGGTAAAAGAAATACCAAGCCTCACTGAAGAAAAAAAGCTCCTTAAAAATAATTTAGCAAATGGTTAAAATACAAAAGCTTACTTAAGAAAAAAATTCCTAAACTTGGAAATCCTAAAAATTAAAGAAATTAATAAAATTGAAAGTAAGAGAACAAGTAAACTAATAAATAAGACTAAGAACTGGTTTTATTTAAAAAAAAAAAAAAAAAACAAATAGGGGACAGCTGGGTAGCTCAGTGGATTGAGAGCCAGGCCTAGAGACAGGAGGTCCTAGGTTCAAATCTGGCCTCAGACACGTCCCAGCTGTGTGACCCTGGGCAAGTCAATTGACCCCCATTGCCTACCCTTACCACTCTTCTGTCTTGGAGCCAATACACAGTATTGGCTCCAAGATGGAAGGTAAGGGTTTAAAAAAGAAATTAAAATAAATAAATAAATAAAAAAGAACAATTGTGAATTTGATTATAAAAGAAAGAAGAAAATCAAATAATCAGTTTCAAAAATAAAGAGTGAACTCACCACTAATGAAAAGTAAATGAGATGTAAAATGAATAATTTTGATCATACTAAATCAAAAAGCTTTTGTACAAACAAAACTAATGTAACCAAGATTAGAAGGTAACTGGGAAAAAATTTAATAATAAATTTCCCTGATAAAGGTTTAATTTCTCAAATTTATGAGAACTAAGTCAAATTTACATAAAACATAAGCCATTCTCCAATTGACAAATGGTCAAAGGATATGAACAAGCAGTTTTCAGTTGAAGAAATCAAATATATCAATAATCATATAAAAATGTTTTATATCCTCCTTGATTAGAGAAATGTGAATTAAAACAATTCTGAGCTAATATTTCACACTAATCAGATTGGTCAATATGATAGTAAAGGAAAATGATAAATGTTGGATGGGATGTGGCAAAATTGGGACACTAATGCATTGTTGGTGAAACTGTGAACTGACCCAACCATTCTGGAGGGCAATCTATCTATCTATCTATCTATCTATCTTCATCCTGTGTCTTGTTGGGTAATTGGTAATAATAAAAATAATAGTTACATAGAAATGCTTATAATTTTAAAATATTTAGGAACATAGGAATTAGTCTGTAGGGTCAAGTTCTGGTCCCCTCATAGTGTTATCTTGGCAATGTAATACAAGAAGCCTGATTATTATCTCTGACGTTAACCATACAATATTGAATTGAGTTATGCTTGACTCCTTTTTAGTAGCCACTTTTGGCTCTACCTCATGTGAGTCTTTTAAAATTTTTGTTTATGTTTGTCATCTTCCCTTCTATTGTTCCTGTCACTCATGTAACCAAGTGAAACAGAACCGACTAGCCCATGTCCTATGTGCTACCTTTTCCCTCCTACCCCCAAAATCATCCCCACAAATTCAGTTTTAGAATTCTGGCAAGTGACTAAGTTCTCTAGATTGGCAATAAATGGGTGAATGAATGCAAACTCACCCAAATCCACTATAATAGGGAAGTGGCAAATGAATGTACAGTCTTTAGATCATGTAGAGGCTTGGTAAACCTGCTTCTGGAAATAGAGGATGTGATGGAAGCAGAGTATGCTCAGTTAGCCTATGACTGTATTTTGTGTGGTGCTGAAAAAGTCTTTTAATTAGCTATTCAGCAGAACTGAAAGTGCCTACAAAAGACTTGAATAGAGGAAATATATCTATCTCTGGTGGAGAGGCAAAAACTACCATAAACTTTTTAGTAGAGAGAGAAATAGCAAGCACTCCGTGAGCTGATACCAGGAAGCCACAATATGTATTCTCTAAAGTATGTATTTGCATCAGTGTGACCTAATTCTATCTTCATCTAGATGACTCCAGATTATTCTTCACATCTAGCAACCCAATCTGGACATATTGCTTATGCCCTGCCCTCAGGGAGTATCTTTTGTTCAAGAACTAACAATCAAGTCTTTTTTTTTAACCCTTATTTTCTGTCTTAGAATCAATACTGTGTATTGGCTCCAAGGCAGAAGAATGGTAAGGGGTTAGGTGATGAAGGTTAAGTGACTTGTCCAGAGTCACAAAGCTAAGAAGTGTCTAAGGCTAGATTTGAACCAAGGACCTCTCTCTCTCAGCTTAGCTGTCAATCTACTGAGTCACTTGGCTGCCCCCAACAATCAAGTCTTGCTTTGGAAACAGTAATGATATTAATTTTACCACTGCTTCTGGAAAGGGGACGGCCACTGAATTCCTTGTGTGCTCACTTGCTTTTCTCATGAGCCCCTGGACTCCTTTTCCTTGCCACTACAGCCCCCATGTGTGATATATGGCTCCTTTAATTAGCATGAAAGTTCTTTGATAGCAAGGATTGGTTCACTTTTGCATTTGTGTACTCAGCAGTTAGCCCAGTGCCTGGAATAAAAAAAGTATTTAATGGCCACTTTTTATGCATCTGTGTCTTGCCACTTCCTTCCCCATAAAGTTTTTGTGAATCAGCCCAGGCAAAAAAGATCATCTTGACTGTGATCCAAAGACTCTTGAGCATCTCCAAGGTCAAAACTATTTTCATAACAATGTTCTTTCTTTCTTCAAGTACATATCTGTCTGAGGCCAGATTTTCTTCATATACTTCACATAAAACAACATATCACAACAGATTGAATGCAGAAGCAGATATGAAAGCCCAGTCCAGACCTTAAAGAGATTTGCAAAAATATGTAAAAGTGCTACTCTTCTCATTAAATTTGTTTGGAAAATATAATTAATTTCCATTTAAAAAGCCACTCACATAATGGATTTATTATTTTGAAACAATATTTTAAAATAATCAGTTTTAAATTCTAAAATGATAAATATTGATGAACATCACCTACATAAACAAAAACTTTCAGAGGCCTTCAATTAATTTAATTAATTTTATGAGTGCAATGGAGTACTGAGACCAAAAAATTTAAGAAGAGCTTAATATCCTTATGTTATAGAACAGGAAACTGAGGCTTAGAGAGAGGAACTCTTTTGCTCAAATGATGTTGTCATGAATTCCTAGAGCAGTTATTTTAATACCAACAAGGTATGGTGGAGAAGTGAATTGAGCCATGGTCTTAGAGGCAGGAAGATTTGGATTCAAATCTCCCTTTTGACACTTGGCCAGTGGCAAATCTCTGCTGGGCCTAGGTGACCATGGAAGACAGAATTATTAGGTTATTATAGATGGGTTGTAATCTGCTTGTGTAGAGGGAATTCCCACATTGATAAAAATCATAGCTTCATGAGAAAGTGGTCAATAGAAGAAAGCACTGAATTAGGAAACAGGAAGATGTTTCTAGTTTCAGTTCTGCCATTAACTAGCTAGTGACTGTGCAAATTACTTAGTATTTCTGAGTTTAAGAAGCCTCCTCTGAAAGATGAAACGGGTGAATTTCACTGCTTTCTAATAGTCTAGGCATAAAGTCTTATGACTCACTGACCTATATGCTACCTTGCATTGCATCTCCATGTACTGTTAATTTATTTCCCACATCAGGTTTAAAGAACCTTGCTGTTGGGGACTGTGTCTCACTCATCTGTGTACCTCTAAGAACAACTAGCCACAGCTCCTTGAATAAAACATGTGGGCAAACATATTTATTCGATTAATATTTTTATTGTCCTTTTATTTGTACTAAATCTCAAAGTTACAAGTAACTTAGTTAGAACTCCAGGGTTTTTAACATGAGCCAAGATCTTAGAGTATTCAGTGCATGCTATGTACCTAGGTAAATAATACTTTTCAGGTGTTATGTTAAGAATGAATCTTGAAGCTCATCTCAGTTTTCTTCCTACCAGGTAAAGTAATCCTAGGGACCAACTAGAATCTGATTGAGTACTGCCATTTTGCACTGGGACCTCATTACTTTACAAGGTAGTCTGTTTTGTCATTGTTGTTTGTTGTTCAGTCACTCTAGTAATGTCTGACTCTTCATGACGCCATTTGCGGTCTTCTTGGTAAAGATACTTGAGTTGTTTTGCCATTTTCTTCTCCAACTCATTTTATAGGTGAGGAAACTGAGGCAAATAGGATTAAGTGACTTGACCCCCAGGGCCACATAGCTAGTGTCTGTGGCTAGATTTGAAATCAGGAAGAGGGGTCTTCCTATCTCCAGGTCCAGCACTATCCATTGAGCCCTCCCTTGGGAACATCTAATTTTTAACATGTTTAGTCAAAATTTGCCTCCCTGTAACTTCCAACAATGTGTTCATTCTAGAAGCTCTGACACTTGGAGTAACACAGATTTATGTTATTTCCTCTTCTATAGGACAAGTTGTATTTATTTATCACACCCCTAACTTATCACATGCTTTCAGTCAAAGAACTTTTTTTGTCTACTCAGTGGACATATAAATAAAGACAAAGGCCGTCCTTGTTCTTAAGGAAGACACAATCTAATGGGAAGACAACCTGTAAAAAATCTATTCCCATACATGATATATACAGGATAAATAGGACATAATCAACAGAGTGAAAGCTCTAGAAACAAATATTTCAACAATTTATTAAATGGCACGATTTCAAGTTTATCATTCTTTAGAGCAGAGTCTTATTCAGGAGTCCAGAGATAGATTTCAGGGAATCCATGACTTTGGGTGGAAAAAAATTATATTTATTATTGATAATCTCTAACTGGAATTTAGCATTTCCTTCAAATATGAATGTAGGCAACAAGCACTAATTGAGGAGATAAAAGGCTTTTATCAGACTGCCAAAGGAGTCTATGATCCACACAGAAAAGACTAGAATATTTATTTAGTAATATCACTATTAAGATAGGGCAGCCAAGATTGACCATGTATTTACTCAGTCTTCTGCATATGAACCTTACAAATAATCTAGTATGTCTCCTCTAAGGCTTTTCTCTACATCTGAGTAACACCAATTCTCCTGCCAGTAGCTGAATTACTCCTTTCACTGATTTAGACACTGTTCTATTAATTAGGTTACTTTATCCATTTTTTTTTTGGCAATCATGTTACATCATTGGATTGTTATATTTCCGGCCAACTGAAAACTATGGAATAATAATACAGACAGACAAAAGGAGCTTAGAGGTTTTGAGATCATAGATCCAGAGCTGAAAGAGATTCAAGGAAACTTAAGTGACTCATTCAAAATTATAGAGATGACCCATTTGAGCATTTTTTACATGAAAAAAACTGAAGCCCAGTAATAAATTGCATGCCCAAATTATATAGCTAGTAAGGATCAAAATTAGACCATGAACCATGGTTCTCTTATTCTGGGCAGCAGTCCTGGACCAACCACTTAATCTCTGTCTGCTTCTGTTTCTTCAACTATAAAATAATAGCATTAACTGTCCAGAATTGTTGGGAGGTTCAAATAAGATAATATTTTCAAGTACACGGTAAGCCTTTATTAAAAATGTTTCCCTTCTTCCTTCCCTCCCTCTTATATTCTTTTTTTCCTCCTTCCTTATCTTCCCTTTCTCCCTTTCTTTTTTTCTTATCCAGGATAAGGTATTTTCCTTTAATATGCATCAACATCTCTACTCAGACAACTACCATTCTAATTCAGGCTTTCATTATCTATGGCTTATGACTACTATAGTAGTCTCCCATTTGGACTTTGTTTTCTCCAATCTATCCTCTACACAGCTGCCAAAATGATTTTCCTAAAATGCAGGTCTGACTACAGCATACTCCAAATAAATAAAACCTAGTAGCTCAATCAATCGATTCCCATCGCCTTCAGGACCACATATAAATTGCTCTGTTTGGCATTTCGAGTCCTTCACAACCTGAGTCCAAATGACCTTCCCAACCTTATTAAATATGCTCCTTCATGCACTCAAGAGTTCAGCCAAACCTCATCTTCCAGATCTCCTCTTTTAGATCCCTTCTAAATCTCATCTTAGTGCTCTTTCATCTCTGAGCTGTCTTTGCAATGGCTATTTCCACTCCTTGAATATATTCCCTCCTTAACTTTGTTTCTAAAAATCCAAAGTTTCCATGAAGATTTAAATCAAGTAGCACTCTGTATACATGAAGGTTTTTTCCTAATCTCCCAGCTGCTACTGCCTCCCTAACCCCATCATATACTTTGTACCTGTTTTATAATAAACCAACATATCTAAGAAGTGTTTCCCTGGATAGAACATAAGCTCCTTCATGGAAAGGATTAGTTCATTTTTGTCTGCATTGCAAATGCAAGAAGAATACCTGACACATAAAAATACTTAATAAATGCATATTGATGGAAAGACTTACATGAAATTATGAGCAGAACCAAGAGAACATTATATCTAGCAGCAGAAATATTATTTGAAAAAGGACTTGTTTATGTTCACTTCCAGAAAAAAACAAGTAAGACAAAGGTTTATATATATATATATATATTTCAAACACTTAAAATTGTAAGATAGTTAGTTAACTCCCTCCCTTCTTTCCTTCCTTTTATCAGAGATGGCATCATTTGATCTTCTCTAGTGTGGGGAGGGGAGGAAGAGAAGAAGATACCTGGGAACTTTAATGTAACAAACAAGTAAAGAAATAAATGTGGTGTTAAAAATGCATGTTGATTAGCCCATTAATTTTTACATTCTGTTAAGCCAGATTTCCCCCATTTTATCTTATGCAATAGAATTTTTAGAGCCTATACATACTGCTATTAGATTTCACCTAGTTAATCTCTGCTCACTGTTCCAGCTTATTTAGATCTTTTTGATCCCAATTCTATCACTAAACTTATTAGGTCCCCCCTCCCAGCTTTGTGTCATGTGTGAATTAGATTAGAATGTTTTTTGATGTCTTCATCCAAGCTATTGACGAGGCTCAGATTTGTGCTTTCTATACGTTGCTGATGACATAAGCGACCCTCCCCTCAGGAGCCTATGCCCTTTTGACTGCTTTTTTTTGTCACTAAACTACTCATATTCACTTGCCTGACTCCTCTTACACGCACCATGAGCTGGCTGGATGAATAAAGGCGCACAAAGCCTGTGGATATGGAATCTAGTTCTCCTGTATGCAAAGCTGGCTCAGCAGCACAGCATATAGCCCCCACCCTCAAACCAGACATAGCACCATGCTCCAATAAGCTGAGCTAACCTGTATTTACATGTGAATTTACCAAAGAGCTCATGGCCCATCCTGTGATGCCAACCTAGTTTATCCCTGCATGAACTATTTTTGGCACTTGGCCTCTGGCTGAAGTTTGCAAGACGGCTTCTGTTCTTGGCTCCATTGTGTTTTACCAAAAGGTTCTCTTTTGGAATGAAATGAAGTATGTAATATTTTCTATATTTCTGCCCAGAATGTACTTCCTGCTTCTTAACATAAGAAATGCACAAAACAAGGGAACATTAGATTTTAATGAGTTTGAATAGCTCATTAAAGCTCATTGTTTATTATAGGAACTACTGTTTTAAACCAGGCTCAGAATCAGTTACTTAAATATGAAGTCTTCAGTTACTGCACTCAAAACTGGGCTGAAATGACATGATATCATGGGTTGCCTTGCATAGAGCTCTCAAATATGATAGCAACAAAACAGGGTCCTTTCTGCAAAGAACTGGTGGTAGGACATGAGTATTAAGCATGTAAGTATGTATCTGAAGTACATCAAGAGAAGACTTCATCAAAATTGGCAGAAGAATTGATAAAAATGATAGCACCTATTTTGGACACTCCCTGCTGTCCATCTTAAATTTGTAGAGCCTTTCTGTTCTCACCTTTTACATCTCATGAAAGCATTCACAGAAGTTGGGTTGGGAGAGAGGAAAGTGTTATTATTTAATGTTTCCAGAAGGCTTAGAACTGTATGCAATTTCCTGGACAGGGTACAATGGGACCTGGAGATAGGAGAGACCTTGAACTATAAATATATAGACCAAGGGGATATTCTAAATCTAAAAGAATTCAAATTAATATTCAGTTTTTGATTGAGAGAAAATGATAGTGAAATAGTTTTTCCTCTTATCCAGTCCAACATTTATTTTTAAAAAAAGATTCTTTATTTCATGCCAATATGTGTTATTTTTTTTTTAATTTTTAGTTATTTTGTTTATTTGTCACATTAAAATTGTCAATGTTTTTTTTTTTCTTTGAAGACCTCCAAACTTGAATAGGAGAGTGCCCAAGTGTGTTTTTGAGCACAAGTGGTGGGAAGGGGAAAACCTCATTAGTTCTCTTGGATTAATTAAATGCAGATCATCTAGTAGTGGTGTAGTATAATGGAGAGATCATATGTCTCAAAGGCAATAATACTTGGGTTCTATTCATGCCTCTGATGCAAGCTGACTTTGACGTATAGAACAAGTCACTTAAAGTCTCAGAGTTCTAGGCAACTCTCTAAGACTAAGTTGTAGAGAATGTGCCAACCTGTGGTGGTAGGGAGAGTTTCTTTTTCAGGAATTTCCTATATCATTGAAATCACTGATTTACTTCCTATCCTTATATAGATGCTTCATTGACTAATTATGTCCAGCTTAAGTTTCCCCTTAACTCTAGTTCTGCGCCATTTATTATCTATTGGACATTTCAAGGTAGATGTCTTAGAAATAGCTCAAACTTGACAGGTCTAAAACATAACTCATTATCTATCCACCAAATCCTTCCTCTCTATCAAGCTTCCCTATTTCTGTCATGGACAACAACCTTTCTTCCAATCTCCAAGGTTTGTAGCACTCAGGGGTATGATAAAGCTTGCTCAAACTGGCTCATAAGAGCTGGTTGTTAAATTTTCAGCATTTACACCTCAGAAACTAGCAAACTTCACAAATCAGGACTTGATTTATTGTTGTGCTGATTGTCTAAACTTAAGAAAGTGATGGAGAAATTATTAATCATGCTGATTAAAATTAAATCATGTCATACATGCATTCTCCCCCTCTGAGAATTGGTTATTAAACATTTACTGGCATAATTCTATTTCTACTCCTCACTCTCTTGTCCTACATATTCAAACAGCTTTACCTCCATGACATCTCTTAGATCTAAACACTTCTCTACTCACATAGCTTTTATCTTAGTTTAAGCCCTCATCATCCTTGGCCTAGACCAATACAATGGTCTGCATTCAGGTCTGGGCACCACATTTTTGGAAAGATGTAGTTAATTCACAGTGTGCCCAGAAGGAAGTTAAGTGCAATGGTGAGAAGGCTGAAGAACATGCCTCATGAACATTGGTTGAAGAAATTGGACATGGGGAAGACTACCAAGTGACAAAAAACACAGATGTCACCTGGAAGAGGGATTAGACTTGATTTCAGAGGTTAGAGATAGAAACTACTAAAAGAAGTTACAAAGAGACAGATGTAGGATTGAAGTAACAGTCTCCTTATAAAGTAGAATTATTCAAAAGTGTGGTAGTTGTGTTGGGAAATAGTTGATGCTATCCCCTTGACGGAATACAAGATCCCTGAGGGCAGAAATTTTTTCATTTCATGGTCTTTGTATCCCTAGTGTCTAGCAAATAGTAGATCCTTCATAAATGCTTCTGATTGATTGACCTATAATTATATGGGAGAGGTGCAAGGAAAATGCTATATGAAGTTAGAGTCATTTCATAGTTGTGTCACCCTGGTAAGTCACTTAACTCCAATTGCCTAGCCTTTACCACTCTTTTGCCTTGGAACCAAAACTCCATATAGATTCTAAGAGAGAAGGTAAGGGCTTTAAAAAATGCTATATCAAGTCTGAAGGATAAAAAGTCATTACCAAGCAAGCAGTTGTGAAGGTGTTTGTTTATCTCAGACAAAATGGCCAGTCTTGAGATGATGCTTCTTTATATTCTCTCAGAGGCACCTGAACTCATTTTTTTTTACATGTGATGACTGTGGTCAACACCCTATTAGGTGAAAATCTCTCTAATGCCTTAATAAAAAAAAAATCTCCTTTTTCCCTTAAACATCTTGGCAAATTGTAGTGACACCTGACTTTTCTAGATGTACTATTAAGACAACTATGACACAATGAACTTTTTCTCTCATAATTTCAAAGCTTTCCTTTCACCTTTCAACTTTTCTCTTTTTGTTTTAAATTGGACCTGGATTTTCACTTGCATAGGAAATTCCAGGTAAGGCAACTCCTTTTGCCAACAAAAGTCAATCTCCTCTACTCTGCATTTCAATTGTAGAGTACTCCCATATTGGATGAAATAGTTTACTATTTAAAACATCCTTCCTAAACAGTCACTTAACCCCTGTTTGCAAAATTCCAGTGATGGGGAGCTCACTCCCTTGTGAAGCATCCATTTTTGGATAGGCATAATTGTTTGAAAGTTCTTTCTGATAATAAACTGAAATCTGCTTCTGTGTGACTGTCACCATTAATTCCTAGTTTTGCTCTGTGGAGCTATAAAAGACATTTCCTTTTCTCTTTCCAAAGGATAATACATCAACTATATGAAGGCAACAATCATATTTCCCCTTCTTTACTTCTTCTCCAGGCTCAACATCTGTAGTGATTCTAACCATTCCTTTTTGGAAACGATTTCCAGATCCTTTATACTTTTGAACAACATAGAACAGGTGGCTATTTATGGAGTGCCTGTTTAGACAGTTGGTCGATCTTAATCCCATTTCTGGTACTTAGGAATTTGGGATTTCTCCAATCAATTAACCTTGCAAGCTGTATTTGAAGCAAAAGTACAATGTTTACTTGAATCAAAATCATATAATCATAATAGGAATCATGATACCTCTTATTTTTATCCAAACATAAGCCAGGATTATATCCTCTATCTTAGGCAGTAAGAGTAGTGGGGATTTCTTTTTACTTGGATAGATTTCTTCAAGTATTTATTATGCTTTCTTTATTCTTTTCATTTTAGATTTCTAATTCATACTAGGGAGCTAGCACTGAACGAGAGTTTTAAAAATCATTGTCTTCAATGGAAACATTACTCCTGACAATATTAGTAAGGAATGGTGTATGAGTTGCTTCCTAACATAACTGGGTGTGGGGAAAAGGATGTAGGATTGAGTAAGCTACACTCTCTTGTCCTGCTTTATGACCAAGATTAATGAGAAGGTTGATAATCAAGTCTGACTGCGTCATGAGAAAATCATGGTGCAAAATGAGCACTGTATATACCCCTACAGTAATCATAGAACTACAGGATCCTTGATTAAGAACTGAAAAGGAAACTTGGAGACCATGAGGTCTACTCTTTATACTGATGAAAAAATACTTCAGAGATGCAGTAATTAAGGGCCAGAGAAGTAAGGTGAGCTTCCAAAGAACATATAGATAATAAGGGAGAGAACCAGGATTTGAATTTAGTTCCTACAATTCCAAATATAGAAATCTTTCCACTACAAAATACCAAAGCATGCTCTTCTGTCTTCTTTGTTACTTAGCTTTTAAATACATGTTTTTGTAACTAATTTTAAATATAATTGACAAATTCTTACTATAATCTACTAGCAGAATACTTTAGAATCAAATTGAACAGGAGCTGTACAGCTCTCTTCAATTGTCTTAGCAAGTAGGCCTTAGATAGGTTATCCCTTGTATTATTAAATTTTATGAATATACCTAAATGTAAAATTAATTTCATGGCTAAAGATTTACATAAATTATGGGCTCATGAAAGCTAATTGTGTAATAATATTTTAAACCAGGTGGAACAGCTTCCTGTTTTTCCAAGCCACGAGGGTTCTATGAATCTGGCTTTTCTGCTGGCTTTCTCCAACCCCCTCTCTTCTGTAGCATCTTGGGATACTTGTCATGTTGACTATGTTGTATGACCCAAGGTAAACAGTATCTCAAAATTTCAGCCTATGGAAGATTTGCCACAATTGACATGCAACCAAATTGCTATATACTAATACGATTCAATTTCATGTTGCTTCAGGTAAAAGCAAGCTGGGCTGGCATGTTTTGAATATAATTCCCATGACACTGGTTTTATGCAAAGCCTGCATTATTCTTGTGCAAACAGATTTATGAAAAATGATAATGGGATTCATAAATAAGTAACATTGTGAACAAGTTTTTTTATTACTGAAATTTTTATCTGTAGTATATTTCCCTAACAAAGTTTCTCAAACAAAGCAAAATAAAATTCATTTTTCTCATCAAATTAAGCTAAATGAATGAGGAGGGGTGGGAAGACAGCTTGGTGTTGTTGAAATTATAGTGGATTTGAAGTCAGATGACTTGGGTGAAAGTGCCAGCCTTAACTTTTAATAGCTCTATATTGGTCAAGTGATTTTTTAGCTCTGGATTTCAGTTTCTTCATCTCTAAAATGGGAGAATAATAATAGTTGAGTTTCTTTTATTACATGATGATTGGTAAGAGAGTGCTTTGTGAATCTCAAATGAGTAATCACTATTGTAATTATTCAATCAACAGTCTTATTCCTTTGCATCACAGAGTATAAGGTCAGAAAAAGATTTAGACCATTTTTGACTCTTTCATCTAATAGTGCAAGGAATTCAGATGATTCAAATTAATCAAGTAAGATATCTTATACTTTAATCTTTGCACTTTCCATTTAGAAAAGGTCCAAAAACCTCTCCCTAAAGTTTGAAGAAATTACTTTTCTGTTTTCCCCAAACGACTAATATGGAATGAGCAGTTGCCAGTGGTTCCTCTTATTTTCAGTTTCCAGGCACTGAACATGATGTTTTAACCTTCTCTTCTAAGTGTTCTCTGCTTTGAGATAACAAATCTAATTCTTACATTTTAATTGGTAATCTCCATCACATCTAAAAAGATTCCTAACTAGGGCAAAGCAAATGATGCCAATGTTTGTGCTGGAGCAAGGAAGGAGAGAGGGGAGGGAACATTTCCTCCCTGAAGCAATACTCTGCCTAGGGATGGAAAGGAGATATGAATAGGACTCTAGATCCCTAAAGGGACTGGGGCTAAGAAAGTGGCAAGTGGATTTGTTGGAAAAAGGTTGCTTCTTCTCACTAAGTGTAGCCCTAGGTAAAGAGCAACATAACTCCCAGATAGTCTAAGGATGAGCAGTAGTCTGGGAAATGTTCCCCTAACCATGTTTTGCCAAAAGGATAAGGGGTGCTTCAGGGTCTTAGGCCTTCTGGGAATGGGGAACAGGCTACTTTAAGTCACAGGATGTGTTTTTCTGAAGCATATTTAGTCTGAGTAAATGATAGGTTGTAAAACACAGACCGGGGCTAGCAACTCATTCAACTGAATTTTCATTGGATTCTAGATTTCCTAATTATGTTTCTACATATCTAGATATGCTCTCCTATCTTAAATTCTGCTGCCTTGAACTGAACATTTATTCACAAACTATTTATTGAGTGCTAATATGTGCTTGACATTGAGTGGGAATAAAATCAGCTTAAGGCACACATGATTGCTCTCTTCTAGAACTTTACAATCTAGGTGGAAAAGCAAAGTGTAGAAACCTGAACAGTTAATAAAATGTATAAGGTAGAATGGATCTGTGATTTTGTTAGAATGGGGAACTCCCTACGTGAGAATTCAGTCACCCCAGGATTTGACAAACTAGCTGTGATTTAGGAGGGAATTGCAGAGGTGGTAAACAGAGGTTAACTGATTTGGCCAGGATTATACAACAGGTGTCAGAAATAAGGTCTGAATGTAGGTCTTTCCAGTCCTAAACTTTGCCCTGTATCTACTTCTCCAGTTAACTAAATTGTGATTGATTCTAATGAACAAATAATTATTAAGCACCTACTATGTTCATATTATAGAGCTAGGTCCTGGGGATACAAAGATGAATCTTTAATGGGATGTATGTATAAGATGCAAGAGTTCACACACATAACTACAGTAGCAAGGAACAGTGGGACCCTCAATCACACTTTACTCTCCACATAATGGAGTGATATCCTAACTCCTGCCTCCATGAAAGTTAAACTAGTTTTTCCTTAAAAGGTTCTGAAACCATTCTCAACACTTTATTGGTTCCTCTACTGACATTTCTTGGTTGATTAGTATAAAGCAGCAGTAGAAGACTCAAGGAGCTCTTCTATGAACAGCTCAGGCAAAAGAGCTCTTCTTATCTGAATCAACTTGGGGTGCTCTCCGTGTATATTCTTGCTAAATCCATACCTGTGATTTAACATATTTCCTTTGGTTAACTCTGGAAAAACCTGTTACAAATGTCTCAATCCTTTCTATTATATTATAGATTATGTAGGGCCAGGACTAAGTCAGTTCTAGCCCAGAACATTTCTTCTTTGTAATGTGAACATCATCTGTCTTTTTTAGACATTAATATTTTCCATCGACCAGGCATGGCCTACTCTCTAGTCATTTTCCTTTGGTCTATCCTACAAAAGGATTTCTATTGGCATAGAGAGAGAGAGAGAAATGGGAAAGTCAGCATGGCATGATGCTGAAGACCAGACAGCCCCTTGTTCAGTTATAGCTGACTCTTTGTGGCCCCATGGACCATAGCACACCAGTGCTGTCTGTGAGGTTTTCTTGGCAAAGATGGTGGAGTGGTTTGCCATTTCCAACTCGAGTGGATTAAAGTAAACCAAGGTTAAGTGACTTGTCTAGAGTCATACAGCTAGTAAAAGTCTAATGCCATTTTTGAACTCAGGTCTTCCTGACTTCACATCTAGCACACTATCCACTGAACCACCTCGGTGCTTCAGAGATAGTCCATAACAGATAGTGATTATTTTGGTCCTATATACCTTTAGGAAAAAGGATGGATTCAAGTACTTATTCTACATTGAGTAATTATCCTTTATGGAATATCAAATCAATAAGTTAGCTTCTTTCTCCCATAACTCTAGAGCCCCCAGTCAGATCTTGGCAGGTTAGATAGAATCATTTTTTGTCTCATTCTTTTTCTCTATATATAAAACACACCTTTCTGATTTCCCATTTGGAATAATGAAACACACAAATGAGGAAAAGCTCTGAAGCTGGCATTCAACACTAATTAAACCTAAATGTAAATGAATTTTAAAGAATGATGAGCTTTAGATTTAACATGCATTCTCCTGGTGAGAAGGACAGGCAAAATATCATCTTCATCAGTTCTCTTGAAGGCAAAAGTTCAGTGAGGACTAGACATGCCTCTTGCTTTAGCTTTTTGCTGTTTCATAGAACCACAGCCCGTTACTGCTCAGCAAGCAGTCAGGTCACTGTCTCTCTCCTTCCTACATTCCTTCATTCCTACATACATCCTTGTGGCACAGAGCTTCTCCTCTGGGCCAAGAGAAAAATAACATGATATCTTTAAGATCAATCTTTCTTCAGTCTATGGGCCATAAGATACTGAATAATTTCTGTCCTAATCAGCAAATCTTTGTTTCCAGTGTGTCTATGTCTTTGGCAGAGGAGGGGCTAATAGACTCTTTAGTCTTTATGAAGAAGACAAAGCTTCTGTCCCCAAGCAGCTTTTATCCTAGTAGCAGCTAGGTAACACAGTGGATAGAGTGATGAGCCTAAAGTTTATAACACCCGAGTTTGAATCTAGCTTCAGACACTTACTAGATGGATGCCTCTAAACAAGTAATTTAATCTTGTTGGCCTCAGTTTCCTCATCTGTAAAATGAGCTGGAGAAGGAAATGAGAGACCACTCTAGTGTCTCTGCCAAGAAAACCTCAAGTAGGGTCACAAAGAGTCAGACACTACTGACTGAACAGCAATAACAATCTTATTTACAACAGTTCACAAATTTTTTGGTCTCAGGACTCCTTTATACTCTTAAAAAATGAGAAATTTTTTGTTATTTCTTTTACATTTTTAAAAATTATGGAGGACTCCATTGAGCTTCTGTTTATGTGAGATATATCTCTCTATATTTACTATTTTAGAAATTTAAACATCTTAGTATTATTTGACAGTTTAGACTCTGAAACTCCTGAAACATCATCTTAGGGATGATCATACTTTGAGAACTGTTGGTCTAGCAGAATAAGTGCAAAAATGAGTGGTATATTATTGACAAGAGGTGCTACAGAGATTCAGAAAAAGGCTTGAAACACAAGGCATGTCTTGTCAAGGAAACAGGACTTGAGTCTGTATGAAGCAGAATGTCTATGGTGGAGCAAGTGCAAAGAGACAAAACTAGAAAGTTACGAGTCAGATTGTAGATGACCTTGAATACCACACTGAGGAAACTAGACTATCTTGTAGGTAATAAGGAGTCAATGGGGGTTTATAGAAATGACAGTTACTTTATTTAAGCACTTTGTTTAACTCCACCTGTGTAAAATATATATAGAGAAAATATCATCATTTTGGAAATATGAACTGTTGTTGTTATTAACTAAACCATATCACCAAATAAAAGTGTCAAGCAATCTTTTAATGGTCCTTTGCGGGATCTAAGCTGAGAAATTAGGCTACTTATTCCTCATTCAATGCTAAATCCTTGCTTTTCTTACCTTTCTTTCTTTCTTCATCTAAAATATCTCATCAGGCTGGGTACTTTTGTTTCTATATTATTCTGAAAAACTGTGAAATTCTATCAGTTAAGTTCTTGGAGCAGTGTATGGAAGATGTTTATACTCAGATCACATGAAACCATCAATATTGATTAGTCATTCTCCTATTTGATTGCTATTTTAATTTCCACTTTAATTTTCATGCCATAATTAGTTAGACTTCTTGTTATGATGAACCTTTTCTTGTGAAGACAAACTAAATAGGTATTAAGAACATCAGACTTCTTTGTCATGTCCTCTGCCCTTGTCTCATTCATTCTCTTAACAAGTCATAGAAATATTTTGTCATTGTGCTTAAATCTCTCGTTATAGTATTATATTCGCCTTTGGAAGTCTATTCTTAATTGCATTTTGCACAGATGAACCTTCTAATTTTCAGGTGTTGGATATCTTTCCAGTCTTAGAAATAAGGAGTTAGATGCTCTTGCTGAAAATTGGTTCCCAGGCTCAATAGGCTTCACATCAGCTACAACCTCCATGCAATAAACTACTACTTTTAATGTACTGATGGGGAAACTGAATTAAAGAGATTAATTGACTTGCCCCAGGTTATAGAGCAAACTTACTAAGAACTGGGAAAACTGAGCTCCTGAGTCCTAATTCTGTCCTTGGCTTTAACCACTAGACAACACTGCATGCTTTGCTTAGACAGTTTTCCAACTGTTTAATGAAGTACACAGATGTATTAATTAGCATGTACTTTGGAGCCAGTTATATACTTAGCTTTAGGGAAATGAAAACGGAATATAATTTTTCTGTGAACAGACTCCGAGCTTTGACCTCAAAAGCAGAGTAGTATTTGATTTCCCAAAGTGAATATTTAACTTCAAAGTCGGCAGTCCCAAATCATGGGGTAGGATGTCAGACAAAGAAAACCTATTTTCTTAGCAGTTTTTGTTCTGAAGATAGTTTCTACAAAGGTTTAGGTCTCTGCCAAAAATAAAAGTTTGATAAATGCTGTCAACATGGGGCATCTTCTCTCTTAAAGAAATTATGACCACCCGCCTTCACTCTAGGCTACACTACATGTATCTGGTCTTTGTGTCTTCCAGTCTCTTACTAAAACCCCTTCTCAGTGAACTTGGTCTTGAACTTTACTACCACTGGCGTTTCAACTAGTGAAGAAGCTACTGACCACTGATGTATTCATACACTAATTTATACTCTCCAGGATAAGTTAACAACTAATTTCAGAGGACTTGGGTTTGAATCCTGTTTGTGCTACTACTTTGTGCAATTCTGAGTAAGCCAGAAGACTTCTGTGTATTCACAGTTTCCTCTTTGTAAAATGGAATGGTTTGAAAAAATTCTCTTTTTAATGTTTTTATGTACATCAGGAAGAAGAAAGAGAAGCTGGCTGGTGGAAAAGGGAAGCGAGTTTGGAATCAAAAGGCTTCAGTTCAAGTCTTACTTCAGTCATCTTGTCATCAGACAAGGAACCCAATTTCCTTGAGCTTTAGTGTCTTTAGCCATAAAAAGGAATAATACTATGTGTATTGTCCTATCTCATGGTGAGGTGAGGATATACAATTGGATGCAATAAGCATATGTTAAGGTCCTATGTGCCAGACATGGTAGTAGGTGTGGGATAATCTATGTATAGCATTTTGTAAATACAAAGCATTGTAAAAACAAAGGCTATTATTAGAAAGATATTTATGGAGAGGGAGGTCATTTAGGAAGGGAACTTAAGACTGCTGAATTACGTAAAATCTAATGTAGTTCAGAAAATCTCCTTCGGTTTTTATGAGCAAAGGAAATTCTTTTGTTACTCTCAAGTCTACTGACAAATGCAGATTCAAAAAGACAATAAGATGAAATTAAATGGACATTTCAGAACAATTTCATCTTCTGTTTAAATAACTTCATCTTCCATAAAAGAATTTTATTAACTTCTTACAACAGCAGGGTCCCTTTACAGCTTTATAGAATAAAACACACATTAGAAAGCTGAATGTAGTCACACTGAAGTCAGTATATGCACATCCTTGAGGACAGGAATGTTTGTGGATCTCATATATAGGAATTCAAAGTATTTTCTTTTTTAATAGTTATTTTTGTAAAGACAAGTATGTTTTCTCAATATAATTATTTCACAGATTCTTCAGCTTCATTTCTTATAGATTTCAATTGGATGTATTTTCATTCTAAGGTACAAATTTCCTTTCCTCTCTACAAATTGATGATGTCTTTCTAACATATCCTATACAACGATGCAAGTTTAATCTGAGAGCCAACTAAACCAAATTATTTTGCTGTTCAAGATATATCAATAGCATCCCACTGATGAAAGGTTCAAGTTCAAATTCCTTAATCTGATATTTAAATAATTTCACAATCTAGTCCCAGTCTGTGTTTTGAAACACATTTCAGTGCACTATGGTAATAAAAACCATGATTGTTACCCTGTTTGTCTATCCACACCTTGCTCATCTTTATGTCACTTGGGTAGAATGCTCTACCACAAGATTCATCTTCTCTATGGAGTCTTTTTTTTAAATTATTTTTTAAATTTAGAATATTTTCCTATAGTTACATGATTCATGTTCTTTTCCTCTCCACCAAACCGTGTCTCCCCCCAAAGCTGACGTGCAGTTCCACTGAGTTTTACATGTGTCATTGATCAAGACCTATTTCCATATTATTGATAGTTGCACTAGGGTGATCATTTAGAGCAGTGATTCCCAAAGTGGGTGCTACCACCCCCTGGTGGGTGCTGCAGTGATCCAGGGAGGTGGTAATGGCCACACTTTTTTTGTATTACATTCTATTCTGAGTTCAATAAATACTTTCATAATTTCCAGGGGGCATTAAGTAATATTTTTTCTGGAAAGGGGGCAGTAGGCCAAAAAAGTTTGAGAACCACTGGTTTAGAGTCTACATCCCTAATAACATCCCCATCAGCCCATGTGTTCAAGCAGTTGTTTATCTTCTGTGTTTCTACTCCCACAATTCTTCCTCTGAATGTGGATAGTGTTCTTTCTTTCTCTAAGTCCCTCAGCCTTGCTCTGGATTCTTGCATTACTGCTAGTAGAGAAGCCCCTTATGTTCAATTATATCCACCTCTGTGTATAATGTTCTCCTGGATCTTCTCCTTTCACTCTGCATCAATTCCTGGAGTTTATTCCAGTTCCCATGGAATTCTTCCAGTTCATTATTCCTTTGAGCACAATAGTATTTATAGTCTTTTTTTAATCAGTCCAACTTGTAATGATTTCTTCCTTTGGAGCTCCAATAGTAGTTAATTTCTATTCAATTTATTTACCACTTATCTAGTAATACTTTGTATTGTTAAATTTGTCTAGGACATATATCTTGTTTAGCTAACCAGATTAGAAACTCTTTGAATTGAGGGGTTGCATACCTTGAATTCATGGCAGCTCTTAAGGCAATGAGAAACAAAAATAGGTGTTTTTATAAATTTAAATTCATGAATAAAGAACAACTAATATTTATGTAGTTCTTTATTGTGTATAAAGTTCCTTCCTCACAGCCCTATGAAATAGGTAGTTGAATTACCAGTGTTCCTATTTTATAAATAAGGAAATTGAGACAGAAATTAAATACTGTAATTTGCTTACTGCCTTCTTTTAGTATTCAGATGCTGAATCCAGTTAGTTTGAGGGAGATCACCCAATTTGAGAGAATCCTTTTGAAAAGCGAAGACTCCTTTTGTTATGCAAATAACCACCCACTAATCTATAGGTTGTAAATTCAAACTTCCAGGATCCACTTAAAGTGGGGCATGCATGCATTTTTTTTTTAAACTTGTTTCAAAGCTCTGCAATTTCATTATCTTGGGTATCCCCTCCACTCACCCAATAACAACTTCTTAGTAACTTGGTAGAATTTCTTCCACAATGATTGTGATGTTAGTCCCTCTTCCAACTTGGTGATAAACTTTTCTAAACAAGAATAGATTAGTCCTAAGATATCTTATATAGAATCTATTACATGACTCCTTCATACTTAAAGGCTTTCTGGATAGAGGACCAACCCTATCTTTCACTTCCCTCTCATAACCCAGTGAAAGGTCACTATTACCTCCATGCCGCATCAGAATAGGACTTAAGAGGACAACAAGTAAAGCCAAAGGTTAAAAAAAGATTCCAATCTAAATGGCAAAATGGCATATGGATATTTCATTCATTCATTCATTCAAGCATATATTGAGTACTTACTATGTATAAGGCACTATCTTTCACTTGCTTTCTTGAACATCTTGGGAAAGGATATAAAAACACTTCTAGCACAATGTTTTACAGAAAGACATCTGTGAACGTCAGTCAATTTTTAAAAAATAGAGTAAGAAGAATTCACATGTGCATTTGATTGCTGGAATAAGAAGATCTCTTTTCTAGGTTACTATTTCAAAAAGGACAGTGTAGAGTGAGGACAATTTACTGGACCCAAAAGAAATGAGAACATAATCCCTCTCTATAATAGTTTTGATTTCAGTATAAGAGATTATTACTGACAAATTTTACTATTCTGTTCAAAACCATTATTCTAAGGATGAATATTTTTGATATTAAATTTTACAAATTAAAGATGTTGCCAATCTTCTTATGACAGACTACAGGGTAAAAATACTCATGCACTGAGTCAGTTCCAAGATGTCCTGTTTATAGCTAGTTCAAATTCTCACTTTACAATAACTAAAAATGAGTTCTGAACTTTTCTGAACTTCCTTAGAGAAATGCAAATTACTTTCATTCTTAAATGGAATATCTCCTTTGGCTACATTTTTTTTTTCAAAAGGAAATAACCTTATAAGGAAGACAAAAAAAAGAAAGCTTTACCTCCTTCCTTAAAAGGCTTATTCAAGAACATCAAGGAAATAATTTAATATGTGGTCACAATACATTAGCAAAAGGATTGCATCAACTAATTTTAACTTTTATATAAAGTGTTTAGATAAGCACTGTACATTGACAAGGAGCTGGGTCCACAGCGCAACAGAAGGTGAGTGAGTTGGATCTCTACTGTCAATGACAGCCAGCAATTTCTCTGTTATAAAATCCCATTTCTTTAATATTTATATTCTCCCAGAGATGCTGTTATATGGCTGCAAATCATGGAATGCTATGATCTCAGAAAAATCAAAATTATAAGTAATACAAGATAAGGTAATGGAAAACTACATGGTGGGTGAAAGAATGCTATTATCAAAAAAAGAATTGCATGTGAGAAATGGAAGAGGCATTGTCAAGGACACGTATCATTGGAAAACAAGGTAGGCTGGTTACATAAAAAGAATTAGAGAAGATAGATAATCTGAATATTACACTGGCACCTTTTAGACATTGAAAGAAACTTTGTATTGGGGTGATCCTCTAAAGAAAATTGATAGAAGGAAATACAAAACATCAAGTTAGAAAGAGACTCAGGGGTCATCTGGTCCTACTCAAATCTGAAAAAATCTCTAACAGTTCTTGGTCAATTCCAATCTTTGCTTTCAGTTCTCTAGCAAGAGGGTACTCAACAAATCATAAAGCAACTCACTCCATTTTGGAGTTGTTCAGATTCTTACATTTTTCCCCTACATTAAATCTAAATTGAAACCTCAGCAACCTCTATTCCTCATTCTTAATTTTGCCCTTTTGGACCAAGTAGAACTAGCCTAATCCATCTTCTATGTGAGACCCACTGAAATACTTGAATATGGCCATCTTGCCTACTCTTTCTTCTCCCCTCCATGCCTTTTTTTCTGTCTTAAATTTCACATCAGTTTCTTTAACTGATCTTCATATACTATGCTTATGAAGCCCTTTATCATTCTGGTTTCCCTCCTTTTGACCTTGCAATTGTTTCTAAAAATGTAGCACCCAGAACTGAACATGATGTTTTAGATATGATTTTACAAGGCCACGGTACAGAGAGACTTCATCATCTCTCCAATTATGAATTCTGTGTCCCTTAAGAGGTGTGTCATCTTTGTGCAGGGTCCTAGAGATAATGAGATTTAAACATATGAGCATTTACAAAATAAATTCAAGTTGATATGAGAAGACACTAGTAGAGAAAGTTTTATGTAGAAAATATTGCTTACACTAAGTTTGATAGGGAAATTAGGAATTCTAATGATTAGGGGGAGAAGCCATTATATGTGGAGCAGCTAATAAGTTCATGAGTACAGTACTTTTATGGACATGGTAAATTTTAAATGCCCTTGGGAGATTTGGCTCCACAGTTCTAATAGGCTGGAAGTCATCTTCATGGAGATGATAATCAAATCCATTAAAATGAGAAACCCTCAACTTACAATGTCCTTCACATACCTATCACTTTAGTTCATGCCCTTATTTTCTCTTGCCTAGACTGTTACATCTCCTAATTTGCCACCCAGACTTTAAATCTTTCCTTTTTCTAATCTATACTCCACACAGTTGCCAAAGTAAGTTCAACACAGGTCCTATCAATCAATCCTCTACTGAATAAACTCCAATGGCTTCTTCATATTCCTCTGTTTGACATTCGTTATTTGGCTCCAACTTACTTTTCTAAAGTCTTTACTAATTATTGCCCTTCATACACTGTTTTCCAGCCAAACCACTTTCTCGCTGTTCCTTACATGACATATCACTCCCATATGCAGACCTATACACAGATAATTCTCCCTGGCCCCCACTTGGAATCACATCCTCATTGCCATTGATATAAAAATCTCTAGTATTCCTTTAAGTTCAGTGCAAGCATGACTCCCTACAAGAAAGTTCACTTTCCAATTACCTTATATTAATTTTGGAAATATGTACACCTTGTGCTTCTTCTTCACTAGAAATCCATCTCCTTAAGGCAGGGGCTGTCTTAGTTTTATCTATATCTCCAGTGTCTGTTATAGTGCTTGGCACATAGGAGGCACTTATTAAATACTTACTGATTGATTAATTAATACGGCCTAAGAATGTATTATTATTTTTATCTACCATCAGTATTGAGTCATATTTAGATTACAATCCACTAAAAATCCCAGACCTTTTAAGAAAAATTTCTGTGTAGACAAATCTGCCCCATCTCATATTTGTATCAGACTTTTCATTTATTTCTACTAAATTTAATATTATTAGAATTAGCTCAATGTTCTAGTTGGCCAAGATATAGCTTGGCAATACTGACTTAATCATCAAATTTGTTGCATGCTAGTGGTGTCACGTGCAAATCTGATAAGCATATTATATGTTTTTTTCAAATCCCTCATCTTCCATCTTAGAATCAGTACTGTGTGGTTTCAAAGCAGAAGATCAGTAAAGGTTAGGCAATGAGGATTAAGTGACTTGGAATGGTCATACAGCTAGGAAGTGCCCAAGGCCAGAATTGAATCCAGATTTTCCTGGCTCTGGTTCTGGATCTCAATTCACTTAGCCATCTAGCTGCCCCTCTGTTTATGATTTAACGCAAGTCACTGATAAATTCACAGGATTAGAGTTACTCTGCTAGAAACCTCTTCCTAAAGTGACAATTAATCATGAATCATTATTCTTCATGAACAGCCATCCATTCATTTCTCACTCTATGTAACTATACTATTATTTAACTCACATCTTTTTTCTACAAGGAAAGCATGAGAGACTTTGTCAAATACTTTATGGAAGTCTAGGTAAAATGTATATATGGCCAGCCCCTGATTGACTGTCACCCTGGGGGGAAGGGGGGGAATGGGAAATGAGGCTGGTCTAGCAACCCTGTTGGTTAGCTCTTTGAGATGTCTTTAAACACATTCTAATGCAGTCAAGTTTTTAGGCTTATACATTGTAAATTCTACTCTCCTTTCTTTTTGTGAACCTCAGAAAATCCACCTAGTCTAGACTAATTTTAAGAAGCTCTCTCAAATGATTTGCATCACTCAGTTCAGAGGTCCTAGAGGAAGATTAGAAATGGAAAAACAAATGTAAAGAGGAGAATAGGAATGGCCCTCCAAATCACAAAACTCAAACAAAGAAGGTAAAAAGAAAATTCCTTGCTCAATTATTATGGGAGCATAGAGTGAGAAAATGAATGGCTCACCAAAAGTTGACCCAGAGAGGAATTCAAAAGTTATTCAAGCTCTTTAAGAAGGGAGCATTCTCACAACTACCTGAAGAAACTCTCTGTGTAATCAGTGAGGCAGTATGGATCAGATAATAATAATAATAAATGATAATGATGTTAATGATGATGTCACTTACATAGTACTTTAAATTTTGTAAAGCATATACAAATATTATATCATTTGGTCCTCACAACAACCTTGAAAAGTAGGAAAAAGTTCCAAAAGGCTTACAGCACTCTGTAATGCTGCTACCTGAAATGCTAGCCATAAAATTTGAGCATCACCTGGTCCTGAAGGATATCAAAAATGGAAGGAAGCGTGAAACAGAGCTGTTCCTGGCTCTGCTAGGAACAAGGGCAGCATGTATGGAGGAAGGGAATTCACAGCAACTAACAGAAACTGAAGAGTGCTGCAATGGAACACCAATGGAGAGCAGTATAACACCAAGAAGAACAAACACAGGAAAGCTTCTGATGAAAAAGGAATAAAATAATTAATGAAGGGAACTGGAGGAGAGAACTGACATCAAGGATTCAACACTGCATACCCATTTACTGGGTCCACACTCAGAAGAGTGTTACACTTTCTAGTAACTATGCAGGTCTTTGGGAGATAGTGGTCCATTGAGCCCTGACACAAGGTCTTTCTGTATCTTTAAATGCCTAAATAAAACTTTTATAAAGGGTGTTCCAAAAGTCTTAGTGTAGTTTTAAGCTTTAACAGCAATAGTAAAGCTATTCTGAAATGTTATATGCCTGAATATAGTGGATCAGATGGCCGCTGTTAGAGGAATGTGAGATAATGAGGTTCTCCGGTTACAACCTTGATGGGAACAAGGAATCAGAGGGAAAGAGAAATCTCCAAAATGTTTCCTAGGCCTAAGGTTGAAGAGAACCTCCATTATACAGATTGACACAAAGATTTCTAAATTTTATAGTTCTTGCATTTACTTTAGAAAGCTAAAATGTGGAGTCTACCATGCTGGAATCCATAATTCCCTGAAATGTGCACTGGCACACTAAAGTATCCATCCTAAATCCTAATATGAATTTATAGAAAACTAGTTCAAAGTCTAAGCATTTTCCTAAAGAATCTGGAAACAAAGTGTGAAATGTTTCTGATGAATGAGAATGTCTTGGATCTTGGAGGAAGACATCTTGAAGATAAAATATATATATATACCTTTTAAAGACATGCTTGGCATATTGCTGTCACCTTATAGGTACTTAATAAGTGTTAAATGAGTGACCAATTGAAGCTAGCCAGTTGTCTAGTGAGTCAGTGCTGAGAAGAGTCAAAAAGAGGACCCAACACAGAGGAAGAACTCACTTTTTAAAGTTGTTCTTAATCTTTTTCCTTGAGTCTCTTGAAGAGTGCAGGAAGCAGGTATATGGAGAGGACAGGATTTCTCTCTTCTGCCCAACAATAGCAATCATCTTACAATTATCTTACAAGTACATAGTTGGAGGAAACATCTGCTTCCATACCGCCTGAGAAAGGTATCCATGGATATGATTTTTTGAACACCAGTCTGAGGTTGGAGGTTGGAGGACAATGCTTGGTTCTTTTCTTGGAGATGATGAAACCCCAAGGAATCAGATATAGAGAGGCTTCCCACCTATTCTAGATTCCCAGTTCTGGTTATTTCTTAGAGAGTGGCAGTCCTTCGGGCAAGGATTTGATTTCAGTCATAAGCAAGAGGCAGTGGAAACTGAGGCAACTAAGCATCTAGTCAAATTAAGAAAACCATATCTGGCAAAGGCTATCAGAGCAATCTTAATAAGAATTTAGGAGCACAGAAAAATTTGCAGCCATGTAGCTTTGGATGCTTAAAATGCCCCTTCTTGTACACATATATTCCCTATAGAAGAGCTCTGGGTGGTGCAGTGAATAGAGAGAGCACTAAGCCTGGAGTCAGAAAGACCTAAGTTCAGATTTGGCTTCTGACATTAGTTGTGTGACTTAAAAATCACTTAGGATGTATAAGTCTCACTTAATCTTGTTTGCCTCAGTTTCTTCATCCATAAAATAATCAAAAGTGTCTGTCAAGAAAACTCCAAATAGGGCTAGGAAAAGTTGGACATGTCTGAAAAATGATTGAATGATAACAACAAGTAAGAAAAGCTGAGAGATGGCTCAGGAGAGAGCCATAATATGTCAGAGGCAGGACCTGACCTAAGTTCCACTATGCTGTACTGCCTCTCCATTTGTGGAATATGAAAAAAAAAAAAAGAAAAATGAAAAAAATCCCTAATTCTAAGAAGTAAATAGGATGGGAACAATTTTTATTTGCTGCCAAGTGTTATTATTACTATCATGGCTCAAGTCTGGGGGATAACCACTTGTATTTAAGGAGAGACTTTATTTTTCCCTTTGTCCATTATATCCCTCAGGGTTTATACTATAGCTTTCAGTCAAGTGAAGAACTTCTATTTAAGAAGTTATAACTCAGCACTAAAGTCAATTTTCTACCCAGTAGTCCCCTTCTCCAATAAATAGCCATCAGGGCTAAACATGAAAATATTCTTCTCATGTACATTCTCCTTAGAAGATATGGAAACAAGTCAGTAGAATAGAAAACAGCAACTTTGGGGAAAAACAAAACCCAACCTATCTATATCATCCTTGATTTGTAAACCCAAAGCATTACTCCAATTAGTCCCTGGAAAGTTTATTTGCATCAACCTGCTGCTCCTACTATAAAAGAGAATGCTTCCCTTATTTCTTCATAAGTTATTCCAGGTTACATAAATCAATAGTGTAAGACTAAGTTTCATACCTTGAATTTTTCCCTCAATGATTTTTGGTAATTCAATAATGTAATGGATGGTAAACAACTGATTTTCATTTTAGATGCTGTTTTTATGTTCAATTAAAAAAACATTTTTGAACTGGATCTGTGATTTTATTGCTATAGGAAACTCACCAAGAGGAAAACTCCCTTTACTAATGCTAACAAATGGCTGAATTGCAGCTTCTAGTCTGAGGCACTGAGCAGTGACTAGCCCAGAGTCAAAGAGCCAGTATCTATCAAAGGCAGAACCTAAACTCATATATTCCAAACTTCAAAGCTCACACTCTCTTATGCCACACTGCATTGCCTATCCATAATTAACAATAGTAATCATTATAGCCAGCATTTATACTTTGCTTTAAGGTTTACAAGCAGTTTGTAAATATTTATAAATATTTTATACTCATTTTGTAAATATTTGTAAACATTTTATTCTCAAAACAATTTTAAGAGATAAGTGCTGTTATTATCCTCATTTTACAAATGAGGAAACTGAGGCAGAGAGTGATTAAGTGACTTCCTCAGAGTTACACAACTAGCAAATGTCTGAGGCTGGATTTGAACTCATTTTCCTGACTTCAGGGCCAGTTCTTGATTCACTGCACCACTTAGCTGATATTTATATAGCATTTGAAGTTTGTCAAAAAGCTCAATATGTGCTTGCCATTTGAACCTCTAGTAATCACCTGAGGTAGGTAGTAGAAGTATTAATATCTCTTGTGCAAAGTAAGGCTCAGGTGCTTTAAATCGCATGGGCAGCATCCTATAGGTCATTGGCAGGTCCTAATGTCACCAGAGATCTTTTGACTCCAAAGTCAAGAGTTCCTACTACACTACAGTGTCTATATCAAGAACAGAAGACTTTACTTTTCTTATGCATATATTACTTTCTATTTATGCACACTAAGCTTCTTGAGGGTAGGGATAAGATAAAATTCATCTTTGTATTCTTTTTTTCCACACTGGCAAGTACAAGACCTGGCATACAACGATATTTAATATTTAATAATGAATGTGATATAATGTGATGAAATGATCTAATTGCTTATTCCTATTAAACCATTTTACTGATTTCTTGAAAGCCTCCAATGAACCAGTCTCCCTGGATGCTTTATGCTATATGTGAGGCAAGCTAGCTTGAATCTCTTCTGATGATTCCTCCTTCTTTTCCCTTGCTTTTTAACTTGGGCATATTCTTCCCCCCAGATCACAGACTTAGATCCTCAGCCTTTTGTGATCTTGAAACACTCCTTTGACGCCAGCCATTCATTCAATTTCCATGATCCCCTGGATGTAGACCTAAACTCATTTCTGACCTCCAACTTCCTTTTCAATATCCTACTTTTCAGCCTCTACAGAAAGGGTGGCAAACACAGCCAGAAGAGGGAATAAAAAGCAATTTTCTAAAAACAACAGTGAGGTTGTAACTAAAAGTAACATTGTGCTCTCTGAAATATGTTCAAGTAACATTACAAAGTTAAGGCATCACCCAACACTATAGAGAAATATTTTGATATGCAGTATTAGAATTGTGAAAAAATATTAATATGGTACTTTGCCAGAATTAGCATTGAATTTGGATTCCTATCCAAGATCATTTATTAGTTATTTTCTGTCCTACCTGACTCTTCAGGACCTCTTTTGGAGTGTTTGGTAAAGATATTGGAGTGATTTGCCATATCTTTATGCAGCTCATTTTATGAATGAGGCAACTGAGGTAATAATTTGCCCAGTGTCACATAGCTAGTAATGTCTGAGAGAGATCTGAACTCAGGATATCATTCTTTGAATATACCTCTTTTGCTGTGATAGGACTACTTCTGACCAGGGTTTCCCTCTCCCCTCCATCCTAACATAAGTTTTTTCTTTAAAAAATGACAAAATTTGAAGGCCCATGTAACCAAGGCTCAGTCTACTGCCTCCATAATGCAGTTATTGAACTGGCTTGCTGGTCACCTGTGGGCTTAAAAAGCCCCATCCATGTGATATCCAAGTTCATCCCACTTAGCAAATATCCCAAGACTAGGGAAGTCATCACACATTGCCCTGTTGAGCAGATGCATTTCAATATGTAGTTGGAAGCCATTTCTACTCATGTTAAATGCTGTAAAATCCTTGTTAAATGTCCCTTCTAGGCTATGGCAAAGTAAATCTCCTTTTGGTAATTGCTGAATGACCTACAAGTGCCTCATTTAATTCTAACATCAAAGCTGAAGGAACAAGGTGTAGTGAAAAGAGCACTACTTGGGATCAGAAGATCGTGGGTTACATCAGGACTTGCCACTTAGCAATGTGACCCTGAGCAAGTTGTTCAAGGCATCTGAGTTTCACTTTCCACAGGGAATATTAATGCCCATACTACCTCATTGGGTTTTTGAGAGGTTCAAAGGAAATGTATATGATGAACTCTTTTCTAAAACTTAAAACGCTAAATGATAGGGGATTAGCCTGAGTTAGGTCTATCCCTATCAGATACTAATAATGAATAGATCAGAAATTGTCTCTGCTGTCATCAGTAGTACCACTTTGTGTTCTGCCTCTGAGCTTTTATTTGTAGAAATGTATTGTGACATTACTGTTCCTGCTTGTCATATGCTCCTAATAAATAATTTATCCCTGAGGAATGTTTTGAGACTGAGATAAGTATACTGATCTTAGGAAAGAACACTATTAAAATAGTGGAATTTATTAAACAGATGATGGGGGGGAATCATGATATAGTGAAAAGTTCATTGTTTTGAAAAAGCAGAATCTCAACTTTATCCCTGTGTTAAGAAATCACAATTTCTCCGGGCTTAGGCTCATTTTCCTCTAATAAATGGAAGTTGGACCACTATGAGGTTGTTCTCCATGAAATAATCCTTTCAGAGCAAGAACCATAAGTCTGACCATGCCATTCCAATATTCAGAAACTTTTGGTGACCCTTTATTTTCTAGAGTAATGAAATTTTAATTATATTTTTTATTACAAAAACCATTCTTAGCTTGTTGATCATACAAAACCAGGTGGTGGGTTGGATTCTGTTATGAGCTGGATTTTGCCAAACCCTGGATTATAAGATAAAATACAAACTTTTGTTTGGCATCTGATTACTTCTTCAGACTTCATGTTCTAGCCCAAGCAGAACTCCTAGCTCTTCCCTGGTCTTTTCCCTCAGCCCTGCATTCAGGCAGCTTCTATCCCACAGCTGAAACACCCTCTCTCTAAATCTCTACCATTCAAAAATCTTCTCTTCCTTCAAAGCTTTACTTTTCCTCAAAGGCTTGTTATGAGGAAAGCATTTAGCAAATCTTAAATCCCAAGCCGAATGAGAATCGTTCTGATGATTTCTGTGACTTATGCTGGCCCTCTCAGATCTGTAGATTTCCATAGGAAGGGAAAGGCTCAAAACAGACAGGTCTATTCTCCCACCTATTCCTTTAGTTTTTATTTTGAACAAGTTATACTTTTCCATTACCATTTCCTAGTCACAAGTCTGAAGTCCAGGAAGTGTCAGTGATACTGAGACTGTATTTATCTACTCATGTTAAACATTCAAGTCTACTTTTTCATTACCCATGAGTGCTGTTGTGTATAGCATATAGAGACAACTGAAATTGTAAGAATTTTTCCAGGTCCTCTTACCTGTTATTTTTTTTTATTGAGAATTACTTTGCAGCCTTTCTAGTGTTCTTATTTCTCTGCTTTAGCTACTGTAATACTGTGAGTGTGTGTTTAAATTCTGGCTCAATAACATGGGAAAAAAAGATCATTTGCTTTAAATCATAGGCTGCTGAGTTCTAATCTATTCCCTCTACTTTAGGCAGTGCTACAAATCACCTATTTCAGTTGGACAGAAATCTATCCTTGTTTCTAAGATTGCAGAGTTATAGAGAATGCTAACAATGTTCATTGTCAGGAAACTTCCTAGAATTTAACTTAAATCCATCACCCTTCAGTTTAAACTTGTTCCTTCTTGTTTAGTACTCAGTGGAGATAGAGGACAGCTGGACAGCATGCTCTATGTGACAAGGCATTCTCTCAGCTCTGTCTTATCTTTATTTAATAATTCTATCCCTGAAATGGGAGGGAGGAATTCACTTTGAAAAAGAAAAGGAATTTTTTAAAAGACATATGATGTGAATACCAAAGTCTTAAACTAAACTTTTAGAGGAGCAATAGATTAAGTCAAGAAAGCGGACCAAAGTATTTAAGTCCTGTCCCCTGAAAAATTCAGATTAATTCTCAAACAGTATTACGAGGCCATAAATACACCAGGCCTGGAAATTAAAGATTTTATGCTTCATCAAGAAGACTTTGAATTTAACTTGCTGGCATTCTGCCAACAAGGGCAGATCTTTGGGGGAAAGCCCCTATGCCAAAGACCAAAGAGACAGCTGTGTTATGCAACTCCTGAGAGCTTCCAAATCAACACCCACACAGGTCTAATTAGAAACAAATTAAAGTGATCTAGACTGAATATAGCAAGGCTGTTGCTTGAATAAATATAGCAAGGTCCATAATAAAGGGAATAAGATTTCTAGAGAACTGAACAGTCAACACTGCTAAATGCCTATCCTGTCAAATGAATGTCAGTGTAAACCCCTTGATATCAAGGGTGAAAAAGCTACCAGAAGTTATTTCAGAATACACTCTGTGCACATCAACTCACTCATCACTGGGTTGATATTAATGAGGCTGCATAACATCACAGTGAACATATCTGCTAGACACTGAGAGATTCTAGAAATGTGCTTTGCAAAATCAATGTGCTGTATGAAGTCAGTTATTATTATTGTTGATCAGAAAACTTTTAAACTGGCTAAAACTAGAATAAGATGATATTTTCATATGACACTTTATAAATATAGGTAACCTGGTGTGGAGCAATGGTGTCAAACTCAAGTAGGAACATATATAAGGATTCTTATGGACAGTACCCTGCTTTAGAAAACTACAACTTAGAATTATCTAGGTTTGATATTTTTATTTATTTTGTTAGATATTTTTCCATTAACAACTTAATCTGGTTCTCAGAATCGGGAGGGTTGTAGTTTCTGTAGTCCCTCTGCTGGATACCTTTGTGGTAGAGGATAGAACTCTGAAATTGTATTCCAAGAGACTTGGGTTCAAATCTCCATTTTGACATGGACTAGCCATGTGGCCTTAGGCAAACCCCTTAATACTGCTCAAGGTGCTTTAGGTAACTCTCTAGGTAAGATCTACTAAATCTCTTTGTGATTTGTTTTGGAGGAAAGAGTTGTCTAGTGCTAATAAAGCTGCAGACCCTTCACAAATTGCAAACCTGTCCATACTTTAGAAAGTAACTTATGTAGCAATAGCAGGACTGGGAATCACCACGATTTGGGTTCAAATCCTTCCTATGATACATTCTGACTATTGTTCAAGGCAAGTCATTTAAACTTTCAATGTCCCAAGCAATTTTTAAGATGTTTTAAGTTACACAACTGTTTCTGATCTTCACTGGTAGAATTTCCTGATGAACAAATAAATAAATAAGAGGTCCAGACAAAAAAAAACAAAACCAAAGTCCAAACTAAATCATAATATATAGTAACTAGAAATTAATCGTTTCTTTCTGTGACCTCTCATCTAAAATGCATTTGTAGCACAGCATTTATAGAAGGGTCTACTTATTCATAAAATTATCAAATGAATCCTTACATAGCTCACTTAGATAATCATTCAAGGCTGATTAAAAATAATCATTGATAATACACATTGAAAGAGGGCTTGGATTCAAGTAAAATTAAGGGTCTTAATTAAGCTGCTTCTTCTTATTTTTTATTATTTTTCTTCTTATTCTGCCTTATAATCAATACTGTGTGTTGGATCCAAGGCAGAAGAGTGGTAAGGGCTAGGCAGTGGGGGTTAAGTGACTTGCCCAGGGCTAGGAAGTGTCTGAGGTCAATTCTGAACTCAGGACCTCCCTCTCTGGGCCTGGCTCTCAATCCACTGAGCCACCCAGCTACTCCCATTTAAGTTTCATATTAAAGAATCAATATAAAAATACTGGAAAGATGATGCAGGGATATTCAAGCTGGGTCAGATGGCTGTGAAGACCAAAATACGGGAGAAGCCTTATCTTCAAGGGCTTTATATTTTATAAAATTTAAGAGAATCATTCCCCACGGAAAGAGCAAAACCAAGAACCCAGGACAAGAACAATGAGATTAGGAAAGTCATTGGGGTCACTTATATATGGAGCTATCTGCCTATCTTGGACTATTAATACATGAGGCTTTCTAGAAGACTGAATTTTAAATAGGCCTTTCCTTCAAGGAAGCTATCTTTAGATGTTTTGATAAGATAAAAAAAAAAAAAAAAGAAAGGTAGTTAGAATATATTTTTAACAGCTGCTGTTGTCCAGTGTACCTTATCCAAAGCTTTTAGTTTGGTACTTGTAGCCTGAGGAAAATGCCTTATGATTATGATTCTTAAAATGAAAAAAGGATCACAATTATTAGTAATTTCTTCTGGTGATGGCTCCTCTAAAAGCAATGGGCAATTGCTAGGTAAAGTAACAACTATCTCATCCAACAGGAAAGACCCTTCCAAAGCAATCTGTCCACAGATGGCTGGACTTTGTCTTGGGGTGGGAGGATCTGACAGAGAACCCCAATTCTTACTGACTGTGGGGCCTTGGGGTAGATCTCTCCAGCCTCTTATTACTCAACTATAAAATGGAGAGAATTGGACCAGATGACATCTAAGGTACCTTCTAGCATTAAATCTGTTTTAGATAGACTAAAAACTGGAGAATAGGTTAGTTTCTTGGAGTAGTTTAGTTAGCTGGAGGTTTTGTTTTGTTTTTGATAACTGAGTGTTGCCTTGTTGTTTTTTACAGAGGCCTGATTTTACTTTATAAAAGACTCCCTTGATTTTCTTTTGATTCCAAGATTTTTGGAGGGCTATGTCAGTCCCTTTGTTCCCTTAGGTTCTCAAAATGCTATTAGAATTTTCCACTAGCAATTAATAATAGTTGCTACCCATTCACCTTCTTCCTCAAGAGGAAGATGAAAGACTGAAGGACAAATTTGCAAGGCACTTTGTAAGTCTGACATACTCTTTACCATTTATAGAAATGACCTAATGGATAGTGACAAAAGACCTTCTTTACACTCTTTGTTAGTTAAAGGCCCTTGGCCTTGCAAATGTTCTTCTGTGATCATTGCAATGATCTAAGGCAGTTCCCCACTGTGTTTCACCACCAGACCCTGACTATACATGATTAGAGGGAAAATATCCAGTGATCAAGTTAGCTTATAGAAAATAGATTCAATTTCTCTGGTTTCATCATGATTGGACATTTGTCTGAACAACTGTAAATGGGGCAGTGGATAAGCACTATTTATTAAGCTATCAAATGCATCACATGCAATTTTGGTTATTCAGTTTTCTCCTTGTAACTAATGAAATATGCAATATACCTCAAGAAATCAGAATCTTAGCAATACTATGCCTGCTAGCATTCCAAATGTAATTAACATTTCATTCAGAATTTATTTTAAATTTGCATACTTCTAACAACTTTCCTATAAAGAGCTCATCAGAATGTCTCTAAGAGAGTTCTGCAGTACCCTGCAATGTCGTCTATATTTTTAAGAGGTGGCCTGTCCAGGAGCCCCTTGAAGCTTAACTATAGACCTTTTTATGATCACTTAGAAGAGAAATTTCCCTAAGCTAGGAGGGTCCAAGAATGTTCAGTATAGGAAGACTTCTACCAAGGACTCATTCAAAAGCTATCACTATCCTTTAAAGAGAAAGAATTGACAAACTCCCCAAGACTCAATCAATGAGCACCTAGCTTGGGGAAAGCACAAAGTGGATGATAAGAGGACTTCATTGGTTTAGAAGGAAATGTCTTATTGGGAGCAGCACCAGAAAGAATCTGATTTAGGGAATGAAGTTCCAGCTCTAGCCTAGGGTCTAAGGACTTTTAGCAAGACACCAGTCTCAGAAAAAAGGAGTTAGAAGAGGCCACTCAATCATCAAAAGAAGAATTAGTTGTGAGAATGTTGCTTGGGGAATTTGCTTGCCTCAGATCAATCAAGAATTTAGAGGACAGGTCTTAGGTGAGGGAGAGAAAGAGTCCACAGTTTGGAGCCTCAAGAGCAACAGGAAAAGAGGAAGAAAAATCTAAGGTCCAGAGCCCACAATAGAGAGAGCTCCTGGGGTCACTGGGGAAATAATCTATCTCTTCACTGAGCTGAGGTATGCTTGTAGGGGGAATTTGGGGACACATGTTCAGCAAGTTTAAAGTAGAGGAATCACCAGACCCTTAGCCCTAGAATCTAGTTTGAACTGGAAATGTCTAAGAAGGAATTGCATGCCCCAGGCTCTAGATGCCAGGTCAGGAATGGAAAATAGCAAAGCCAATTTTGGAAGGTGGATCCCAAACAACCTGGCTAAATGAATCAATCAACTAAAAGCTAAGGTAACATCAAGGGCAAGAGATGCCTGAAGGAGAAAATTAGGCAGGAAGAGAGATCTAAGGACACACTGAGTTTCCTAGAATTAGCATGGAGAGTCAGGATTTATTTCTAACACTACTGTGAAATTATAAACTATATCTCTTGGCATTTAACTCCCTGCAGTGAGGACTAGAGAAAAAAAAATTAAGAAAGGGTTGTGTTATTTTCTTCGCCTGGGATAAAGGAAAAAATGACTATATCTTTTCTTGGAAACTCAGTAATAAGGTAGGAAATCCAGTAAATGGAGAAGGAGTTGCAACAAAGTGGGAGAGGGGGTGGACAGTGAACCACTTCCCAAGGTTTGCCAGGAGAAGAAAACAGTAGCATCCCACGGGTTAGCTGATTATAAGAAGGTGGCAGAAAGGAAGATATAATTATAAACTTTTTATACTAGAAGAGATTATAGAATCATAGCTTATATAGAATTATAGAAACATAACAAAGATCCCAGTCAGGATACATAGCATATAAATCCAAGGGAAAACAAGTAGTATATGGACTCAAATCCTTGGATTCCAGAGCTAGGGCTTATTCAAGTATATTACATTGGATACAAGAGTCCAACCTTCTTTCTCAGGAAAGGAACAACATTTCAAAGAATTAGAAAACAAAACAAATCGTACTTCAGAGTTCTTAATACCTACATAGATACACACATATAAAATCATGTTATCTTTTTTCTAAGCTAAGACATTAACTTAAAGAGCACATTGAACCTAAAAGTTAGGAAACCTGGTCTTGCTGCTAACTATCTGTATAACTTTGGGCAAGTCATTTCCACACTAGCATTTATTCTCTTCATACGGTATGTCAAATGAAGATGATCTCAGAATCTTTTCTGGAATTAACAGTCATAATTCAGCTTATTCTTTAGGAAAAAAAAAGGATGACAATCTATAACTCATTCATAAAAAAAGAATCATTTGCCCCTTTCTCTCCTCATTTTAAGGGTAATAATAGTTAGATGTCATGATGAGGGCAGAAAAAGTTAATTATCATCATATACCCTCCTCAGATCCTCAATAGATGTGGCTCCCTAAGGTATGGGTTTAGGAAACATTAAGCAGGAAATTCTAAAAGATAGATGTGCTAAGTTGACCTATGTGTCACGCCACCTTCTCTTACCAAGATCCATGCTCTTTGAGGCTTTCAGATTAATTGATTCAGGCTGCTTGGCTGGTGTCAGGGATCTGAAGTTTATTTGCTGATCTGTACAATATACTGCTGAATCCACTACTGAACTGTGGAAGGAAACCATACAAAATATTTAGACACTGGTGTAAAACCTCAGGAAAGAAGTAACTCTTCATCCTTTCTCTCCTCCCATCACCAATCACATATTTAAAAATCAGTCATTAACTTTGCAACTTCTATGCTGTTTGCATATATTCTGTCACATGATAAGCATTGAAATAAAAATATTCATTGTCTACCACCTTGTTTTACTCTTTACTGCTTTTTGTTAAATAGAATTCTTCTGTACTATATATATGTCAAATGGGAGAGGCAACTCGCCTCTAATTTATCTAGAGGCAAAGGACTTGCCTCAAAAGTTCCCAAGTCCTGAAAAGCTTGGCAACCTGAAAGGCATCTCTCAGATAGACTATGCTGCTTAAGAGCTGAGTGACATTTTCAACACAAGCCAACATTCTATCCCTTTAAATGAATGACATCTGCTATGTGGTTGATGACTACAGGAGATTTTGTTTTGTTTTGCTTTGTTTTCACTTTTAAAAGTACCATATTTAAGTCTATTTCAGACATCCCCATCTCCAAACCCCAACAGCCCATTTTGTGCAGAGTTCAGCAACAATTCAAAAGGAGGTTGGGGAGGAAGAAACCTAGCTGAAGATGCTGACACAAAACAGATCAAATACCTATTGTACATTTTCTAGAACTTACAGAAAATTTCAAAGTATTTTATTCCTGATGAATATTTCATTTACTTCCCTTTTGGGAGAGGAAGATAGATAGTTTAAGAAAATTATTAAAGAAAAATTCTTCTTACTCTATACAGGACAAGAGATATTTGTGGAAATTATGCCACTAAGTATTCTTTTACCATTGAAAACAAATCATTCATTTCATTTGATTTCAATTCATTAAAATTTTTTATTAAGCACCTACTATGCATAAAGCACTGTTCTAGGCACTGAGGATAGAAAAACCAAGTCAAAACACTCCCTTCCCTCAAAAGGTTAGCCTATGGGGGCGGGGAGGAAATATATATACATATACATACATACATATATATATATATATATTGCCATCTTATGCTTACTATGTATAAATTATATATGATACTAATTACATATTATACCTATGTGATATATTACCTAATATTTACTATGTATATTATTGTGTCTATTTTACCAATTTATATTTACTATGTATATTAGAGTATCCATTTTATGTATGTATATAAGATGGTAATTTGTGGGAGTGGCACATGATGAGGAATGGTCTCAACCCAGAGCTGGTATGATCACTGATTATCTTTTCTGTGAACAGAGTTTGCTCATCTTTAAAGTGATGATAATAATGTTTTTTTTGGGGTGGGAGGAATTGCTTTGTAAAACTTGAATTTGTATTCTTTTTTATATTCCTAAATGCAGGAAATATTTAACATTTTAATCACTTTGAAATGGAAAAGTTGTAATGTATATTCAAGCTCTTTGGACTTCTTAAATCAGAATGTCCTGAACACAATTTAACTTTTTCATGATGATTCAAGGCCATTATTATAAACATCAGTCATTGCCTATAAACCATGATGTCATCAGTCATTAAGGAGCTCAGACTTTTTGCTTTATAAATTATTGCTTTTTAATGCTTTTCTTGTTATATACCAGTTAGCTGTCATCTCTTCTTATTGTCAATATCCTATTTGTATTATTCCTTCTCCTCTGCTGATTTATTACTTTTCATTTGCTGCAGGGTGGGAGAAGGGATAATTAAACTTGTTGGAATCACATGTAAAGTAAAAAATAATTATGTCCTGAGCAAGGACTTGAGAGGCTGTCTGTCTTATGAATAAATTCCATGAGCTTTAGCCTGTAGACTTTGTGACATCTATTCTTGAGGGTTAAAAAAATTTTTTTTTGGGAGGGGGTTACTTTAAGGTTCTTGGCTGGGTCTTAAATAGCTAAACTAAAGGTAAGGATAGGGAATGGGTGTCACAGTGTCAGATTTGATCATGACACATTTTTGCAACTTAGGTCTAACTAAATAGGCACCCCATGCCAATGACAATTTAATTTGCCATACATTTATATCTTTTTATTTGATTATGAACAAATACTAACCGTGTATATGCCTTTTACTGTGCAAGATGCTGCTTTTGACAACATATAAAACAAAGCCTTCAGCATCAAAGCGTGGAGGCTCTGATAAGGATTTTTAGAGCTGCTATAAATTTTGGAACATACAGGTTCTTTTACTTTTCCCTTGACCACCTTGGAAACAAACCTGAGTATAATTGCTATGTCAAAAGTTACACACAGTCTTATAACTGAGCATATTATAGATTGTTCTTCAAAATGATTAGATCAGTTCACAGTTCACCAACAGTGTATTAGTGTCCCCATTTTTCCAAATACCCTCCAACATTTGTTATTTTGCCTTTTTTTCTTTTCATTTTAGCCAATTTGATAGGTGTGAGATAATTTCTTTAATGGAGAAGGGAAAGGAAGGTGGGGGTTAACAGGATTTTTAGTGTATCAAAGAAGCAAAAAAAATTTTAATTAAAAACAACAGTTAGGGTCATCCTCAAGATCACAGAATTCAGAAAGGCTCCTTTATTAGCAAACTGACACTGATGGCTTTAGGCAGCTAGGTAGTGAAGTGAATAAAGTGTTATACCTGGGAATCTGGAAGACAAGAGTTCAAATCTGATCTGAGATTATAAGCTATGTGCCCCTGGGTAAGTCACTTAACCTCTGTCTGCACAGTACCTACCTTCCCAGGGTTATTTTGAGGATAAAAGGAAATATCTATGAAGTTTTCTCTGAACTTTAAGTGTTGCAAAAATGCTAGCTATTTCTTTTAGGACTTGCCCCAAGCACATTTATTTTAGGTATCCTTATCTTAGTGTCAATATTTCTGCACCAAGCATGGGTATTTGATATCAAGCTATTAGCCCTGTTTTCCCTATGGTGATGATTGGATTGTCTCTCTTTAAACTTTGCCTATGTATCTTCTAAATGTCTTAAATTTTATCATTATGATTATCTTGGGTGGGACTTGATTCTGGGTCTAATGTTGAGTCTTCCTTTTTTTCTCAAAGATAAGATTGTAGTTAGATTTCCTGGGGAAGAGAAGCTAGTAGTTCATGAATATCATCTCCTTGAACTTTTACCGAAAATTGGCTCCTGTCTTCACAACTCAGGCTTTGACCATATCTACTTGACTTTTAAATTCTTAGCATTAGGCAGAAATTGGAATTTTGGAGAGGGATGGGAGGAGCATGGGAAGAAAAAAAATAAAAGAAAGGAGTTTTGGAGCTGTAGTTCAATTATCTTCAAATTACAAAGAGGAAAAGAAAGAAAGAGTAAGAACGAGAGGAACTCATACTTATTTACATAGTTAACCTTGTCAGGATTTGAATTCAGGTGTTCTGACTTCAAACTCAACATTCTTCTTGTTCTGTCATGATGCCCTAATATTTGTTAACCTTCTTTCAAGTTCTTCCACTCCTTGGTCCTCCATCCCAAAAAATTTAACTAATCTAGAATTTTTAAGGGTTACTCTAATTTTCATGGATTGAAGTATTTCTGGTTTGGCTGTTTGAAAATAAAAGCAAGTCTTGAATGAAAAAAAAAAAAATGAAGGTCTAGTTCATATGACAGGACAGGGATATTGGCCAGCTAGTCAGTAAACATTTATTAAGCACTTCTTATATACCAGGTATTGTGTTAAATGCTGAGGATACAAGAAAGGCAAAAAAAAAAAAAATTCAAAATACACACAACCAAAAAAAAAACAAACAGTCTCCAGTGAATTCATTTATTATTTGAAAGGCTTTTACATCCACACAAGAATTTCTAAATGAGAATTAAGAACTAGGGAACAGAGGTAGAGTACCTGACCATATAGCCAGGTGCAAAACTTGAGGTTTTCCCACTCTCCACTCTCTCCACTGGGAGGGATGGTGGAGCTCCAGAGACAGAAGATACCTAGAAGATAAGAGTTTCAAAGTTGATTTGATCTTTTAGGAAGATAAATTTCTGGAGATAATGGTGGAGTCAGAGCTGAATAGCCAGGTGGAAAGTGAAGTCTTGGTAGCCCACAAAGGTTGGCAAGGAAAGTTTCTATGTCTATAAAGCAAGAAGGATGTCCAAGAGAATAAACACATCTTAATTTGTTTAAAATGAAAATTAGTTCAAGGGCTTTAGGATTTGATTCCCTGCTGGCTAGAAGGGTTGTTTTCACTTTTTCACTTTGCTTGTAGTATCTGAGATTTCAGAAGACAGGTAGAACTGAAAATTGGAATTTAAATGTCAGAACTATCTGAATCAAGAAAAATGAGTCAGTCATCAAACATTAATCTTACTTATCTATCATCTCTATCTATCCTCTCTCTGTCTCAGTCTCTGAGTCTCTGTTTCTCTAATTTATTTATGTTTACCATATGCCAGGCAGTGAACTAAGCACTGGATAGACAAAAACAAAGTCTTTACCCTCAAAATGCTCCCATTCTAATGGATATTCTTTAGGTGGATCTATGAGTCATCATTATGGAAGTACTTTCCCAGAGGCAGGAGCAGACTCCTCATCCTGAGCTTTTCTTTCTTGTATATGTGTCTGAATAAACCAAGGAGCAAATCTAGGAAGTATCAATGTGTCACTTGGGCCATCTATCATCTTTCTTTAGCACTATATGATGCCTCCATTTTTGGGTCATATATGTCCTAAAGAATGTCTTTTCTTTGCTTCTTTTTGACAGTAAAGTCATTGTTAGTAATATGCTGAAAACGTATGACCATGATTGCCCTTGTTATGTGAGGCAGCACTGCCTTTGGTTTATTTGTCATTGTGATGTTCCTCAGATCGTGTCATTCTACAGTCTGCATCCTTATAAACATCTAAGGAAGAGATAGTAGGGCATAACTGGTGCAGTGTTAGACTTCAAGTTAGGAAGACTTGTGTTCAAATGAGACCACAATCACTGACTAGTTGCATGATTCTGGGTGACTCAATAAACCTGAGGCTCAGTTTCCTCATTTTAAAAATGAGGATCACAAACACCCATTGTTCAGGTTCAAATGATATAAAACACATGAGATGCTTTGAAAACCTTAGAGAGTTATATAAATGCTAGTTGGGACTGCTATTGTTATCCTTAACAAGTTAAATAGATGGACTTTGGTGGCAGTGAGCAGTTTGGGATCAACAAAAAACACTGATTAATTTTCCAAGTTCAATCCAGCTCAGCCTCCTCTCATTTACTTCTAGACCCTGCTCACTATCCATATGCAATGTGTCCAAATTACAAACACTGGTAGAAAAACTTGATGGACTGCCCATCTGGCTAAAAATCATAGTCTTAATAATATGTGCTAACCAACTCAAAAGTCATAAATTGATTTTATTTGGGGGAAAATATCCTCCCTTTCACTGACTAGCTTATATTTTGAAAAAAACTGTGTATATTATCACAGGATCACTGGTTTCATTTATAGGTAGATGTTACACAAGGGACAGTAGTGCCTTTCATCATCATCATCATCAACATCACCATCATTGTTAACATTTATACTTTACTTTAAGGCTTACAAAACACTACAAATATTATTTCATTTTATCCTTATAACTATCTAAAGGTAGGTGATTTTGTTATCTCCTTTTTTAACAGATGAAGAAACCAGGCAGGATCTGAACTTAGATCTTTCTGACTCCAGAACTAATAAGCCACACAGTTCCCTTACACACAGAAAGCCCATTACTAGCATTTACACTCAAACTCAGTGGTAAGAAATAGGGGACACTAATCATTACAAAATGATCTCAATGGGCCACTTATTGACTTAGTTTTAAAATGGTATGTTATCTATGTTTTATTGTGTTTTTACTTATTTTGTTAAATATTTCCTAAACATATCTTATTTGGGCTGCACTCAAGAATGCTGCAGGCAGGTGGCCCCTCAGATGGCATTTTAGACATTTCTGCTCTGATTCTTCAGTGAATACCAGAAATGTTAGATACATGAAGAACTTTATTGATCATCTTGCCTAAGCCTAAAATAGTCCCCTGCACTTTTGGACAGTTCTATGAGTTAAGAAGTTTTTCCTTATAATGAGTTAAATTTTACCCCTGTTTATTGTTCCTAGTTCGCTTTCTGAGGAGAAACAGGAACAAATTCAATCTTTTTTACAATGGGAAGAAAAATATGATATCCTCCCATGTCTTTTCTTCATTCTAAATATCCTGGTCCATTTAACCCATCCTCACCTAGCTTATTTGATTCCCCTTGCCATTGATTCCTGGTCTCCTCCTCTGTATGTACTTCAGCTTATAACTATCCTTCCTAAATACAGAATCCAGAATTGAAATCAATATGCCAGATATGGTCTGACTAACACTGAGTGTAAGGGGATTAACACTTCCCTTACTCTGCAAATACAGCCTAAGATCACAACATTTTTTGTTGTTGTTTCCATGCTAGAGTATTCATTCCAAGTTTCCCTTTTTGGGGTCCAGATCTATGATTTCATCTAAAGAATTGCTAGGGAGGAAGCTCCCTCTGGACAAGTCACTTAATCTTGTTTGCCTCAGTTTCCTCATCTATAAAATGAGGATAACATAGGTTTGTTTTGAGGACAAAATGAGATATTTACAAAATGCTTTACAAATTTTAAAGATATATACATATATATAGGCTATCATAGTTATTATTATTATTATTATTATTATTGATAGCTTTTTAATTGTACAGGATCACAGAGCTAGCATGTTTCAAAGGCAGGACTTGAACCTGTCATTCTCTCAAGCTAATCTTTTATATGCTATTATGCTTTATTCTAAACTTAAAGCTCATTAAAGTCTCCAGGACTTTTTATTTTAATGGTTGCCTAGGTATAATTCTTAAGTTTATGATCTATATTCCAACATGGGTATTTATATTTATGCTACTAAAATTTAATTTCATTCTAGCCATCAAGATATTTTTGGGATGCCAGTACTATTATATTAACCAATTAGCTATGCCTTTCTGCTTTCTGCCATCCATAAACTTTATAAACATATCATATGTGTTTTCATCCAAGTCTTTGCTGATGGTATTGGCCAGAAGATGGGACAGTGGCATAGTCTTATGTTACACTCCAATACATTCTCCAGAACAATAATGATCTGTAATGATTATTCTTTAGTCAATCAGTTAAATACACTTAGCCTACATCTGTCCACATAATAACATCCTAGAATTATTTTTTAAAAAGCAGGAAATTCTGAGATCACATTGTTCACCCTTTAAATTTCATAGATAAGGACACTGAGGGTGAGCAGTAAAATAATACATCGAAAGAGTCTCTAATGGAGCCAGCACTAGGATCCAATTTTCTTTGGTGCTTTTTCTTTTATAGCAAAAGATCTTGAGTTGTTATCAATCCATTAATTGATTGAAGATTGAAATTCTGAATATAGTTATTCAAATGCTTCAAAATCCACTAACTGGAGAGTCAATGTTTGACTGGACAAAGTGTCAATAGAGGCTTAGGTTCAAATATCCATTGAGACACACATCAATTATGTAAGTGAGGTAGAAAATCACAATCTATTTGAGACTCCAATTCTTCATTTATAAAATGAGGTTAATAATATCTATAGTATCTATCTCATAAAATTGTTGGGAGGAACTAATGTGATAATGTAAGCTCTTTGAAAATTTTAAAGTGCCATGTAAATGTCAGCTATTACTATATTATTAATATTCACTACAATATAATCCATTCCATATATCTCCATTTTGTCCACATAGTATTATGAGATTCGCTCTTCCTTTAATATTGCATTTGGGAATTTTGCCAGAAGTAAAAGTCAATCACAAGGCTTATAACTTAAAGAATATGCCTTCTTTTGTTTTTTTGAAAATCAATATTAAGTTTTTCCGTTCCAATCATTCAACACTTCTATGTACCATGGTTTTTCAAAGGTCATCAACAGTGGCTTACCATCTGCATCTTTTGGTTTTTAAAATACTCCTGAATATTGTTCATCTGGGCCTGGTGACTTACTTAAACTAATTTAAGACCAATTATATATATCTTTTACCATTACTTCATTTATTTAATGTTTCAGTCTCCTATTTTGTTTTTTAAAAAGCCTTATCTTCAGTCTTAGAATCAATACTGTGTATTGGTTCCAAGGCAGAAGAGTGGTCAAGTGATTTGCTCAGTGTCACACAGCTAAGAAGTGTCTTGAGGTCAGATTTGGACATAGGACACCCGTCTCTGGGCCTGGTTCTCAATCCACTGAACCATTTTACTGCTCCCCTCAATCTCCTGTAAATATTTTTTTTTCTACTTTTCACAGACGGAAGAACATTCTAAATGGTACATAAAAATGCTGCAAGAAGGGAGCTTACTAGTCCTACTTTCAGCCACCCAAATGTCATCACTCCATCTGTCTGTCGCAATCATCGGTACTAATCCTTTTTTGACTTTCCTTTTGACCCAACACAACTGTAAAAATCCTGTTTGTCACCCTTAGCATTTATTAGAAGCTTTAGGTTTTCCTGTTTAGAAGTATTAATTTGTCTTGTTTCCATCTTCTGTACGTTTCTTTTAAAAACCTGAATTGGTCAGTTCCCTGTCCATCCCCATTGGTCTCTTTAGCCAGTCTTCCTTTTGTTTCTAATGGGATTAATGTGTTTTTGCCATTAGAATTTTATTCTTGAACTTTATTATAGCCTCTTTCTAAAAAAAAGTCAATTTCTTCCTATAGAATTATAAGTCATTTTCTAGAATATTTTTTATCTTTTCTCTAAACTCTAGAATTTCTTTCAAAATGTATGGTTCACCTCAAACTGCATTCATGTGCTCCCCTTCCTGATCTATCATGGAGTTATAATTTTATCCTATGGCTCTTATCATTTCCACTCTGATGATTAATATTTCCTTATAGGTCAGTATTACGTTCAGAAGAGTAGTTTTCCTTGTCGATCCCTTCATCTTCTGAAGAATGAAATGATCATTTAAATAAGTTAAACATCTATCAGCTGCTATGCTCATAGCAGCTACGGTTCTGGTAGCTGCCCAAATTGTTCAGGTCATCTATATTCTACTTCCAGGTGAATTTTGATATTTTGTACAACTCATTATCCATTTCTTCTTTCTGTATTAGATTCCCACCTCAATATTGCTTCTTTGTTTTTCTCATGGAAATTGGTACTAATGTGCCTGGAGGACAGGACCTGGAGTAAGGAAGTCCTGAGTTTAAATACTGCATCACTGACTAGCAATGTGGCCTTCCCAAGGCCACTTAACCTTGGTCTGCCTCAGCCTCATCAACTGTAAAATGGGGATAAAAATCATATCTAGCTCTTGAAATAAAGTGATGAGGATAAGACAATATTTGTAAGGAACTTGATAAATCATAAAGAGCTACAAAAATGCTACCTATTTTTGTTGTTGCTATTATTCCACCAGGAAAGATTTACCCAAATGCAGGTCTTGTTTGTGAATTTCCAGTTATAGCTTCTTGATTTACAATGCTGCTCTATTCCTTATGTTTCCATATTTTAGTTAGGTAATATCCTCTCAAGTCTCAGAGTTGTCTAAGAATTTACTTCCTTGCATTAAGATCTCCAATGACTTTGTTTATTACTCATACTATGTGCATATGCATATAGAGACTTAAGGATATGAGTGCTCTTGGGCACTGCTAAGCTCCCTCCTTTCAGATCTGCTGTCCTCATCCCTAGCATCTGGCTTAGCTGCCATGTGTGGGTAGTTTCTCCTTCTCTCTCCATTTTCAGTTAAAAGCCTCCTTCATTAAATCTTCAGCACCTCTGGGCACGTGGCATTTTTTTCTCCTGGCTATCATTAGATATAGTCCATTCTACATCAGGAACCCATCATCAATGTGTTTGAAGTCCTGCTCTAGAAATCCAAATCCCATTCTCTGAAACCAGCTTCTTAAACTGTTTATTGCCTATATCCTTATTTCTATTCAGAAGCCCTTAGCTAGCTAGGGATGGCATCAGTGATGAAAGCATTGCCTGCACAGGTTGTTTGTTTGTTTGTTTTTTGCCTGAGATCCCTTCCAAGGATTCCCTTGGTATTTTCTGGGGTCCATTTAATAACATAATTTATCCTCCTACAAATCACTAGAAGCAAGTATTGGTCAGCTGATTTGCTGAGACACAGAAGGCTGTAGGCTTGATTGTCTGTGTTTGGGAAACATAGAAACTCCTTGATTCTCTTGAGCAAGAGAGAAAGATTAAGAAACTTTCATTTTCTTATGGCCCATTCTAGATGTCTTTTATCCTGTCAGAAGATCTGCAATGCCATTATGATTTAAAGGAGCTGTTTCTGTATACAGTTTAACTGTACAAAGTCCCACACTGGCAAAGGCGAATGAGCTTTTTAGAACCTTCAAATATAACTACTGGATTTCTTTTTTTTTTTTTTTTAAACCTTTACCTTTCTGTCTTAGAACAATACTTTGTAAAGGAAGAAAAGCAGTAAAGGCTAGACAATGTGGCTCAAGTGATTTGCCCAGGGTCACACAGCTAGGAAGTGTCTGAGATCACATTCACATCCAGGACCTCTTTCTCTGAGCCTGGCTCTCCATCCACCAAGCCACTTAGCTGTCCCCCCAGATTCCCTTTTGGTATGCTGTTTTCTTCTTGAAACATTTCTTCTCTTGGGACACATTTCACTCTTCTCAAAGAGCTCTGAGACTAGAGAGATAATCTTCCATTTCCCTTTGTAAAAGAGAGACCAGTCTGCATTTGCACACACCTTCTTATTACTTGGCTCTTTAATAAGCATAAACACAACAATCTCTTCAAGTCACCCTCTGCCTTCCTTACTTGTTGAAAGCGAGACCATCGGGATTCAGTGACTTTCAACACAGAGAGGCAGTTTGTTGTGCCACCTTTCTGTCAACAGGTGAGAATGAGCTTTTTAAATAATGCTCTTATAGTTCTCTCAGACTTTCCCACCTTTTCCAGGGTATCTGGCACTTCTTGCATAAGTAATTTGCTTTGTAATTTGCAGGTTTCTTAGCTGTTAGCAATGAGGAGGACTTTTGAAGAAATCCAATGACTACTTTTTGCCTCTTTCTGCCTCTTCTTTTTGCATATGAGACCCAATCTATTTGCCCCTTGCCTCTCTGCTAGGATACTATTTTCTGTACTCCTCAGTCTAGAGCAGTGGTTCCCAAACTTTTTTGGCCTACTGCCCCCTTTCCAGAAAAAAATATTATTTAGCCCCATGGAAATTAATTTTTTTAAATTTTAATAGCAATTAGTAGGAAAGATAAATGCACCTGTGGCCTTCACTGCTCCCCTAGATTGCTGCAGCACCCACCAGGGGGTGGTAGCGCCCACTTTGGGAATCACTGATCTAGAGCAACTAAATGCTTCTTCAGTAATGTAGGTGGTGACTTGAGCTCATTAAAACCAACTTGATGTTTTCTTACATTTAAGAGAGTCTCACTTATTTAAGGTTTCAGACCCCTGTGAATAATTTTAAAAATATTTTCCAGTCTGGTGACTTTTTCCATTGATAAGTAAAAAAGGCACAAGATAGGAGTCGAATAATTCTACATACAACTGCCAATTATCATCACTCCATCCATTGCAATCATCAGTACTAATCCTTCTTTGATACATTTGATATAGGTATAAGGACCAGTCTAATTTTGAGAGAAAGAAATACATCTAAGAAACATTTTGAAGAAAAAATTAACTGTGAAGTCCTCAGATACCACAGTAAAGGTATTTGACAAGGAAAGGAAGCCATCATTCATGTGGGATAGATCACTACCTTTCCATTGATATTCAGCAATGGCTCTTCCTTTCATATAGCAAACATATAAAACTTGCCCAGAGCCAGAATATTCATGGAACAGCATGTTTGTGAGGAAAGGGAGCTGTAGGGGATTTGGGCCACAATAACTCCAATCAAGCAAAATTTTGTTTCAACTGAATGACAGAATCATCTCTGAAGCAACTACTCAATTCTGACTCTGGTTTTGGACCTTGGGGATATAGTATTATACCACTGTTTTATAGAACAATGGGTACAAAAATGATATTTGTCTATGTGGTTCACAGACGGAGCTCAGCAATCAGAATAGAAGGTAAGAGGGGGAACTGCTTAAGGTAAGACTGACTATAGAGGAGATAGTTCCTAATCAAGACAGAAAGTCTGAGATACCCACTAGAGCAGGGGTCGGCAACGTATGGCTCTCCAGTCATAGCTGCCTCTTTTGAGGGCCAGATATGGCTCTTTCTGCAGGAGCCATAAAGTCAATTTTTTTTTCAGGTGCTGTTAGAGGAGTGCACACTGTGAGCACTGTACAGCTCTCACGAAATTACATTTTAAAAAATGTGGTGTTTATGGCTCTCATGGCCAAAAAGGTTGCCGACCCCTGCCTTAGAGTATTTTATTTATTCAACATCTAGGGAAAGTACTTTCTCAGGCAGGAACTATCAAAGAGACATCATTAAAAGAATAAGTAAAAGACAATTCCAATTTTTTCAGCTTAAGATGAGCAGGGAATGATAGTATCTACTATTGAAAGGTAGAAGCTGGAGGGGGAATAATTTTGAGATGGAATAATAAAGACTTTTACTTTGGCCAAACTATTCATGTTTACATAATGTTTTAAAGGTTTACTATGACTTAATCATAATGGTGAATTTAGTTCCTGAAACTGATTGTAAAATATGAACAGATTTTGAAAAGGGTAATCTACAAAGAAGGACAAGGAAATAAATGGAGAAAAATTACTGTCTGATTTGGTTAACTTGTAGAATACTACAACTTTTGCTGTTGCTATCTATATTAAAAAAACATAACAGAAATGACAATAGTGTTGCTGAGATTAGAAAATTGAAGATACTTTGTAGGGTTATCTTGGGACACAGTATAATATGAAATATGCAGTTTTTAATAGCTATAATAAATAAAGAAAATAGCAATGGGGCAATTTAATGATTTTTTAAAACTCATCAGAAGGAAAAAAAAATCTATGAATTCAACTAGTCAAATGGTGTGTATGCTTAGTAAATCTCTCTTATGCTCTTGTGGTTCTAGAAATTATTGATTTTTTTTTAGTTTCTATTACAAAATGGCTATAACATTGGGTACCCTCTTCAATATTTTTGGATTATATATAGCATTTCTTTAATTTTTAGGTTCCATTAATTCTCCTAGAATAGTGCTCTATTTTTAAAATACCCTATAGCCTTCATTAACTCAGAAAATGAATTACAACCAAAGAGATAAACTTTTGTTTCTAGTAAGCTTTTCCATACAACTTTTCTCTGTTACCTTTTGCTACATTTAAAAAACTTAAAACATAAATGCAAATGTAGCTCATAATCTTGAATATTTTAAAAAGTACAAGCTGAATACTTACAATTTTATGCTTAACCATCATCTCATTAAAATTAAGGTATCTGAACACAAATTGTCTAACAATGTGGAACCTTTCTCAAGATAAAAGTGGTAGTCAGTGGTATGAAATTACCTACCCATAAGAAAAGAGTTAGGATAAAAGATTATTATTTTTGTTTCTGGAGAAACAATGGGTACACACTTAAAAAACCTCACTATTTTAGCCATACCTGTGATTATAATCTTCAGGGTCCAATTCCAGACTGGGATGTGGTGGTAAAGGTGGTGGGATGTCATTCTCAGCCCAGTCAGTATCTGAAAGTAGCAGTTCTAGAAACAAAAAATAGTTGAAGTTGTAGAAAACTGTAGGGAGACCTTCCAACTCCTGTGCAAGTCCCAATTCATCTCACAGACCCAATTTAAACTAAAACATAAACCAGCCTTGAAAAGAACATTACCTCTAATCGAAAATGCATTTCCCCAGAATTCACAGAAGAGATAATGTAGACATACACATGCAGATGTAAATCTAAATACTCTAATATATTTTTATAAGGGTGATTACATACATAAAGGCACTGTCAAATTGAGAAACAATGATAGTAGTAACTGTGATTTGTTTAAATGACCTGAGGAAAATGAGGTCAATGTATCATGACTCAGTTTTTCTTCTTGTAAAAAGATGTCAAGCATTAACTGCCTCCTTAAAAGCCTTTGTTAAAAAGCATGCTAAACCAGTTTTATATATGTATACCTATCTATCTAATGAGAGACAGAGACAGAGACAGACAGAGAGAGAGAGAGAGAGAGAGAGAGAGAGAGAGAGAGAGAGAGAGAGAGAGAGCGAGAGCACGTAACTGAAATAATTATTCCTAGGAGGAAAAGAAAGGTGATCAGGACAGACATGCGTGAGCCAGAGGATTTCTGACTGCTGGGAGCAAGCGGTGTCTCCTACTTTGCTAAGAGACAGAGTAGACAATTGGTATTTCCTCCTTGGTATGACAACAGGAGAGAGGGTGTGGGGGATGGAAAGCCTTTTTGTGAGGGGCTGTCACATTCAACTGTACACAGTCTTAGATAACCTGTTATACCACTACAAGCACTCTAGTCATTAATACTCATAGATCCTTTGGATAGAGCACTGGGGCTACAGATGTAACCCACATGTCTCCTTTTCAATATAAAGATCTACCCTCTCTTTAAATTCCATGCCTCCCTCTCCTCCAACTTTATTTCTTCTCCCCTGAAATCTTTGCCAACCACACTCAACACACATATACAAAGCCTCTAGAGTTTTCTCCCGAAGAGCTGGTGCTATGCTTTTTGGGAATTTGAGCCTCTAAAAGCAAGATTATAAGTGAAACAATGAGTGTATGGGGAGCTTTGAAAGATGAAGCTCTTTTATATCCCTACCAATTTATAACATAGATACATTTATCCATACTTATTTCATTCATTCTGGAAATAATCAAGGTATGTGTATGGGGTGCTGGGTTACTCATTGTGAAGATTACAAGAATATCATAAGATTACTAAGGATATCATATGAGAGAGAGATTAGACTTGCTTTAGTTTGTCCTCAGAGGACAGAACTAGGAGTAACAAGAGGCTACCTAAATGTCTGGGAAAATCATTCAAGTGCCTTGGTCCTCAGTTTCCTCTGCTGTAAATGAGGGAATAGAATAAATGGCCTTTGAGGTTCTTGCATCTATGATTCTATGAAGTTGAAATTAGGCAAATTTAATGTTATAGAGTGGCAGATTTAGTGCATGAAAGGCTCTCAGAAGTCATCTAATCTAACTCTAGATGAAGAAACTGAAGCTTATAAGAGTTAATTAATTTAATCAAGGTCACAATGGCAGAAGCTGGTCTTGAACTCCTGACCTTGACTATAAACCCAGTGTTCATTATTCTGTATTAAAAGAATTATCCAAAATGGAATGGGTTTCTTCAGAAGGTGGTAGGGTTTCCCCTCTCTTTAAGTGGGTTCTGCATAATCACTTGTCCAGATGTGTTATAGAGGGATTTTTTTTAGTTATATATTGAACTTTGCCTGCTGAATTCCTTAAACTCTCAATTCTATGATTTCTATAGAATTTAAAGATAGTTGCCTCTATAGGAAAAATAGCTCTCTAAATAACGTGTTACATTATTTTAATTCAGTACTAAGGCAGAAGGAAAAGTTATTGTACTTTTTTATTCCATCATTCCTAAGCTCCACTGGGATCCACTAAACTATATTTAGTTACAGTTCAAAATCCAGATTCTCTCTATTCTACCAGCTCTGTGTCCTTTCCCTCTTCCACCTCCTCCCTCGTCCACCTCCCACACCCTCCACAAGTCTCCTACTTCTATTTCTTTGTTGAACTGCTGGTTTCATTGGATACTGATGGCTGTTGTCACTCCCATGACTGTTGTTTGTTGAGAATTCCCACTTCTGGTGGCCAGTAAGTCAAAGATGACTGAAGCCACTACTGTGATTTTTGCTATGATAGCAGTAGTGTGGACCTTCTATTTTTCTTTCCTGTCCTGTTCTTCACCCAAACTGCAGCCTGAAGTCCCATTTCATTCCCCATTGGAAATGGATATATTTATAGCAGAGTTATTTGGTGCTTGGAAGTCCCCATTCTCCAAATATCTCTGCCCTATGAGGAGTCCTATTATCTCAAATTTCCCTCTTACATCCAGTCATTTGGGTTAGGGTGCTCTAATGAGATACTTCTCTTCCTGAGTTTGCCCTGAGAACCTCAAATAAGAGGCACTCCATATGTCTTTATCTCAAGCTGTCTGCTTCATAGACTCAGTGTTGCTTTTAAGTCGGATGTATTCACTGAAAGCTCTTATTATTTGACTGCTTAATGAATAAGTTGGTTCTCTTCCAGGCTGGCTAGCCACCTGGCGATTTCCTTGCTTTTGGTCAGCTAATGTCCTTTCTGCTCCTCCAATTCACTACTGCTCCTCCAATCTAGAAAAAAATTATCAGAAGACTCAAAAGACATGGGCTTGAGATCTTGTTTCTGTTATTTATTGACTCTGTAGACTGGGGCAAGTTACCTTCCCCCCCTTCTTTGGACTTCAGTTCTAAGGTCTCTTCTGTGATTGATTTTTAATCCCACTTGAACTAAACAACTTCCTTTCTGTTCCATCTCTGTTACACTCCACTCAATTCATATATCTTGGCATGGCTATGCTATAATTTAGCACCTCTAAATCTCCTTTATGATTGACAATCTTTTTCCTACAAGGAAACTAAGGGTTATGATACAATTAATTTTGAATAAACTGGATAGGGAGGTGTTTCTTTATACTCTCTGAAGGTTATAACACATCAAATTATTTTTAAGCCATTAACTCTTTAGTATGAATTTCTTTATAAATGTCTTTCCTATAATAACAGCTAGTGATGATACACTGAAAAGTTTTACATTGACAATTTTATTTACTCTGAAAACAAGCCTAAACGATAGGTACTACAGGTCTATTATCTCCATTTTACAAATCAGGATACAGACTTGTCCCTTTCATACAAGTCCCATGATTTTCCTTGTATTCCATTCTGTCTCTTCTAACTGAAGAGCAGAGATCTGTAGAGCAGGGAACAGAACTGGTACATTTTTAAAGAAGAGAAGGTAGAAACAAAGGGGTAGAGGCTATTACTCTTCAGGAAGAACAGGTCTGGGTGGGGAGTAATTCTGATAGTCCTTGAGCAATTAGCTTATAAGGTAGCCTTGTTGCAGGGGGCACAGATCACCCTAATACTTAAAATATGAAAGGAAAGCACACCCTTTGGATGCCCCCTCATCATCTCTAGACACAAAAGCTCCTCTGGTGTGAGTAATATTCATTACCAACTCCAAAATAAAAATGAATTTTCTGGCACTATTATTTCTACAAATGGTAATACTAAGACTGTTTTTTTCTGTGTAACAGCTTGACAGGGGGAAAAAACTGAAGATCTGTGGGTGGTAAGTACTATTATTGCAAAAATAGATGGGACATAGCACATCAACATTGGATTTGAATGTATCCCTTTTAAAAAATATACACAGGAAAGCAAAAAATGTAATGTTTTGGCTGCTACAGCTCCCTCCCCACCCCCATCCCCCACAATGCCCACCCCAAGACATTACATCTTGTCAAGCTAGTGTCATTTTCCTAAAGAAGATTAAAAATAAATTAGTACTGGTATGTCAAATTTGCCTTTTTTTTATTTCACTGGCCCATTTGTAGTGAGAATTGTGAATCTATAGTAGTTTGGGAACTAGGCGGGGTAACTGACTTCCAAAGTAAAGGAATTAAAGTCATATTCTCATTCTCATCATTATGCCTTTTTATAATACTTTGTTAGCAAAATGTTTTGTAATCATTTTGAAAATAAACTAGCAAGTCTACATAAAAAGCAGGCAAATTCCAACTAATACATCTAACAATTGTAATTTAATTGTGGATAATCCTAAGACTATAGTTACTGTATGCTACAATATTAATTATAATTTGTTTTTAAACGAATATTAGACTCAATTGCTGAGAAGCATTCATTCTAGAAAAAGGAAATAAGAACAGATTGTTCTATATTATACCTACTATAGTAATGTAATATTCCAATCAAGGACATAGATGCACTTTTAAAAACCCTATAAAGTAATTATAAATTCAAATTTCAGATAATGAGCAGGAAGTTGTGTCAGGTCATTTAAAACTACATTACATATAACAACAATACTTAATAATAGCTAGCATTTGTCTCATGCTTTAAGGTTTGCAAAGTGCTTTATAAACATTATCTCAGTTTGTGAGAAATAGAACGCTGGGTTGTACTTAGAATGACATGGACCTTATATAATTCCTTTTAAAAATGTTGTTGATGTTTTCAAATTTTTAACTCTAATAATTTCTAACTCTAATAATAATCTAATAATTTCTTAGTGTTCCTTACTCTCAAACTTTCCTTTTTAACAAAGGAAAAAAACCTAAGAAAAATTAAGGATGAAAATGATAATATGATGGTGTATTCAGCATTCTGTTCCCCCAGCTCCCCACCTCTCTGCAGGGAGAAATGAAATATATTTCTTTATATCTTCTCCTGACTGAAGTCTGATCATTATAATTGCAAAACTTCAATTCATTTAATCAGAGGTCAAGGATGGTGACGGTGTAATATTTAAATTGACATCTATTCATGCATAAAATGATGCTGTGAGAAAGAGGTGGAGGGATCATCTTTAGCCATCTTTTCACTATTGAAACATTTGGTTATGCTTATATTCTACCAGAGTAAAGTCTGTGTCAGAAGGAGGTCCTGGTCTATGGAGGGACGATCTGTGACTTGCTAGGGCAAATGAAAAGTTCAGATCAATTCTAGAGAAGCCCCATATATGAAAGTCCATTTTGATGGGAGTTATCTAAGGATCGCTAATGATTACTGTTTCCATTTAGTAAAAAATGAATGATTTTTCCTAGTGTTACAAGAGGACAGTGTTGAATAACAAGGTAAAAAAAGTCTGGACTTTTATATAGTATAACCATGGCTCTCTATCACTATCTATAAATTACATAGTTATATATATATATATATATATACACACACACACACACACACACACACATATAGTATGGAGAGAGAGGGGGAGTAGCAGAAGTCTCTACACTATCATATTACTTAAATAACAAACACATTTCATCTCCATGAAATGCCCTCAGCTAATTGTATTTAGCATGCTCATCCTACAGTCTATCAGACATCTCTGAAACATGTTGCTAACATTTTATGGTTCACTACTGTCTGGGCCATAAATCTTTGAAGTTTGATAGTTAATCATATTTGATAATTGTCAACATTAAAAAGGTCTTTAGAAACCCAACACTCTGGTGGCTTTGATTTTTCTAGTCATAGTTTGTTTAATATCTAACCTCCCGTGTTTGGGGCAGCGAGCTAGAAACTGTTACTTAAACTGGCGTCGTTGCCAGGAATCTAATTCACAACTTCTGAGTCAGCTCTCCCACCCATCTCTGAATGTTCATGACTCAGAGTAACAGTCTGCACTTAGTCTAATTAACTCTTCTTTTTTTTTTTTTAAGCTAAAAAATATTTAAAACAAAAAAGTGCTCTCCCTCTTCTTCTCTTCCTTTGGGGTGAAGGAGAACAAAAAAGAACCATACCTTTTTGCCTCTCCTGTGGGCTATAGGTGAGAAATGGATGTGGGTTGGGCTCGTGACGCCTGGAAGTGGTGACAAAATGTTGACAGCTCTCAAGAGAGGGCTTGGGAAAAAGCCCATAGTCAGAGCGATCCTATGGAAGGGAGAAGGAAGAAGTTGTAATTTCCCTTGATATATACCAAGTTAATCAATCATACAAAACTCAAGCAGGGTCATCACCACCATTAAATCATATTCAATCAAGGACTAGATTATGGAGTGTTTATTTTGCATTATTGTTTCTCAGTGGCAGAATTTTTTTTTTAAATGGTTTCCCAACCACCCCATCATTCCTGTGTGATAAAGGACCCTGAGGGTGGTGTGGAGCAAAAGGTTTTGAGAGCTGATCTCCAACACAGAAAGAGGATTAACTTTATTATTCCTACCACTCTTCCTTTCCTCCCTCCACTCACAACTGGCTTTTTTCATATTTTACTCCATCTGGGAGTGCAGCTTGTGGCAGTGTCAACACAAGACACAGTGAATGCCAAGGGTGTTTCTCTGCCAGCCAGCTGGTCCCCCTCGTGCTCAGAGACCAAGTGCATATGCTCCAGGACAAGCTCAAACTAGAATATCTTTGGGACTCAAGAGCCCCAAGTATATCCCACTGCAAAAAGCTGGACTTCCAGCTGGGCGTGAAAGCTACCCACTGCCAGGCCTCCGGGCTGCTTGTTTCTCTTCTGGGAATTCTTTTCTTGCCACATCTTACTTCCTAACTTAATTCTGACCCTCTGCAAACAAATACATGTTTTACTCAGGTTCAGAGCTGACAGACCGGTATATTGATAGTATATTTTCCACAGGTGCTCAGTAATTAGCTGCTGCAGGTTATAAAGTGTTGAGGTCCATTTTTTCAAGGAGGACCGAGGCTTTGAGAATTGTGCTTTCTTCTTGTTTATGCCATTTGTCTCCCTGATGCGTTTCAAGGAAGAAAATAATTTAGAAGCATCTTGCCACTGATCCCTTGATCATTACTGAGAGAAGAATGATGCCATCCAGAGAAACACAAATCAGAGCCCCTGAGCCACTTTGATTCTGTAAATAGCATTTGGTCTCAAACAATACATTCCACTTACTTGTTTTTCCCTTCTCTATTAGTTCCCTGCTAGTTGAATTTCTTTTTGTCTTTGTGATCTCATCAGCACGGGGAACTCCCTTGTGTAGAAACTCCCTCTACTGATGCAGATGGCAATTCATCTATAAATTTTAGGCTCAGTAACCTGAAGGCACTGAAAGATGATGTGATGTAGGACAAACAGCACACTGGAGGATCTAGGTTGGAATCTCTTTGCGCTGAGATTATCTCATATTTATATTTCCTATCTTGTATGTACTTGGACATTGGTCTGTTGTCTCCTCACTTAAAAGGGGAACTCCTTGAGGTTATTTATTTATTTGTTTGTTTGTTTTGGTATCCCTAGTCTGGCATAAAGTAGGAGACAGATAGGGGCATTTAAGTGGTGCAGAAAATAGAGCCCTGGGCCTAGAATCAGGAAGAGGGATCTTTCTGAATTCAAATTCTGCCTCAGATACTTACTAGCTCTGTGACCCTAGGCAAGTCACTTAACTCAGTTTGCCTCAGTTTCCTCATCTGTAAAATGAGTAGGAGAAGGAAATGATAAACCACTCCAATATCTTTGCCAAGAAAATTCCAAATGAATTCACAAAAAAATTGGACATGACTAAAAATAACTGAAAAACAATGAAAGAAGTTTTATGAATCTTGTTGGCTGAAAGGTCGAATCCTCAGATGGCCTATGTCCCCTTGGGCAACTTATCTATTTGGGCTTTAGTTTCCTCATTTGAAAAAAGAGAAGGTTAGACTGGATGACATTCAAGGTTCTGCTCTGCTCAAAATCTATGATCTCCTGACTTACTATGGTCACATTGCTAATATCTGTCAATTAATCAATCGATTAATCAATCAATTAACATTTAGTAAGTGCTTACTAGGTGCCACTATTGGGGTATGCGCTGCCTGGGACAGTTTATGAATTCAGGTTTTCCTGACTTGTATCTGGTCATCTATTGTCCCTCATTAATTAAAATAAGCATAAGAGGAAGTTATGAGGTAGAGAAGAGAGAGCTTGTCTCTGAGCAAGGAAGTTCTGAGTTCAAATCCTGTCTCCAATATGTAATGGCAATGAGTCTGGGCCAGTCACTTTATCCATCAATGACCAAGGGAACTCTCTAGAACTAGAATTTTGGAAAGCTAATGTTGCTCTGCATTGGGAGCTCTTGACACTAATGAAATCACATGGCCAGATAAAAGAAAAAATAACAGTCTGTAATGTTTTCAGTGGAGAAGAATCCTTTTAGGTTTTTGTCAAGACTGACCACATATTGCAGGCACCGAAAGACTGGCTCTGTATGCTGGCTAAACCAGCAGACGAGCTGTCCCTAAATTAAAGCTGGATGCCCAGTGGGAGAGGCAGGACTTGCTGTGCATAGCCCTCTGCTTTGAATTAACAGTAAGAAGAACAACAAGAGGAAAAAAATCTGCTTTTCCAGCTCTTTGATAAATGACACAATCGATATCCCAACAACTGATCAGTAACCAGCCTAATTAAAGTATTCAGCCTGTAAAATAGAGCTGTCATGGAGGCCTCCATTAGTGTCCTGGCCAATAAAAAAAATAATGGATTTTTAAACATATTCTGCTTTCTACCAAGCTGGGCTGTCGCAGCAGGGAGGGAGGTGTTTTGGGGAAGGGGGAAAAATAAAACAGGTCATAACCCATTTTTTTTTTATACCAAGTCTCTAGCCTCAAATGGAATTACAATTGAACCTCAAGCTCATCCTTGGGAAAAAATATTTCTGTTTAAAATGATTTTGATTCAATCAAGAGCTCATTATGTATTCTTCATGAGGCGCTCATCAGAACTGTTTACATGTCTGTACATCTGGGTAATGTGGGTGGGGGGGAGTCCCAACAACTCTCTATTTTGACTTTTCATAAGTAGCTTCTTCAATTTTTTATATCAATAAAATGTTCAATTACCATTTCGGTATTCATGCCAAATCTAACTAATTGATTTCTCTAAACATTTGAGGAGCACCAAGATCCTTTGGGGTTGTAAATACTTTTTTTTTTTTTAAATCATACCTGAGGGTGATGGCTGGCCCAGCAGGAGAATACAATACAGAGAACCACCACTGAGGCTCTGAGCTTGCCTTGACATGGAAGAGTGTAGATTTGGGAGATAAAATATTGGAGATTTAAAAAAAATTAATAAACACAAAATGTATATGAGGCTTGCATATTGATATGAAAAATCCTCTTTAATCTGCACTGGGGTCACACTGCTTCCCAATAGCAGAGAGCAAGCTGTCTGTTTATTCCCTAAGGAAAGCACACAAATAATATCAAGTCTAAAAACACATCTTCGAGAAATAATCTCATAAAAATCTGCTTTTCCCTTCTCTTGTCATTTTTCATTCCCTGATTGGTCCCCTGGTGATCCATTCTGAGATGTGGCTTCCCAATATGGGTCATGAGCTAAGTGTTAAGTACTTTCTTTCCTGAGCTAGCTCTCAACCCACCCAAGAGTGTGAGAATTGGAATGAAAATATTTGCCACAAAGGAAAAGACAAAGAGCAAATTTGGGCCAAAACGCTTCATACTGATCCACTGTCCAATGACAGAGAACTCTGTGGAGAAAGCCATGGGGAGAGCAGAGGGGCAACTGCTGATGTACTTTTAACCTCCACAGAAAACCAGGACAGAGATACTGAACCTGAATACAGCAACTCTTGCAATCCTGAAAAGACTGTATAAGGATTTTACAGAAATATGGAGCAAATTTCTTCTCAGTAGATTCCAATTTAACAAAACAAGCTACGTAGCTGATTACTACTCTTTTTGTCCCCTTCTTATTCCTTTGATGCAGGACAACTTAGTTGAAACTTGGGATCTCACACTTTCACTTTTTTTAAAAAGTAGAGTAAAGGAAGGTGGCTCAGTGGATAGAGTACTGCGCCCAAAGTCAGGAATACTCATTTTCCTGAGGTTCAAATCTGTCTCGCACATTTACTAGCTGTGTGACTCTGGGCAAATCACCCTGTTTGCTTCAGTTTCCTCATCTGTAAAATGAACTGAAGAAGGAAATGGTAAACCAATCTAATATCTGTCAAGAAAACTCCAAATAGTCATAGAGTCAACAGGACTGAAATGACTAAACAACAACATAACAAGGAAGCAGAATTCTATTCTTTTTGACTAGAACACTTATTCTACTTTATCCTAGTTTATGGAGCTATTATATTACAGGAATCTTTCTTGCCCTTTGAGAATTTACTTCCATGAAAAAGTTTAAAATGCTGATTTTTCCTTAACTCTTCTTAATGTCTAATTTTCTCTCTTCTTCCATTTCTTCACAAGTACAGTTATATCTAATGAATATTTTATGCTTAAACATATTTGAGTGAAAATGTCCCATATATTAAGAAGAAAGCCATAAAGGCAAATAATTTTATCCTGTAAACTATTCCAGGAAATTTTTTTGTTTCCATAACAACATATGTAGTTAAGTCCCAAGCAACATGCTGTGATGAGCAAGATTCAAATTTGCTAACTTATAGGTCCACATAACCCATCCTAATTCTCACGAAAATTTGAAGGGTAGAGACTTTTCAGATTTGCTGCAGGTGTGTATCTGCATATATCTATAATGTGATATATCATTTTTATGTTATGTTTGGTACAGATTTATTTATATAGGTTTGTAATAAAAGGGAGTATTGGTAAATTAATTAAAAAAACATGAAGATGTTTATAAACTAGTACTCAACTTCAGGGATCATCTATAAAATGGTAACAAATAAAAACAGCCTTTCGGATTTTGCATTTCACCCTTTAAAGGTCAGCAAGGTAAAAATGGATGAAAAAAGTATATATAGACTTGAGGGTTAAGAGGGTTGGCCTCTAGGTCTGGTTTTGAAAATTATTTAATAAGCTTTATGATCTTGTATATATTTCTTGAGTTATATAATCTTTATAATCTTGATAATCTTTATAATCTTCAATTATAAAATGAAGAGGTTGGACTAGTGAGCTCTATTATTCTATTATGTAAAGGATTAACCTTGCTAGTTTTAATCCTAAACACGCAGCCATTTTCTTTTCTCTCCCTCCCCTAATATAATAGACAACCAGGAGACTATATGCACACATACATATATGTAAATATACATAATACACATACACATATATTCATAAAGTTTAGACAGAGTTCTATCTATAGTTCTTGTGATGGAACCATAGAACTTTGGGAATGAAAAGGGTCACATAGTTGTATAACCCAAGTCTATTACTGAAAGAAGAAAATGGTGCAAAGATAAATTAAACAACTTGCCCAAGGTCACAGAGCTAGTAAGTGGTAGAATTAAGGTGCAAAATCACACCACAAAAATACAAAACCAATTTTCTCCCCATTATATCATGACTGCTCACAAATTTTGATGTAACTATTATACTTTCCATTTTTTTTTTGTCTTTAAGGAGATGAATTCTTTAATTACCTCTGTCTGTCTGTCTAGTCGTCTCAAAATCACCAACTGGATCATCCCACGTATGTTCCCTTCCATAGACATTGATCTTCTAAGAGTTTCCATAGCTTCGTGGTTAGACTTGCCCAAAAGAGATTCACCATTTACTGCAATTAGCTGGTCATTCATTCGTAAGCGCCCATCCTAAAACAAAACAGAACCACATGTGGTTACTACAGTCCAGCATTCGATTCAATTCCATTAAGAATTTATTAAGTGCAAGTCACAAGAGAGACAGTATTTTTATTCTTAATACTGTATCATTTTGATTTCTAATGCTACTCTGTAACATTGAATTTTTCAAGCTTTTTTCCTCATTCCTTTGTCCTGGCAGAAGAGTGATAAGGGTCAGGCAGTGGGGGTTAAGTGACTTGTCCAGGGTCACATAGCTAGGAAATATCTGAGGCTGGATTTGAACTCAGGACTTCCTGTCTCTAGGCTTGGTTCTCAAATCACTGAGTTCCCTATCTGCCCTCTCAATTATATCTTAGTGAGTTCAGCCTATATTTAGGAGTGCTATAGGCTGTTGTCCATTCTTCATTTTTGAAGAAGACCAAGAAGTCCAATGGCAAGACAAAAATCAAGGTGGCTGCATGCTGCCTGGAGTGTATGTGACAACTCTGCTCTAAGTAACTCCTCTAAGACTATAAAATTGGAAAGATTGATTGAAGGGGTTTCCTCCTCTGAGAAATCCCTGTTCAATGAAAACAAGGTCTAGACCCTATCCTTATATGCCGGGATCTGTGAGAGATATAAGGATATAAAGTTAAGAGATGACACAGTCCCTATTTTCAAGATAGTATATGAAGAGGAATTCACTGTGCAGTCAGATAAGGCTGAATATGATATGGTCAAATGACCTATGCATACAAAATGCTTTGGGAAATTTGAGAGGGAGAGAACATTTCCAGCTAAAAACAGTTGTTCTGTCTGAGTCTTAACAGAAGAAAAAGATTTCTATAAGCAGAGATATTAAGGGATAGTTTTCTTGGTAGGAGGGTGTACCTTTCCATGAATGTATGGAGGCTGGAGATAGCAGGATAAGTCCAGGATAATAGCAGGTAGATGTCAGAAAAGAGAACATGCAGAGGTGAGTAGGATAAAGCAGATCTAGAAAAGCAGGTAGGATCCAGATTGTGGAAGATGTTTAATTCTAGGTTAGTTACTAAAGGATTCTGAGCTGAGAAATGACATAGTTAAACTTGTACATTTTAACAGTGAACAATGTCAAGGCACTTTGAATAATTATACATATGTATATAGACAAACACATATACACCCATATGTATACAATATAGGAAATAGAGAAAAAAAATGAGAAATAAAATCATAGCACTAGTGTATTTCACTCCTAGATTGTTGCCAGGACTAAGAAACATGGGCAGATTACATCTACCCATTGGGGATCTAACCCCTAAAATTACAAGTTCAATGCTGCCATCTGCAAAAGAGAAGGTGTTAGCAGATAGATGTAGCTGGTTCTTTAAAAACCATAGAGAGCTTGGCATCATCCTCTGAGTGATCTCTAGCACTGGAGAGAGTACATAACCAATTGGGTAGGTGTGAGACGTCCGGCATTTGAGTCCTCCTCATCAAATATGGTCAGGTACTTGGCAAGCAGCCATCCTTTGTGGTTAAACATGCACACTACGCAAGAATAATGTATCCTTTTACTATAGATTATTATGGCTGGCAAATTCACATTACCTTCTGGAAAACGGAGAACTTGAGATTATCCAGGAGGTAATCATTTTTATTACAATACTCTGTTCATAAATCATCAGATCATAGATTTAAATCCAGAGGGATTTTTAAAGACTATCCAGTAAATCTCATTTTGTATAATGAAACAATGAAACAATATTTTTAAAATGTTTAATGTATTGCCAGTAAATAGTAGGTACTTAATAAATGCTTATTCCCCTTCCTTCCAGGTAAGAAACCAAGGTCCTACATAACTTAAGACCACATCTGACTCTAGAGCTCATTCCACTTTCTCCACAAGGTAGCATGGCATACATACAAAACATATATATATATATATTTTGGTTTATTTATTTGAAAATTTTATTTAATTAATTTAGAACATTTTTCCATGGTTACAGGATTCATATTCTTTCCCTCCTGTAGCTGATGCACAATCCCAATGGATTTTACATGTGTCACTGATCAAGACCTATTTCCATATTATTGATATTTGCACTAGGGTGATCATTTAGAGCACGGGTTGGCAACCTTTTTGGCTGTGAGAGCCATAAATGCCACATTTTTTAAAATGTAATTTCGTGAGAGCCGTACAGTGCTCACAGTGCGCTCTCCTGTAGCAGAGCCTGAAAAAAATTGACTTTATGGCTTCTGCAGAAAGAGCCATACGTTGCCGACCCCTGATTTAGAGTCTACATCTGTAGTCATATCTCCATTGAACCATGTGATCAAACAGTTGTTTCCCTTCTGGGTTTCTGCTCCCACAGATCTTTCTCTGGATGTGTATAGCGTTCTTTCTCATAAGTCCCTCAGAACTGTCCTGGATCATTGCATTGCTGCTAGTAGAGAAGTCCATTATATTGGATTGTACCACAGTGTATCTGTTTTTGTGTATAATGTTCTCCTGGTTCTGCTCCTTTCATTTTGTATCACTTCCTGGAGGTCATTCCAGTTCACATGGAACTCCTCCAGTTCATTATTCCTTTGAGCACAATAGTATTCCATCACCACACATATACATACATATCAATTGCATGAGGCAGAAGATGCTTAAGCAAAATCCCAACTATTTAGAGGAATGATCTTGCTCAGATTACATACACTTAAGCAGAGATTATATGATATTTCTTCAATGAGTTTTCTATAGCAGGTTTTTCATTCAGTTAATAAACATTTATTAAGTGCCTATTATATGTCACTGTTGCTAAACCCTAAAGACACAAAAAATGTCAAATGAGAGTCCTTCCTTCAAGGACCCCATTATCTAGTGGAGGAGATAACAAGCAAACATACATATAAATAGGCTATGCTCAAGATAAATAAGATTGAATTAACAGAGGAAAGGTACAAGAACTAAAATGGAATGGGAAAGGCTTCTTGTAGAAGTTTGGATATTAATTGTGACATAAGATAAGTCCCAATAGTTAGAGCAGAGGAAGGAAGGAGGGCATTCCAAGCATGGAGGACAGCCATAAAGAATATCCAAAGCTGAGAGACTATATTATTCATGGAATAGCCAGGGCAGTGTTCAAGAGCGTTGGGCAGGAAGTAAGGCATAAAAAGCCTGGAAAATCAGGAAGGACCTATGTAATGAAGGGCTTGAAATGCCAAAGAGAGGATTTTGTGTTTGATCCTGGAGGCAATCAGTAGCCATTAGTTTACTGAGTCTAGTTGTCAGGTGTGGTGTGTAGCATGTCATCCATACTTCCCTTCTCTTTTTCTAGGCTGACTCATTCATTGTTTATGTGCCCTCATCTTGACAGCTCTGGGTTTTTTTTTCCCCCCCCTCAGGCTGCCCGGGTGTGATGGAGGGTGTGTGTGTGTGTGTGTGTGTGTGTGTGTGTGTGTGTGTGTGTGTGTATGTGAGTGTGTGAGTGTGTCTGTGTGTGTATAAATATTCTGCTGCTTCTCCATTTAAAAAGTCACAACAAACTGTGTATGTGGTAGCATTGGTGGTGAGGGAGTAGTTTGTGATTTTTATAACAAACATTATTAGTCTTTGTTGAGGTTTCTACTATCAACTAAAGAACTGCCCTTGAATCTTCTCTCTCCCTTACTCCACACATCCAAATATTTGCCAAATCTTGGTTGATTCCATCTCCTTACCACCTCACAGCTTTCCCCTTCTCTCTACTCAGAGTGACCACCCTAGTGTAAGCCCTTATCACTTCTTGCCTGGGCTACTGACATGGCTTCCTAATTGGTTTCTTACCTCTAGAATTTTCATTCTCTTTTTTAGCTGCCAAATTGGTATTCTTAAACAGGTCTGACCATGTTATTCCCCTGCATAAGAAGTTACAATGGCTCCCAGTTCTCCGTAAGCCAGAATACAAATTTCTCTGTCATGAATAGCCCTTAAGACTCAGGCTCTAGTCTCTCTTTCCAGGCTCATTACAGGTTACTCTTCACACACTCTACTCCAGTCAGACTGGCCAATTGGCTGTTCCTTATACATAAAATTACATGTACCATCTCCATGCCTTTCCACATTTCATAGCTGGAATAGATTCTCTCCTCACCTTCATACTTACTTCAAGGCTCAGCTCAAATACCATCTCCTTTATGAAGAAGGCATGCCCTCATCCTGCCAATTATCTTAGTTCCTCTACCTCCACCAATAATTTTTATTTATTAAGGATTTTTTGTATTTATGTATCACATTGTTTCCTCCATAAGACCATAAGCTCATTGAGGGCAAGTACTGGTGGTTTTGTGTTTGTTTCTTTTTAACCTCAGCTTAGCACAGTGCCTGGCATACAGAAAACACCTAAAAAAGGCTTGGAGAATGAATTTTTTAAAACCCTTATCTTCCATCTTAGATTTAATACTATGCATTGGTTCCAAAGCAGAAGAGCCATAAGGGCAAGGAAATGATGAGGAAACATGTATAATACGGAGCTAAAGTGACCTTTACAAGCTTATACAGTGAGTAAATGACAAAAATGGAGTTAGACACCAAGTATTCTGAGTTAACAAACACAAAGGTACCACAGCTAAAAACACCCAGAAGGGAAATATTCAACAATTATAGAAATGGAACATGGTTAGAGTCCATGATAGAACAAATATTAATATTGAATAGAAAAAAAAATTCTTCCACAGAAAGGAGAAAACATATCTATAATCAGTGACAATCTGTGTGGGGTCCCTTGGAATCCTGTGGTAAAATTCTTTGTTTGTGAATAATATAGCAGCAATGAAGGAGGCAGTTCTCCTATGAACATTAGTGTCAAGAAAATGAGCTTTGAGGGAAATCAGAGAAAGAGTCAGGCCCTGGTGCTGGGGGTGCTAAAAGAGCCATCATTTAGTCACTGATGGACATCCCAGGGCCATAATGAATGCATTAGCTTTCCTATGAAAAAACTGAGTTAACATGATGAACATTGAAGTATATCACATCAGAGTCATGCGATGTTTTAAATGGAATGCTTTAATATAACTTAATGTTCCTTCCTTTCCTCTTCTCCCCCTACATGACTTTTACTCTAGAAAGAACTAGATATGAGAGACTCAGAGGGATGTCCAAACTAAGGGCAAACATTCATTTCCATTGTTTAATTTTGGATGAAGAGTGTGAAGGAATAACTTTAGGGCACTAGGACCAGAGGGGCAAAAAGAACTAGCTGTTCTTGTAGTTTTAGTCATAAGATTCTTCTTATGAAATGAGATAAAGCTCAAAAAATTATCCCTTACTATATATTCCTTAAAATTTTTTTAAAAAAAGTTACTGTTTTCATTTGCAGATATAATCTAAGGATGCAGCCTGAATATTCAAGCTCATAGAATTAGATGGGCTTCATACATTTTCAATCTAAAATGAAAAGGTCAGGTCATCGAGGGCACCTGGAATTTCAAAATAAGGTGTTCAATTCTTTTCTAGGGTCACCAGAGAATTGGGGGTACAAGAAAGAGCCAGGCACAGTTATTTTCTTATTCTGGCTGGTCTACTGCTATTGTTGCAGTATTATTTTGTCTTTTGAAATGTAAATGATGGGCCTTTTTCTCAGGTATTGGTACCAGGCAGGACACTGTCCCTTAAGGGGAATTTGTAGAATGTCATGATAGAATCTGAGAAGCAGAAGAGACTTTAAAGATCCTACACCTCTTCATTTTACTGATGAAGGAACTGAGGTTCACATAGATTTAAGTTATTTGTCGAAGGTGACAGCTCTTTATAGCATGCTATAAGCAGAACTGAAGCTTCATGACTCTAGATGAATGGTATTTCTCCAACAGGAATTGGAACAATTATTTTTTATTAAAAGTGGTAAACTTTAAAATATAAGTTCATAATTTTTATATCACTTTTGTTTCTGATTTAGCCTCCATTGTTATCTTCTTCCTAGAATAGAACAGCTTTCCTTTTTAACAATTAAGCAAAAACAACTGAACCTGAAAATGTATGCACAAAATGTATGTACTTGTCTTAAGAGAAATGAGGTGTGTTTTATTGTCTTTTCTATAGGCCTATTTGATTGGTTTTCAGTTGGTGCTTTTCAATAAACCTTACTGCCTATTAGATGCTGGATTAAATATAAAATCCTCTGTATGGCTTCCAAAGCTCTTCATAACCTGCGTACTTTCTACTTTTCCAGGCTTCTTACAAATTATTCCCTTGTATATACTCTAGAATCCAGTGACAGTGACCTCCTTGTAATTACTCACATATGATACTCCAACCTCAATGATTTTCTCCCATCTCCAGAATTTTTTCCCTTCTCATCTCCACTTTCTGAAATCTCTGGCTTTTCTTCAAGTCTTAGCTGAAGTCTCAAATTTCTACAAGAAACTTTCCCCAAATCTCCATAATTTAGCCTTCTTTCTGAAATTATGTCCAATTTATCACATGTAAATGTTATATCTATCACATATTAAATGTTTAACAATGTACATTAATTTAATATTAATATAACATTAAACTATATGTGCTTATACACATGTATATATATATACACATATATAGTATAATATAGATAGACAATTGGATAGTTCATAAAAAGTTGTTTGCATGTTGTCTTCCCTATCAACCTATAAGCTCTTTGAGGGCAGGGACTGTTCCCCCACTCTCTCCTTTCTTTGTATCCACAGAATATATATAGTACAGTGCTAAGGTAATAAATGCTAGTTGCCTATTTGATCCATAAATTGACTTCCACTGAGTTATCTTTTCAATTGTACAGTGGCTATATGTTCTTGCAGTTCTACTTGTTTTATTCTGCATCAATCTATACAAAATTTTCCTTGTTTCTCTTTTGTCCTAACATTGTATTTCTTACTAACGAATAACATTTCATCACATTTATATACCACAGTTGGTTTAGCCATTCCCCAAAAGACAGGTAACTTTAATTTCAGTTATTTGCAACCATAAAAAATGCTACTACAAATATTCTAGTATATATTGGAACTTCTGTCTTTGAATTCCTTGGAGCCTATCATCTGTAGCTTCTGGGCCAAAGAATGTGAATTCAATAAATAATTTTGATCTCTTTTGTTTATAAATCACTTAAATTTCCCTTTGTATTCCTTCTCTTCTCTCTCCCAGAGAGCCATTCTACACAATAGGAAGCTTTTAAAAGAAGAAAGAAAAAGGAAAAAAAACCATCAAAACCAATAGAAAAAAATATCTGACCATATAGTTAATATGGGAAATTAAAGAAAATAATATGACCACATATGTAACATGTCATACTTTTGGATGTTCCATTTCTGCAAAGAATGGGAAAAGAGGTGTCTTCTTATATCTCTTCTTTGGGGTCAAACTTGGTTTTTGTAACTTTGTAACATTCATTTTCATTTTTTTTTAATGGTGGTTGTTTTTTCTATTTATACCAAGGAAGTTATTTTGGGTGTTATTTTCCTGGCTTTGCTTACTTCACTTGTTCCAGTTCATGTTAAATCTTTTGTTGATTCTCTATTACATCATATTCACCATTTCTGATAGCACATTTCATTACATTCACATTTTACAATTTGTTTATTTTTTCCTAATCAATGGATATATCTACTCCACTCTCCTGCTTCTTTATTATTATGAAGGTGCTGTTAAAAATATTTGGAATATATAGAGAGAGTCTTTCTTTTTGGCAATTAACTCCTTAGAGTATGTACCTACCAGTGGATTCTCTGGGTCAAAGAATAACATTCTAGTAATATTCTATGCATATTTCCAAGTTGCTTTCCAGAACCGTTTTACTAATTCATAGATCTCCCTATAATTCATTAGTCTAATGCCTATCTTTTTCAAAAAATTTCTAACAATTAACATTCCCATCTTTTGATATCTGTCAATTTGTTGGGTTTGCAGTGAAAACTCATGATTGTTTTGATCTACATTTCTCTTATTAATCATTTGAAACATTTTTTACATGTGGTTATTTATAGTTTCTAATCCTTTTAAAACCACTTCTCTTTTGGGGCTTATTTTACTGCTAGTTGTTGGATACCAAACTGTTGTTAAAGATATCTAATAAAAAGTTTCCCCCACCAATCAACTGTTTTCCTTCTTATCCCAGATGCATTAATTTTGGTTGTGTATAAATATTTCAATATCTTACAATCAAAATTATGTGTTTTTTTGCAATTATCCTTATTTTGTTGAGAATTTATTTACATACCTTAGAGGTAAGGCATAGGATCTATTTCTCCTCTCTCAATGGTATGATCTTTAATATTCAAGCCATATATCCACTTGAAATTTAGTCTGGATTATTTACTTTTGTTGTATCTGGTGGTAAAAGTTTAGGAAAAAGACTATCTAAAAGTATCAATCTAAAAAATCTATCTAAAAAAGTATCTATCTAAAAGTAAACTATCTAAAAGTGACTGCATTATCAGCCCTCTTATGAAAGAAAATACTACATAAAATAGAAAAAAAGGCATTATGGGAAAGTAGGAAGATAAAAGCAACTAGGGAATAGAACAAGGCAGAAAAGGGAGGGAGGAAAATCTAGTTTAAAATGAATCTGATTCAATCAAGAGTTCATTATGCATGCTTGATAAGGTACTCATCAAAACTGTTTACAGTCTCTTTGCTTTAGAACGATATAAAAATATACGTATTTTGACTATGAAAAGTAGCCTATTTTGTTTTTACTTTTTGCTATTGTCATCCTGTTCAAGTAACTGCTTTATTTTGACTAACAAACCTCACTAATTGATTTTGCATAAGTAAGCTCCAGTATCTGGGAATATTATCTAGTAATTCCAGAATATTTCTTTTATTTAAATCTAAGGCAGTGTTATGAGTGAACCAAAAACAATAACAAAAAGAATTTAGATGGTTTTGGGATGAAACCACCAAATACAGCTTATGTCTTTTTTTTCAGTCTCCCTCTCCATTCTCATCCTTCCCTACAAACCCTTATTCTCATGTTCCTTCCTTCTAACCACCTCCATTCATCCCATTTCTGAGGGAAAACAAAGGAGAAGAACAAGTCAGAAAGAAAAGAAGGGTAAAGAACATTATTTCCTCTAACAAGCTTTTAGGACTAGTCAAAAGTAGGAATGATTTAAGTTCTCTCAACTTGGCCAAATGGCCTCCCACCTAATCTACCCCCTAATACTGATCTGGTATTACAATGCATTACACAATTCAGATGGCAATGCAAGATACCATAAGAGCCCAACAGAACGGAAATAAAAAAAGAAATAATAGGACAAGAGGGAAAAGCAAGATAAACTCTGGATAGCAAGGTTAGACTTCAGAAGGGAAGTTCATTGGCAAGCTTATATACTATATTTTAAGGTATTGAATATTGGTGTTGCAAAGACTGATACCAACTTTTGCTTCTTCATTTTCCTTAAATTGGTTTTCAAAAGGGAAGGTGTGTGTGTGTGTGTGTGTGTGTGTGTGTGTGTGTGTGTGTGTGTGTGTGTGTGTGATTATCAATTTTGAAATCCTATAAGTACTTACCAGTTATATATGATTAAGTATAGTTAGAACTGGGTTCTACTGGAGCTGGAATTCCTGTCTTGGACCCCTTCCCCAATTTGGGGAAGCATATGTATCCCTCATCAAAAAAATGTTTTCGGATGAATAAAGTAAAATATATAAAATCACAAAGGAAACCAATTACCTTGTATCTCTGTATATATTTAAAATTCACAGACCCTTGAGCAAAATAATGTGACCTAGATTAGGAACCACCATAATTTACATAAGAAGACTGGAAGAGATAGAGTGAAGGAGTTGGCAGTGGAAATAGAGGTGAGTAAGGTTGACTGGGCAAGAGAAAGTGACAGAAAGAGAGAAGTGAGGGAAAGGGGGAGGAGAGAGATTGAGGGAAAATGTGTGATGAAAGTGGGAAATGGAAAATGTTAAGAGAAGTGTTTATAAAACAAGGAGAAGAAAAATGGAAGGCAGGTAATTTCAGATTCATGAAAAGACCCACTGGTCTGAATGAGAGGTACTCATGTTGCTAAATTTATTATATGAATTATCCATCCTTATCCTAAGTTATTGAGAGATATAATTACCTTTATGCTATTCAGCAAAATGTAGATCAGATTCCTTCCAGTCCTAATCAAATTTCAACTAACATGAATGAAACTATTCTTTTCCTTGGGAATTGTAAGAAGGCAGATAGATTTGTAGACCTTTAAAAAAGGTCTCCCTAAACATTTATATAATGTTTACAATGCTTTACTATCCTCCTGGTCCAATCTCAGAGCCACAGGAACATAGCACCTTGTGCCTATGTCTACAAGAAAAAGGAAAAAAAAATCTATCAATCAGCTGGATGTTTATTTGGATAACTGTAGATAGAATGTTCCAATTTTCACCCAGATAATTTGGTGTGCTGTAAACATAGCCTGGAAGTTGGTTTTTTCTATAATGAAAGAATTACTAAAATTATCAGGCTGACTATAATAATACCTCACATTCAAACAGCACATTAAGGTTTACAAAGCACTTTCCTCACAACAACCCTGTGAGGCAAATAGGGCAAGTATTATTATTCCCATTTTACATAAGAAGAAACAGGCCCACAGAGATTAAGCAACTTGTCCAAATGAATACAGCTTGTGTGAGAGAGAGGATATGAAACTAGATTTTCTGGCTTCAAATTCAGCACATCATATGAGGAACAAGTACTCCCAAGGGAGAATTGGTCAGGGTCATTCATTCAAAGGGTGTATACCTTTTGTGATCGAAGGCATTTGCTGGATTCTTGAAGATCAATAAATGCTACTAAATTCAAAACCTATTTTTTCTGGTGTTGACCTTCTCCATTTGCTCTACTACTGACCAACTTGGGATGTTAGCCAAATCAATTACCCTTTTAAGACCTTAGTCTGTCTAGTAAACCAGTAAAATATAGAAAAAGCCTTATTTATTTGGCATCATCTGGGAATGAGGTGGTTCAGATAAATCAAGCTTTTTCTTTTGAAGACAGAGAAGAAATCTTCTAAAATGTATGACATAGTTCTTTGGCCTCTTAAAAAAGGTAATGCTATATTATATTCTATATAATATTACATAGATATATAATATGCAATGTCTTTCCTCTTGTCTGACTTCTCTATGCCTGTCCCTAATGATAGTCATCCTTTCCCTATCTACTTGACTGCTTTCTGGTTTCCTACAAACACGCCTATGTCATCATCATTCTCAAACAAACAAACCCCTCACTAGATCCATCTAGTCCCATTAGCTATTAGCGTTCCCTTTCATGGCCAAATTCCCAGAGAAAGCTATTCATAACTTATTCTTTTCCTTTCTTTCTTCTCACTTTCTTGTAAATATTTTGTAAATCGAGATTTCAGCCTCCTTATTTAACTAAATCTGCCCTCTCCAAAGTTACCAATGATCTTTTAATTGGCTAATGTAATGGCCTTTTAAAATTTTCATTGAGGTGGTACCTACTAAGTGAAAGTGTCTGTTAAAAGTCTGTCCTGGATGCTGGTTCTCTTCTCTCTCTAAACTAATTAACTCGATGGCTACATTCATTCCCATAAATTCAATTATCATCACTCTTCAAATGAATTTCAGATCTATTTTTCCAGCCCTTACCTCCAGGTTTATATATTCAACTCTATTAGGCATTTCAAAATAGAGGTCCTGCAGATGACTTAAACTCAATATGTCCAAAACTAAAATATTTGCTCCCTACCACACTCCCATCTAAATACTTCCCTATAAGGAGAGTAATGCTTTTTTTTTTTTTTTGGTTTTGTTTTTTAAATAATCTGTTCATTACATTTACATTCCCAGTTATCTCTCCCTCCCCTCCCGTCATTAGAGAAGGCACCTTTTGTCAAAAAAGACATATGTATATATAAAAATGATATCTTCCTTATTTCTATTTATCAAATTTCACTTGTGGTGGACATACACAAGTCATTTTTCAAACAATATTTCTGTTGTATATAATGTTCTCTTGGTTCTGCTTGTTTTATTCTTTATATTTCATGTACACCTTCCTATGTTTTCCCAAAATTAACCTCTGTCATTTCTTACAGCACACTAGTATTCCATCACAATCACATGCCACAACTTGTTTATTCATTCCCCAATTGATGGGCATCCCTTCAATTTCCAGCTTTTTTGCCACCACAAAGAACAGTGCTATTAATATTTTAGAACATACGGTTTCTTTTCTATTTTCCTTGATCCCCTAAGGAAATAAACCCAATAGTTGTATTGCTAAGTCAAAAGGTAAATACAGTTTTATAAAGCTATGAGTATAATTCCATATTGTTTTCCAAAATGGTTGGATTGGTTCACAGTTCCACCAACAGTATATTAGTGTACTCATATTTTGCAATGTTTTGATTTGCATTTCTTTTATTAATAATTTGGAGCATTCTTTCATGTGGTTATTTATAGTTTCCAATCCTTTTTAAAAACTACTTCTCTACTGGAGAATAGCTCTTGGTTTTATATTTCTGTTAGTTCTTGGATAACATACTCTTGTAAGAGACATCTGATTTAAAGAAAAGTTGTTTTTCCCTCACGTTTGACCATATTTCTAGTATTGTCAAAGATACGACAATTATTCAAGTTAGGTTTCCTTTAGGGAAGATACATGTCATCTTCATCTCTTTACTCTCACTTTCTATATCCAAAATTTATTGGCATATCCCTGTCAATTTTACATTTACAGTATCTCTTCTATATGCCTCCTTCTCTCCTTTGACATTGCCACAGCATTGGTTCAGACCCTCGTTATCTCATTCTTTGATTATTGCAATAATCTTCTTGTTGGTCTTCCTGCCTGCAATCTCTCCAAACCATACTCCACTGAGGTACCAAACTGATCTTCTTAAATCAAAGATCTGATGACTATGTCAATCCATAGTCAATTAACTTCAGTGGCTTCCTAAAACATCTGGGATCAAATATAATAGCCTAATTTTAAAATTTCCTCATAACGTGACCCATTTCTACCTTTCAGAGTATCTTACAATTTTGTGCAATCCTAATCTCCTCATACTGCATACTTTTCAATCCAGAGATCTAGGACGCCTTGCTATTCTTTGCAAAAGATATCCCATCTCCCATTTCACTGCATTTTCCCTGGTTGACCCATATGTCTAGAACTCTCTCTCACTTCATCTTGGTTTTCTGGCTTCCTTCAAGTCCAAGAGAAAATCCTATCTTCTGAAAGTTTCCTTTCCTCCTTAATGCTAGTACTTTCTCCTTGAGATTATCTCAAAATCATTTTATTTGTACCTAATTGTTTGAGTGAATATAATTCCTATTAGACTAAGAACTCTTTGATAGCAGGGTCCGATTCTAGTATTTTTTTTGAAAGTCCAGCACTTAACAGTGCCTGGCACATTGTAAATGGTGCTTGATAAAAGCTTACTGATGATGTTTTTTTTTTAATTTTTTTAATCCTTCCTTCTGTCTTAGACTCTATCCTAAGTATTGATTTCAAGGCAGTAGAGTGATAACTAGGTATTTGGGGATGTGACTTACTGAAGGTCACATAGCTAGGATGTATTCAAAGTCAAATTTGAACCCATGACCTCCCATCTCCACATCTGGTTCTCTATTCATTGAGCCACCTAGCTGCCAATTGATCATCTGACTTCATTAACAGGAATTTACTTAGTTCAGACCCTTATCAATTCTTACTTGGGATAAGCAATTGCTTCCTAATTGATCTCTCTGATTGAACCTTTCTCCCTCTACAATCCATCTTACGCAAAAATTAACAATGTGATTTTTACAAAGTATAAGTCTGTCCAAGTTATACCACTTCTTAATAAGTTACACTGGATCCATATTACGTGTGTGTGTGTGTGTGTGTGTGTGTGTGTGTGTGTGTGTGTGTGTATGGTTTAGTTGTTTTCAGTTCTAAGACTTCATGACCCTATTTATTAGGCTTTTCTTGGCAAAGATTCTGGAGTGGTTTGTCATTTCTCCTTCTCCAGCTTATTTTATAGATTAGCAATTGAGGTCCAAAAGGGTTATGAGGCTTGCTCGTGATCATTCCCGGTGTAGGCTAGTGTCTGAGGCCAGATTTAAATTCAAGCCTTCCAGATTCAGGTCCAGTTCTCTATCCAACCCACTGAGTTACCTAGCATTCTTTTATTAAATCTAAGACCAAATATAAGATCCTTTGACACTTAAAGCCATTTACAACTTAGCTCCAATTTACCTTTCCTGGCTTATACATCATTTGCCCTTATGAACAAATGGGCCAAATGAACCTGATTGTTATTGTTCATACATGATATTCCAAATCTCATCTATTTGCCTTTTCACATGCTTTCCTTCATTTCTGGAATGCACTCTCCTCTTATCTCTGTCTTTTACATCCTATAGTTCTCATTGAGACTTGACTCAAATACCATCTTGTCCATGAAGTGACCTTTTATAAACCCAGAGCGGCTACTAGAATGCTACTCCACTCCTAATTATTTTAGGGTTTGGTTTTTTTTGCATAAAAACTTTGTATAAATTTATAGCATATATGTTGTCTCCTCTGATGTAATAATAAATAACTTGAAGGAATGTTTGTCTTTGTATCCATAGCCCTAGCACAATGCCTGGCATATGATAGATACTTAAATAAATGTTTGCCAATGACTGATATTAGATTGTATAGATAATTAGCCTAATTACACAGATGAAAAATTTAGATTTTGTGTTTGTGTGTGTGGAAATTACTTGGTAAATATGATCTAAAACAACTGCTGAATACTTTTTGCATATTTATTTAATAATAATTATAATCCACGTATTTTGGAAATCATTTTACATACATTTTTGCATTTGATTAATAACTTATTTTAACAGGTAAAATTCTTGTTTTGTACAACTCCCAAACATAAGCAAAGTTCCTATATTTTATTGTTCATAAAATACAACCTATCATGTCTTTTGGTTGAAGGAGAACATGACTCAGCAGTGGTTGATTTATTCTTGTTAAGGGAGGCTGGACAATTTAAAATAAAGATAGCTTGAGGATCAAGTTGCAAGATAATAGTTATCACTAAATGATTCTGAAAGAGACTATTTAGTTTCTTATTGTCTTCTAGATTTTATACTATGCAAAGAAGCATGTTTCAGACTATGTTTTGTGGAGCTTTGGCATTCCACTTGATACAGAGGGAGATTCTATGAGAAAACTTGCAATAACGGTAGATATTTTATGCCTAAAATACTAATAATGAAAATTATGTATGGAACCAAAATACAGGGAGCATAGTTTTGAGAGGAGAAAGTTGATCTTAGTCAGAAAACAAAGAAACAAAATGAGACCCTAGGTGAGTCACTTAACCTTATTTGCTTCAGTTCCTCATCTGTCAAATGAGCTGGAGAAGAAAATGACAAGCCACTCTAGTATCTTTGCCAAGAAAACTCCAAAAGGAGTCACAAAGAATTGGACAAGACTGAAAACAATCAAACAACAACAATTTCCCAGCCAGCTAAGTGGCACAGTGGGATAAAGTGTTGGACCTAGAGTCAGAAAGACCTGAGCTTAAATTCAGCCTCAGACATCTATTAGTTCTGTGTCCCTGGGCAAATCATTTAACTTTGTTTGCCTCAGTTTCCTCATCTGTGAAATAAGCCAGAGAAGGAAATGACTAGTCACTCCACTCTGTTTGCCAAGAAAACCTTCAATGGGAATATGAAGAGTCAGACATGACTGAAAATAACTAAACCACAAAGGGAAGTAATAAGGATCCAATATAGATTATTGTGAAGTGGTATAACTTGATCAAATCTGTACTTTGAAAAAGTATGGCTTAGGCAGTTTGAGGAGGATGAATTAGAGAGAAATAGAAAAGATTCAATTAAAGAAATCAGTTAGGAAGCTATTGTTACAGTCCAAGTAAAAAGTGATAATGGCCTGAAATAAGGAAGTGACAGTGTTAGTAGGGTAAAATCATCAGTAAACCTTTATCAGACACCAATTACTATGTGTTTCCTCCATACCACCTATAAGACCCTATGCATGTCACTTATTCTCTCAATGCTTTCTGCATCTCTCTAAGCCTATGAATTTCTTTCTTTTTTCATTTTAAATTTATTTGTTTGTTACATTTAAATTCCCATTTTAACTCCCTTCTTTCTTCCTTCCTCTTCCTAGACTTGAGATGGCATCATTTGACAAAAAAAGATATATGTATATATATTAAAAAACCCTATGTCTTGTTTGTTTCTATTTATTCATTCCTTTTCTGGAGGTGGCCATTCACAAGTCATTCTTCAAATAATACTTCTTTTGCTATGTATAATGTTCTCCTGGTTTTTACTCATTTCACTCTTCATAACTTCATTTTGGTCTTTCCAGGTTTTAAAAAAATGAATCTGCTCCATCTTTTCTTACTGTGTAGTAGTATTTCTGATCTACATCAGCTGGGTAATTTCCACACTGAAAGTATCCCCCACAGGTATAATCCCAGATCTGGATAAAGGCAAAATATTAATTTATATGAGGTAATTTGGGGAAGGCATTAAAAGAGATAATTTTATTTTTAGCCCCAAGTTTCCCTGATATCCATTTCACCTGGATGAGTCTATCCCATCAAGTCTCCCTGGATCAATATTTCTAGATTCTATCAATAAGTTTTAACTCAAAAAGCCAAATTATTTAGGGAAATGATATGACAGAGGATAAAATATCAACTCTAAGGAGAAAATCAATGGGGGAAATACATTTAACTTAAATACTGCTTAAAAAATTGCTCCTTTTGTCTTCCTTTACATTCATTAACTAAAGATCTGTTTGATGATTTATAGATACCGGCAGTGAAAGGAATGGAAATGACTTACTCTGGGAACTCTGCCTGTACTACAGTTAAACAATTTGCATGCAGTTAAATGAGCTGCATACTGATGGAACCAGAGGTCCTGGATCAGCTCCCTTGCTCCCTGCCTTTCTAGGGATACACAGAATCATTTCAAATTGGACATGCCAAGAATCTAAATTTTGGTAACATCAATTTAACATTAGTACTGCTTGATAAAGGTTAATGTTCTTTTGTCAGCATGCTCCTAAAAATTGTAGACAGTGACATTCTGCATCTTTCAGGTCAGTTACCACAAACTTGTACTTAACTTAGGAATCAAGTCATATCATTCATGCCCATTTCGAATTCTGTGTATATGCAAGGATTGGTACGGAATTTAAAATCTTTCAGTTAGTTCTATGACTGTTAAGGAGGACTTGTAAATCACAGATCTAGCTAGTTATTCATTAATTCTTTCATTTACTCATTTATTTATTTTGGAAAATGGTCTCTTCAATACATAGGCACCTGAACCAGGGAAGGAAGACAAAATATTTGGTACCTTCTGTAACAGATGTTGTTTATTATATTTTAAATGATGGCCAAATAATTGCATCATCACAGATATAGTTTATGCTACCTTCTTTTTTCTATAGATGAATAAACAATAGAGCCAATACTTGAATCCAAGTACTCTGATCCCAGGTCGAACTTTTTTCTACCACTGTACCATAGGTGCTAATAGGTTGTTGATGCAATTAGAATGTCTTCTTCAATCTCCTCAGAGGAATTACACCTATCTAAGGTGTAACTAAGGTAAAAAAAAAATGTTGTCAATATTCATATAACAACAAGAAGGTTGTTTTGTTGCTCTGAATTTATCTCCCATTTACTGGGCATGAATCTTGTAAATATGTACATGTTTCCATATTGCCTTCCCCTTAGAACATGAACTCCTTGAGTTCAAGGACCGTCTTCTTTATTTTGTTTTGCCTTTGCTTTTATCCCCAAGCACTTAGCTCAGTGGCTGGCAAATAGTAAATGCTTAATAACTGCTTGTAGATTGTCTAACTTTGGGATGTAATAATTTGTTATCTATGCAATTGAGGACTACTGTTTAAAATTCAAATAATATGTTCAAAGAGTCTCCTAGGCCATCCTTAGAAAAGCATGTCTTGAATATAATTGCCTTCATGGAAAGATATAAACTAACCAATTATACTTTAACATGTCTGGGATGAAGTTTTCTTAGGAGATGGGTGGTGATTTATATATATGGTCCAGGGGGGAAAAAGAGAGGCCATTCCATCTATATGATCCTCTGTTTCCTTTATTTGGTTATGGAAAAATGTAATTTGTTTATGATGTTTGATACCTAGGCCATCTATCAGAGCTTATCTTAACATAAACTATGAAGTAGTTATCCAAGTCTAATCTTTACCACACCATTGTGCAGATTTCCCAGCAATTTTTATTAAGAGGTGAATCCCTTTGGGTTTATTGAAGACTGAATGACATTGTTAAATCATCTTCATGACTCCATTTGGGGTTTTCACTGCAAAGATCCTAGAGTTTGTCATTTCCTTTTCTAGTTCATTTTATATATGAGGTAACTGAGGCAAACATGGTTAAGTGACCTGGCCAGGATCAAACAGCTAGTAATTGTTTAAGGTCAGCCTTGAACTCATGAAGAAGAATTTTCCTGAATCCAAGCCCCATGCTTTATTTACTGTGCCACCTATCAGAGTTCCTCCCTAAGATACTGAATCATCACCTGGAAGAATCATCATCTGTCAGTTATGAGGGCTTGAACTTTTAAAATAATCCATATGATTTTTGTTCTATATGACTTTTTTTTAATCCATAAAGTGATTCTTTGGTAGTTTGATTAGCTGTTATTGAATAAGTAAATGAATTTAAACTGTATTTATTTTATTGACTTCATCTACCCATGAGCAATTACTCTTTTTCTAAAAATTCTATATTTAGGCCTGTATTTCTACAAATTGTCTTGTGTTTTTACTCATAGAAGCAAAATGGATCATTTTTATTTCAAAAAAAATTTAAATTAAATAATGAAGATAAGATTAAAAGGGAAACAATAAATCTGAAAAAAAAACTTCATAGCAATTTTCTTTGTAAAAGTCCTATTTTCAAAATATATAAAAAAGGAATTTAAATCTATAAGAACAAAAGCCATTCTATTTTCCAATTGATAAATAGTCCAAGGATATCAAAATGGGAGTTCTCAAAGGAAGAAGCCCAAGTTATCTATAGTCATATGAAAAATGCTCCAAATAACAATGAGAAATGCAAATTAAAGCAATTGTACAGTTCCTTGCCACCCATCAGACTGATAAAGCTGAACAAAAACCCCCAACAAATTGTAGTTATGAACTTGTTCAGTCATTCTAGAAAACAATTTGAAATTAAACCTCAAAATTCAGAGGTGGTAACCCAATAATATACTTCCTAAGCCTAAACCCCCAAAAAGATCAAATTAAGAAGAAAAGGTTAAATATGCATAAAATATTTATTGTGGTTCTTTCTGGGTTTGGCAAAATATTGGAAAAAGAGACAGTGCCCATATGAATGTAATAGAATACTATTTTACTAAAAGAAATAAAAATAACTTTCAGATTTTCAGAGTTAGGAAGACTTCTATACACTGTTTCAGAGTGGAGTGAGAAGAGCTAGAACAATTTATACTCTAACATCAATGTCACAAAAAATCAAACAATTTCAAATCAAACATAAACTAAGCAACCATGAACCAAGAGGAGTGATGAAGATGAAAACACTGCATTCCTCATGACAGAGATGATGGACTAATACACAGAATAGGAAACACATTTTTAGACTTGGCCAATATGAGAATTTGTTTTGTTGAATTGTGCTTATATGATAGAATCTCTCTCTCCCTTCCTTCCTCCCTCCCTTCCTTCCTTCCTTTTTTTCTTCCCAGTACAAAAAGTGGGAGGAAGAAAATATTGTTCTATAAGTGAAAAAAGGTAAAAAAAGAAAGTGGCAAAAGGCTGAATTGTGATTGTGTCTCTATAACTGTCCAGAAGAATATGCTCTGGCCAGCTAACAATAGTGTTCTACTTGCTTGAGTAGCTACAGTACAAAAGACATTATTATATTTGAGAGCATTTCCCAAAGTACATTACTGGTAATGTACCATAGGGGGTATTCCAGTGAGAAGATTAAATTGATTCTGGATCATTTTTTAGTTGTTATCTCATTCAAAGGGTCATATACAGCCAAGTCTGCAGTCAGTCTCATCAACGACACACCCATTCCTGAGGCAACTAAATCCAGTGGGGTAAAAGCTCATAAGATTAGGACAATTTCAGTTTTGTCTTGTATTCCAGCTTCTACCCTTGCATGAAAAGGCACTAAATAAATATTTTTTAAAATTGTCCAACTGAACTGAGGCTAACACTCAAGTCCCCTCAGGAAAATTTACAGAAAAATAGTTTGCAGAGTGCAAGAACTCTGCTTTTTGAGGTAATGCTAAATTAGTATTTTCTCTAGAATGCAATGTAGGTAGTTCCCTAGGAACAATCCAGACTCCCATGAATGGACAAGGGAATCTATCTCCCAACACACTGCAGAAGGAGGTGTTTTCAAATCAACCAACCACAGAAGCCTAGAAATGGAGCTAAGAAGGGGTCAGTGATTCCAAAAGCTTCATTTTTCAGATGAGAAAATCAAAGCCCAGGGAAGTTAAACAACTTGGCCAAGTTATAGCAGGATTTGCACCCCTGAAGTTTCCTATTCTATGAGGCGATTTGTGTCTTCTCATTACCCTTAAGGACTGTCCTGAGATATCTTCTCCTGCCTTTTCTTTATATTTTTTTCTTTCAACACATTTTGGCATAGGGATATGAGAGAGTGAGAAGAGACACTGTGTTAGTTTTCTTGCCAAAATAGCTTAAATACAATATTCCTTAAGATAATTCACTTTCTTCTATGTTTTCCCTTTGCAGAGTGTTTGAGGTCCACGAGTATGGTACACTGCATATTATTATTATTAGAATTCTTTGATGGATTGATTAGTTTAGCTTATTCTTCCTCTTTAAATTTTTTTTTTTACATGGGATAGTTCTCTCAAAGTATGAAAGGGGTAGAGATAAAGGAGAAATTATAATGAAAAAACAAAATGTATCAATAAAAATTAACATTTTTAAAAAGATAGTTTAATTCTTTTTATTCCTACTCTTTACTTATCAAAAACTTCTCTTATTAATTTTGTTTCCTAAATATATAACTGGGAAAAGAAAGTATTGACTGGCCATTATTTCAGTGACCAATAGAGATTTCTCATTGTAAATTTGTCATTTGGGTTCTTAAGTCAAATGACAAATTTATAATGAGAAATCTCTCTTTATAAAGATCTCCAAAAGGTTGGAGAAAACTCTTATTAGATATTCTTCTAGATAGAACAGCCATTGTGAGTTAATAAATTGACATTCTGGGTTCAATATCAGTGTCTTTTGACTTTTGTTTCCTTGAATCAGTTCCCCAGAGCCTGTTCATATCTGGATACCTAGTTCTTCAGCCAACAGAACTAAAGACCAGACCCTTGACCTCAAGTGACGTCACCATGCTATAACTATCCTTGGAGGCCCAGACTGAGAGGCCAGTTAGCCTTGCTACTATGACCATTCTCTGGGTGCAATAAACAGTCGCTCCTAAATTCATCCTCCACTTCACAATCCATTAAAAGAAACTCTATGATAGGTAACTGCTTTGTTCTTAGCAAGCAATGAATTTCCACTGGAATTCTGTCTTAATTTCCAAAATTTTCAACACAATGCCTTCATTTGTAAAGTCATCATATTCAAATTTCATAGTACGATAGTGAAGAATTTTTAGTCTACCATTGACAACTTTTGTTAAGATATTCTAGAGAATTCTAACTAAATCAAAAGGGCTCTTATAGCCTATTCAAATCAATTCTATGTATATGCTTTAGGATCTTTCTTCTAAAAATGGAAATCCTCAATATTTTGTTACATGTTGAATTCATTTGAAACATGGTTTTATAATTAAATATTTAATCCCTGGGACTGTAATTTAAGTCAATGCAATCTCAGGATTCAGAATGTGATCCGAAAATAAATAACAGAAACTCTGATAGCTTCAAGCTGGTCATCAAGACTTACACTTGGGTTTCTTTGAAAACAATTTGTACTTATGTGGACTTTGTGGGAAAGGCAGCTGCTTTTCAAAACAGCAACAAAGACCATACTTGTTTTCAATTCCAATCACAAACATGAAATATCATGAAATCATCCTCATGCCCAAAGGCTTATGAGCCTTACAATTTCACTCCAGTCATAGTTCTGCAAAATATTTTCAGATCACCAAAAAGCAATATAAGATACTTAAATCCATAACATTTTGGTTCTGGAAACAACTACGATCCACACAAAGGTCCAAAACCAGTGAGTACAACAAAATAAAAACCAGAGCTGTAAATTGACAAAGCTAGCTGGTGTTCAAGGATATTAGCACCAATGTTGCAAGCATGAGTAAAAACCAAATCACTCCACAGGAAAATGTTAGGATCATTAATCACATGCTGACTGTACTTTGGGAGACAAAGCTGAAAATGATGTTTTGAAAGATAACTAATAATATGGACATCTAAATCCCAAAACAGCCTGAATGATTTGTAGACCTGTAATAATACTAATAGCAGTCAGTAACTCTGATTTTTTTTCCTTAGTACTTAGGACCCTTTTTACATAATTTTCAGGGTTCTTAAAATATTAAGATTTATAAAACCTTTCTTAAACCAATGCTTTGAGGTAGGTGGTATAAATATTATTATTCCCATTTTACAGATATTGAAAAAGACTCAGAGAGGTTAAGAGGGTTGTGTTGGGATAAGAGAGCTAAGTGTTTGAGTAAAGACTCAACCCAGACCTTCTGACTCCAAGTCTCCTGTTCTTTTCAATTATGTCATATTGCCTGTCACTGTAAAGGAACATAATCTGGGTCCCATTTCCTGTATAAAGGATTAGCTATCTGAATATTAAGATAATTTTAAGTACTTAAGTGCTAGTGTAAGAGACAAATCAAAATTGCTTGGATGGTCTGAAGAAATTAAATCTAAAACTTAAGAAAGTCTATAAATGCATATATTATGAACAATGTATTTTATAAGAAAATTGGGAAAGATAAAATAATACCTACCTTAAATAAGTTTATAATATAAAGATAGGGTAGAGAAGGATAAAATATGTTCAAATACTCAAAAAGACTACTAGAAAATATAAGAAAAAATTCAAAGTTTTGTGAGAAATTTGAGAAGGGAGGGATCCCATTCAACTGTGGACTTACAGAAGGTTTCATGGAGGGGTTGTCAAATTAAGGGAAACGAAGCAAAGAATATGCTTTATTGTTGTTTTTAGTTATTTTTAGTCATGTCCAACTCTATGTGATCCCTTTGTTGGGTTTTCTTAGAAAATATACTGGAGTGGCTGGCCATTTACTTCTCCAGTTCATTTTATAGATGAGGAAACTGAGACAAATAGGATTATATGACTTGCCCAGGATCACATAGCTAATAACTATCTGATTCTGGATTTGAACTCAGGTCTTTTTAACTCTAGGACTAGCCCTCTAACTACTGTGTGACTTAGCTGCCCCTAAGACAACATACTATAACAGACAGAAATGAGGGTGAATTCTACATCATAGGTTACAACATCAATCAAAAAGATTATATCAAAGCTGGAAGGGATCTTTTGGACTGTCTAATACAATCACCTCATTTTGCAGAAGAGGAAATTGGGTTCTAGTGAGGTTAAGTGATTTGGTTACAATTATATAGCTAATAAGGGACAGTCAAGAATCTGACTGAGATTTTTCTGACTCAAAAATGAGCACACTTTCCATTGAACCACCCTGTATCAATCAGAAAATATTTTATTAGGTACTTTAACTAGCTGAAGAATAAAGTGTTGTGTCCTGTGAGAGATAATAAAAAAATTCAAAAATGACACAGTTCCTGCCCTTAATAAGCTGACAGTTTAACATTATTATTATTACATAACACAATATATATTGTGTTATATATATGTATATATAACACAATAAAATATATTAATATTATTATTAGATAGTTTTTACATGAAAAGTACATTCAAGAGTTTCAAGCTGAGGTCTGGGGAAAAAGATCCTAACTTATGGGGACGATTAGAAAAGGGCTCCCAGAAGGAGGAGCATCTGAACAAGTCTTAAAAGGATGGGCAGAACATCTACATGTGAACCTGAGGGAGGAGAAGATTCCAGGCACAGAGAAAAGTGAGCAAAGGAACAAGAAAGTGAGATGTAAGTATTTGTAGTTGGGGAAGTGGGCTGCAGTGCAGAATGCAGAGAAGAGAGTAACAAAAATAAAGGAACTATGTAGAAAGAGAGGAGGCTCAGAAAAGTGAATGAAGAGTAATTTGACAGGTAGAAGGTAATGGGTTATGAAATAAGGGCTCAAAGATAGACTGAAGCCAGGCTGGTTGAGGTGGGGATGATAGGGCTTGAATGTGAACAAACAGTTCTATTTTATTCAAAAGGCAATGGAGCACCATTGAAGGAGAACTATCTATCATTCACACAGTGTACTGGTGCGATAGCTTGAAGGGGGAAGGAGCCTGGAAGCAGGGATTTCAGACAGGAAGCCATTCCTGGATCAGGGTATTTGAGTGGGAAAGGAAAGACTTATGGGGCATTTCAGAAGTAGAATTCACAGCGTTTGGAAGCAATAACTTGAAAGGTAAAGGAGGAGGCTAGATGAATCTGACACGATGAGTCACGTTAACCTGGAGCATGGTGGTACCACCAAAAGAAAAAGGGAAATGATGGGATGTGTTTTGAAGGGGAAGATAATGAATGGATTCAATTGTTCAGTTTGAGGTAGAAATACAAGAATTGGAGCCCTGGGGAGTGGAAGGGACTGGATATAGAGATTTGGGAGTCCAGTACAAAAAGGTGATAATTAAAACCAAGGGAATGGTTGAGATCACCAAGGGAAGAGGGTAGCCGAATGCTGTATTCTGAGGTAGGTCAGTGCTAGTATTATTCGAGTGGAATAAAACCCTGATTTTGATCTGAAGATCAAGTTAGAATGAGAGCAAATAGATTCACCCCAAAGAGAAGAGGTTGGGTGGAGAGGGCTCTCCATTACAGCAGCTGTTATCCAGGGGTTTTTACACCTGGCAAGGAGTAGTCTATCTTTGTTTACAAGGATTGAAGCCCAAGGGGGGGAATAATACAGAGCAGCCACAGGAAGAATTTGGTCATACTTTCTCAGAGTGGCTTAGTCTTTAAAATCCACCTTCCCTAAAGGGGAAAGCACCTTGAGAACTAATTAGTGATAGGAAGGGCCAAGAGAAAAAGACAGTGCTGGCACCAAAAGATCTTCTTGTTGATTTCTGATAAAAACTTAAGACTGATGCTCGTGCTGCTTAGCTTTCCCCAGCCCTGAGGGAGGCTGCAGTCTGTTACATTTGTATTTTTCAAACAACTACAGGAACAAAGTCTCAAAACAATTTTTGTTAACACATAATCCTGAATCATAAAGCAGGTGGCAATTTTATGGGGAGTGGCAGGAGATGATTGGAACAACAGAGTAAGGAAGGGGAGGTAGGATGGGGATCCCCCCCCAAATTTAATCAGATTGTATTGTGTGAGAAAGTTGACTCTGCCAACTTCTACCAAAAAAAGTAAACTGGACAAGTAGATGATAAATATCCACAACATGGCTGAGTTTGTGATTGATGCCATGCACCATTGAAGATTAGCTATAAATATGCTGCCCAGTAGTTTTTAATGGAGTGAATTGTCTGACTCAGCAGACCAGTGTCAGGAAAGAAATTTACATAAAAGGAATGAGAAATCTTTCTGTAGGAAAGAAAACTATGAAAAACTGCTGAGGTAAAATAGTGATTGTTCTTTTTTTCTCTCCCTCTTCCTCCTCCCTCATTTATTCCCTCCCTCTCTTTTCTTTCTCTCCCTCTCTCCTCTCTTCTCTTCTTTTCTCCTCTCTTTCCAGTTCTTACCCTCCCTTCACCTCTCTCTCTCTTCTCTCATGAGTGCAAACATACAAACACAAAATTGCTAAATGTTCAAATGGATCTGATATCATCAATGTGAATATTCAGTTTTTATCATTTGGTTATTAGTTCCTGCCCCCAAAGCTGGGATCTTTGCATTTATCAAAAACTAGATTTATATGGGCAATGACTACTGAGCATTGTATACCTAATCTCTTTCACTGATTCACCACACTGTCTTTGAAATACCATTTTAGATCTGGTAAAGCTAAGGACCCTTCCTTCACATTGTTTTCATTAATTTCCTTGATATACAACCATTTGTTCTTCCAGATGGATTATGTTATTTTTTCTGTCTCTACAAAATATTTTCGGCAGTATGATTGGTATGGCATTGAATAAAATAATTTAGGTAGAATTGTCATTTTCATATTGGCTTGGCCTATGCATAAATATTAACAATTTTCCAATTGTTTAGATCTGACATAATACAGAAATTATTTTGTAATTGTATTCATATGATTTTGGAGTTTGTTTTTGTAGGTAGACTCCCAAGTATTTTATATTTACTAAGTATTTTGAATGAATAGAATTTATCTTTCTCCTGTTGGTGGACTTTGTGGTAATATATAGAAATGTGGACTTATTTCATATCTTACATTTTTGCTAATGTTATTATTTCAACTAATTCTTTAGTTAATTCTCTAGGATTATCCAAGTGTACGATAATATCATCTGCAAAAGAGTGATAATTTTCTTTCCTCATTGCTTATTCTATTTTCTTCAATTTTTTTCTTTTCTTATTTTTATAGCTATCATTTCTAGTATAATACCGAATAATAGTAGTGAGAGTGAATATCCTGGCTTATCTCTTCATTTACTGGGAAGACTTCTAGCTGATCTGTGTTATATATAATGCTTACTGAAGATTTTAAATACACACTACTTATCATTTTAAGGGAAGTTCCAATTATTCCTATGCTTTCTACTGGTTTTTAAATAGGAATGAGTTATATTTTATAAAAAAAAAACTTTCTGCATCTATTGATGTAATTATCTGGTTTTAGTTGTTTTTATTATTGATATAGTCATTTATACTGGTACCTTTTCTCATGTTGAAACAGCCCTGCATTCTGGATATAAATTCCACCTAATCACAACTTTGCAACATGTTTCTGTAATTTCCTTGCTAGTATTTTATTTTAAAAATTTCCTTTGGTATTCATTAGGGAAATTGGTCTATAGTTTTCTTTCTCTATTTTTGTACTTCCTGATTTAAGTATTACCACCATATTTTTGTCATAAAGGAGTTTGCTAGGACCCTGCCTATTTTTGGACATAGTTCAAACAGTATTTGAACTAATTGTTCTTTAAATATTTGGTAGAATTCACTTGTGAATTTATCTGGTCCTGGTTATTTTTTTCTTAGGGAGATCACTGATGGCTTGCTCCATTTCTTTTTCTAAGATTGGAATATTTAAATACTCTCCTCTTCTTTTAAACTGGGCAATTCATATTTTTGTAAATATTCATCCATTTCACTTAGATTGTTAGATTTTTGGTACATACCTGGGAAAAATAGTTTCTAATAATTGCTTTAATTTTGCCATCAATGGTGATGAATTTATCTTTTTTGATTTTTCTAAACTCTTACCTTCCATAATGGAATCAGTGAACAAGAGTGGTAAGGGCTAGGCAATGGGGTATTAGTGACTTCCCCAAGGTCACACAGATGGGAAATATCTGAGGCCAGTTTTGAACCCAGGGAATCCATCTCCAGGCTTAGCTCTCAAGCTAGTGAAGTAACTCATCTTTTTCATTTTTGATACTGGAAATTTGATTTGATCATATCTTTTAAGAAATCAATTAAATCAATAGCTATTTTTTTCATAAAAGTAGATACTGGTTTTATTTAATTAGTTCACTGGTGTTCTTTCAGTGTTATTAATTTCTCTTTTTATTTTCAGGATTTCCAATTTGGTGTTTAATTGAAGATTTTAAATTTGTACTTTAAAAGTTTTTTTTTAAATTGAATACCTAACTCATTGATATATTCTTTCTCTATTTTATAATATAAATATTTAGAAACATAAATTTTCCCTTAAGTACTAGTTTGGTTGTATCCCATAAATTTTGGTATGTTGTCTCATTGTTGCTATTCTCTTTATTGAAATTGCTGAATGTTTATCTGTTCTTTGACACTCTCATTCTTTAGGATTAGGTTATTTAGTTGGTGGGGATGTAGCAAAATTGGGACACTAATGCATTGTTGGTGGAGTTGTGAACAGATCCAACCATGCTGGAAGGCAATTTTGAACCATACTGAAAGGGCTATAAAACTATGCATACCCTTTGATCCTGTATTACTACTACTAGGTCTGAATTCCAAATAAATTTTTAAAAAGTGTGTGGGGGGGTAGCTTACTTATACAAAAATATTTGTAGCAGCTTTTTTTGTGACGGTAAAGAATTAGAAATTGAGATGTCCATGAATTGGAGAATGGCTGAACAAACTGTGGAATAATGTAAACAGTAACAATGATATGGTATGCAATTGTGAAAAACTTAGTTATTCTTAGCAATACAATGATTCCAGAAAATTCTGAGGGACTTAATGACCAAAAAAACCCAAAACAAAACAAAACCTCTCTACCTCCAGAGAAAGAACTGTTAGAATTGGATGCAGGTCAAAGTATATGATTTTTCACTTTAGTTAATTTGTTTTTATTTTGGGATTTTGGTTTTATATGAGTATTCTCTTACACAATGACCAATATGGAGGTAAGTTTTGCATAAAAATACATCTGGCTTCAAAAAATGACACATTTTCCTTGTCTCCTTAGACAACCAAAGAAAGATGCTAATATAGAAGACTATATCTTAGTGGAATACTATTTGTGAAAGCCTTCGTATTCTTTACCAATATTTTAATCAAGGATTTGTCCTTGTTGTTGAGTCTTTTCAGTTGTGTCTGACTCTTCATGACTCCATGTAGGGTTTTCTTGGCAAAGATCTTTAAGTGCTCTGCCATTTCCTACTCCATTTTTCAGATGAGGAAACTGAGCTAAACGAGGTAGGTGAATTGCCTAGGGACAAAATTAGTAAATTGTCTGAAGTCATATTTGAACTCAGGTCTTCTTCTTGCCCCCAGGACCAGCACTCAATGTACTATGCTGACTAGTTTCCCTCATGAAAGATACCCTCAGAACAATTCAAGATGATTCTTAAAAAATTTTTAAAAGATGGAAAAATAGATATAGACCAGTAATAGTTTTTAATAGAGTTCTTTTCTCTTTTTTTTTTGCCCTGCATTAATAAGGTCCAATATATATTTTTTAAATGATGTTCTCTTTCTCTGCAAAGTGTTTTTGTAATTGTATATGAATTTACATTCTAATCTGTTGCTCTTTGCTGCTATATTTGTCTGTATGACAAATAATTCATTTGTTTGTTGACAAAGGGCTTTTGGGGTTCTTTTGGTTTCTTTGTTATGGTAATAACTCATTTTGATTAAATTTTTAATGAATTTATTATAGTCTCGATCCATGTCTTTTTTTCCATCCGTGTACCATTTTTTGACATTAATAATTTATTTAAATATGCATGGATTGAGTTTTCAAAACACTAAACACCATTTAAAAATTTTATTCTTTCCCCTTATTTTTGATCTTTGCTTTAAGAAGTTGGTCTGATTACACAGATATACCTCCTTAAGGAATAACTCTCAGGTTGGTAATGAGTTTTTTCTTGTTTGTTAAGATATAATCAATTTCACTTTTTAAATGTGATGCTTTTTAGTACTTCCAAACCTTTAGATTTCCCCCCCAACAAGATTCATGATACATACTCATGAGATCTCTATGTATGTTTCTGTCCTATTTCCCCCCTTAATCTTGATTCATATTTTTAGTATATTTCTTGATATTCTCATCTCTTCCCACATTTGTACTAGAATTATCAAAGTTAAAGAATATCTTAATTTGATTTGTAAGTTTTTTGGACGTTCTTTTTAAAATGACTCTACCTTTTTATTGTCTCCTAGAGATTTTTGTATTTAAATTGAAATCATTTAATCGCTGTCTTTTTGCAAATAAATATTAGAAGTAATGAAAATATTAAATGAACAAATCTCACGTACAATGATATTTCTTGTTATTTTTGTATGACAGAAATCATTATTCTAATTTCTTTCTCTAAGTAGAACCTGTTAGCCATCCCATATGGCAGTGAGCAAATTATTTAACCTCTCAGTATTTAGGCTGCTCTCCAAGACTCTAAATTGCAGGGAATGTGCTGCTCTGCATTAGTAGGAAGAGGTTCCTTGTTAGGAGTTCCCTGTCCCAATGAAATCATATGTCTAGTCTTTATTGTTGTCCTTAATAGCAAGACTGTCAAGATTCACTACTCATTGGTCACTGGACAAGAATGTCGTATTTAGAAAATCATCAGCTAAATGATAATTTATAGAATTTAACAACTGTGTGATTCTTAGCACTTTTTACATCTTCCCCACCTATGTGCCATTGTCACTATGGGAATGGAGAAGGGCAGAAAATGCCTAATGGCTCTTTTGTATTTTTTTTTTTTTTTACTTTGGGGGTGGGAGATGGCCTACTGGTAATGGAGTTCTCCATAATGACTGGAGTAACATTGTCCAGAGAAACTAGATCATACCTATTGCAAGGAACCTACTCAATGATTATCCACCATAGAAGAATCTGCTACAATCTTCTGTTGGAATAATCTTTGAGAATCCATGATCACTTCCCACCCTATCACTCTGAGGCTTTGGAGTAGGAATATGAATACACACATATGTACATATATATTCACACACACCCTGTTGCTAACATATTGAGTTAAAGCCATTAAAAATAAAACAGGTAAGATGTTTGCTTTTAATTTTCAAAGAAAGTGATTTCTTCCAAGTTTACTCAAAATAAACCTTCTGAGTAGAATTCTCCTTAAAATTAATTGAAAATGAATATCAATCAGCTGTCATCATCAAAGAAACTAGGAGGTAATCAACAAAAAGCATTTTGTAAGGGCATAATTATAAAATAAAATAAGGCATAGCCTATAAGCTGCTCTACGTTAGTGCACAGGATCATAAAATCTCTGAATGGGAAAGGATCTCTCTAGTCATTTAAGGCTGGGCTCTATACGAACAAGCATCTCCTGTACAAGGTTCCTGATGACTGACCATCCAAACTCTGAAGACATCCCATGAAGTAGGATCCACTCCCTCCCAATACAGTCTATTTTACTGTGGAAAAGTTCTGACTGCTGTGATGCTTTCCCTTATGTCAAACTTACTTTCTACATAAATTAGGAAGAAGGTTTTAGAAGAAAAATAATACATTAAATTTTGGATATGCTGAGTTTGAGATACCCTTGTGACATCTAGTGGGAGATGTTTTTTAGGCAATGAGAGACATAGAACTGGAGGTCAGGAAATAGGCTTGTGTTCGATAGATTGATCTGCGAACTTAAGATACCACTAATGAACTTAAAATTGCTTCTTGGCTGCCACATCATACTCTTGACTTATAACAAGCTTCTTGTTTACTAATTTCTCCAAATCTCTTCAGATGAACTGCTATCAAAACTGTACCTTAGCAACTTGAATGTGTGAAGCTCATTCTTTGATTCTGTGTCAGCCTTTTCAATAATCCTCATTTAATTTCATCCTATTAGATTTGGCACAATATTCTAGCCTTTCAAAAATAATGAATAGTTTTATGGCTGGTTGTTTGTTACCTTTTAAATTTTATTTTTGAATTCTTTAGTATTTTCCTTCTAAATCTAATTCAGGTTCTGGGTGATGTTAAGTTGCAAATGAGGAGAACATAAATACCTTATTGTTCTATATTTGTATCTCAATCCTTGAATATAGTCAACACCTACTAACAGTAGTTGGATTGAGTTGTCTGGGATGGAGAAAGAGTAGTTACTTCAACCATCAAAAATAATAATAGCAGACATAAATAGCTTTAGGTTTAACATTTGTAAAGTACATTCCTTAACCTCACAGTACCCCCATAAAGTAGATACTATAGATATTATCCCCCATTTTACAGATGAGGGAACTGAGTATGAGAGAGGTTAACAGATTTGCTCATGGTCATATGGCTAGTAAGACATATAGACAGGAATCAAACCTAAGTCCAACACTGCCTATCAGGTCATTCATTATTTCCATAATAAGAGAATAATTACCTTCATGCAGAAAAAGAAGCCAATAGCAGAGCTCAGTTGTTTTCATGTGAGGTTCACTTTTTCTCTTCCCAATGTGAAAGGAGAGTTAAGAGTTAACAGTTTTGCTCTTCATAGGAAGAACACCAACATTTTAGGCATCTCAAAAAAGTTTTTTTCAGGCAACTATTCTTTCATAGTACCATGTTTTCCCTTGTTTTGCTTTTTAAATGGCAAATGACCTTTAATGTTTCATGACAATCATTCTTCACTATTACTAGATTTTATTTTTGTAAACTCATTTTTCTTACATATTTTTTCTTTTTTTTTGTTAATATTTTTTTTAAACTCAGCAGAGCCATAAAGGAGTTTATAAAAGACTACAGAAGAGAAGTGGGACAAGTGGGTAGGTCAGTGGATTGAAAGTCAGGATGAGATATGGGAGGGTCCAGTGTTCAAATCTGGTCTTAGACACTTTCTAGCTGTATGAGCAAGTCTCTTCAACCCCATTGCCTACCTCTTACCACTCTTCTACCTTAAAACCATTATACAGCATCAATTCTAAGATTAAGGTTAAGGGTTTTTAAAAAAATACAACATAGAAGGATTTCCAGTTGTGGAGCCAAGATAGCAGAGTAGAAGAAGCAGTTAAATTGTCCCAACATTCCCTTCTAAACAACTTTAAAATAACAATTCAAATAGAATTCTGGAGTGTCAGAGTTAACAAAAGGTAGAGATGAGACATTTTTTCCAATAGCAGAAGCAGCAACAGTTTCAGGAGCTCTCAAACCAGAGACAGAAAAGTGATCTGCTAAATGGCCAGATTGAAATTATAGGGGCTTTCTGTGGTAGCAACTCCATTGCCCATACCAAGTTCTAGGGCAGAGAGCAGTGTTTGTAGTTCTAAGAGATCAGAAGCCTGAGGTGAGCTCTTTGATAAAGGCTCTATTTCACAAATATATAAGGAATTGTGCCAAATTTATAAAAATAAGACATTCCTCAATTGAGAAATGGTTAAAGGATATAAATAGGCAGTTTTCAGGCAAAGAAATTAACATCAATTTAAACATGAAAAAATGCTTTAAATCTATTGATTAGAGAAATGCAAATTAAAACAACTATTATATTGGCCAACATGAAAGAAAAGGAAAATGATAAATGTTGGAGGGGATGTGGAAAAATACGGACACTTTTGCACTGCTGGAGGAATTCTGAGTTGGTCTATTTTCAAGAATAATTTGTAACTAAGTCCAAAGGGCTATAAAACTTTGCATACCTTCAGCAATATCACTATTAAGTCTATGTTCCAAAAAAATCAAATAAAAGGAGTATGTTCTATATGTACAAAAATATTTATAACGACTTTTTTGTGATTACAAAGAACTGGACATAGAGGTGATGCCCATCAATTGGGGAATGGCTCAACAAGTTGTGGTAGATTACTGATGAAATACTATTGTGCTATAAAAATGATAAGCAGGACCGTTACGAAAAAATATGGCAAGGCTTATAGGATCTGATGCAAAGTGAAACGATCAGAACCAAGATAATGTACACAATAACAGCAATACTGTAAGGATGATACAATGTGAAAGACTTAGCTACTCTGATCAAGGCAATGATCCAAAACAATTCCAAAGAACCCATGATAAAAATACTATCCTTCACCAGGAGAACTGATGAAGTCTGAGTTTGAATTGAAGCATACTTTTTAATGTTCCTTACTTTTTATTTTGCAACACAACACATTATGAATGTCTTCCTATGATATAATACTGTTTTCATTCTCAATGTGTAGGAGATGGAGGAAGAGAGAAAATTTGGAACTCAAAATTTTTTTAAGTTAGGAAAAAGAAAAGAAAATAGTATAGAAAAAAAGACTGAGTGATACATTGTTTTTTTTTAAGCATTTATTAATATTCATTTTTAACCTGTTTACATACTTTATGCCCCTACTTTCCCATTCACCCTCCGCTCTCCCCCCACCCATGGCCGATGCACATTTCCACTGGTTATAACATGTGTCCTTGTTCAGGACCTATTTCCATATTGTTGTTAGTTGCATTGGTGTGGTCATTTCGAGTCTACATCCCAATCATGTCCACCTCAACCCATGCATTCAAGCAGTTGTTTATCTTCTATGTTTCCTCTCCTGCTGTTCTTCCTCTGAATGTGGGCAGTGTTCTTTACCATAAATCCCTCATAGCTGTCTTGTGTCATTGCATTGCTGCTGGTACAGAAGTCCATTACATTCGATTTTAGCACAGTATATCAGTCTCTGTGTACAATGTTCTTCTGGTTCTGCTCCTTTCACTCTGCATCAGTTCCCGGAGGTCTCTCCAGTTCGCCTGGAATTCCTCCAGTTTATTATTCCTTTTAGCACAATACTATTCCATCACCCGCATATACCACAATTTGTTCAGCCATTCCCCAACTGAAGGACATCCCCTCCCTTTCCAGTTCTTTGTCACCACAAAAAGCACAGCTATAAATATTTTCGTACAAGTCTGTTTATCTATGATCTCTTTGGGGTACAAACCCAACAATGGTATGGCTGGATCAAAGGGCAGGCATTCTTTTATAGCCCTTTGAGCATAGTTCCAAATTGCCAGCCAGAATGGTTGGACCAGTTCACAACTCCACCAGCAATGCATTAATGTCCCAATTTTGCCACATCCCCTCCCGCATTCATTACTCTCCCTTCTTTTATTTTAGCCAATCTGCTAGGTGTGAGGTGATACCTCAGAGTTGTTTTGATTTGCATTTCTCTAATTATTAGAGATTTAGAACACTTTCTCATGTGCTTATTGATACTTTTGATTTCTTTACCTGAAAATTGCCTATTCATGTCTCTTGCCCATTTATCAATTGGGGAATGGCTTGATTTTTTATACAATTGCTTTAACTCCTTGTATATTTGAGTAATTAGACCCCTGTCAGAGTTTTTCGTTATAAAGATTTTTTCCCAATTTGTTGTTTCCCTTCTGATTTTGACTACATTGTTTTTGTTTGTACAAAAGCTTTTTACCTTAATATAATCAAAACCATTTAATTTACATTTTGTAATTTTCTCTAACTCTTGCTTGGTTTTAAAATCTTTCCTTTCCCAGCGATCTGACAAGTAAACTATTCTGTGTTCACTTAACTTATTTATAGTTTCCCTCTTTATATTCAAGTCATTCACCCATTTTGAATTTATCTTGGTGTAGGGTGTGAGATGTTGATCTAAACCTAATCTCTCCCATATTGTTTTCCAAATTTCCCAGCAGTTTTTGTCAAATAGTGGATTCATGTCCCAAAAGTTGGGCTCTTTGGGTTTATCGTACACTGTCTTGCTGACATCATTAACCCCGAGTCTATTCCACTGATCCTCCCTTCTATCTCTTAGCCAGTACCATATTATTTTGATGACTGCTGCTTTATAGTATAGTTTAATATCTGGTACTGCTAGGCCCCCTTCCTTCACATTTTTTTTCATTATTTCCCTAGATATTCTTGATCTTTTGTTATTCCAAATGAAATTTGTTATGGTTTTTCCTAATTCAGTAAAGAGGTTTTTTGGTAATTTGATAGGTATGGCACTAAATAGGTAAATTAATTTGGGTAGAATGTTCATTTTTATTATGTTAGCTCATCCTACCCATGAACAATTAATGGTTTTCCAATTGTTGAGATCTAGTTTTATTTTTTTGGAAAGTGTTTTGTTGTTGTTATCGTATAATAGCTGTGTTTGTTTTGGTAGATAGATTCCTAAGTACTTTATATTGTCTAGGGTAATTTTAAATGGTGTTTCTCTTTCTATCTTTTGCTGCTCTAATGTGTTGGAGATATATAGAAATGCTGATGATTTATGTGCATTTATTTTGTATCCTGCAACTTTGCTAAAGTTGTTGATTATTTCTACCAGCTTCTTAGTTGATTCTCTAGGGTTTTTTAAGTAGTCCATCATATCATCTGCAAAGAGTGATAGCTTAGTCTCCTCATTGCCTATTTTGATACCTTCAATTTCTTTTTCTTCTCTAATTACTATTGCTAGTGTTTCTAGTACTATGTTGAATAATAGAGGTGATAATGGGCATCCTTGTTTCACTCCTGATCTTATTGGGAAGGCTTCTAATTTATCCCCATTGCATATAATGCTTGTTGATGGTTTTAGGTATATAC
>NC_058132.1:599444916-599598721 GCF_016433145.1 Gracilinanus agilis | reverse complement strand
GGTTTTCCTAATGTTGAACCATCCTTGCATTCCTGGTATAAATCCCACCTGATCATGGTAGATGATCTTCTTAATTACTTGCTGGAGTCTCTTTGCTAATATTCTATTTAAGATTTTTGCATCTATATTCATTAGGGAGATTAGTCTATAGTTTTCTTTCTCTGTTTTTGGTCTACCTGGCTTTGGAATCAGTACCATATTTGTGTCATAAAAGGAATTTGGTAGGACTCCTTTGCTTATCATATCAAATAATTTGTATAGTATTGGGATTAGTTGCTCTTTGAATGTCTGATAGAATTCACTTGTGAATCCATCAGGTCCTGGTGATTTTTTCTTAGGGAGTTCTTTGATGGCTTATTCAATTTCTATTTCTGATATGGGATTATTAAGGTATTCTATTTCTTCTGCTGTTAATCTAGGCAATTTATATTTTTGTAGATATTCATCCATATCTCCTAAATTGTTATATTTGTTGCCATATAATTGGGCGAAATAGTTTTTAATGATTGCCTTAATTTCTCCTTCATTAGAGGTGAGGTCTGCCTTTTCATCTTTGATACTGTCAATTTGGTTTTCTTCTTTCCTTTTTCTTATTAGATTGACCAGTACTTTGTCTATTTTATCTGTTTTTTCAAAATACCAGCTTCTAGTCTTATTTATTAATTCAATAGTTCTTTTACTTTCAATTTTATTAATTTCTCCCTTAATTTTTAGTATTTCTAATTTAGTTTTCATCTGAGGGTTTTTAATTTGTTTGCTTTCTAATTTTTTGAGTTGCATACCCAATTCATTAATCTCTGCCCTCCTTAATTTGTTAATATATGCATTCAAGGATATAAATTTTCCCCTCAGTACTGCCTTGGCTGCATCCCACAGAGTTTGGTAGGATGTCTCATCATTGTCATTCTCTTCAATGAAATTGTTGATTGTTTCTATGATTTCTTCTTTGACAAATTGGTTTTGGAGAATCATATTGTTTAATTTCTAATTGGTTTTTGATTTGCCTGTCCATGTGCCCTTACTAATTATTATTTTTATTGCAGTATGATCTGAGAAGGTTACATTTATTATATCTGCTCTTTTGCATTTGTTTGCAATGATTCTATGCCCTATAACATGGTCAATCTTTGTGAATGTGCCATGTGCAGCTGAGAAGAAGGTGTATTCCTTTTTTTCACTATTTAATTTTCTCCACATATCAATTAAATCTAATTTTTCTAGGACTTCATTCATCTCTCTTACCTCTTTCTTATTTATTTTTTGGTTTGATTTATCTAGATCTGAAAGAGGAATATTTAGATCTCCCACTATTATGGTTTTACTATCTATTTCCTTCTTGAGCTCTGCCATTTTCTCCTTTATGAATTTGGATGCTATACCACTTGGTGCATATATATCGAGCAGTGTTATTTCCTGTTTATACTGCCTTTAATCAGGATGTAATGACCTTCCCTGTCTTTTTTAATCATATCTATTTTTACTTTGGCTTTGTCAGAGATCATAATAGCCACTCCTGCCTTCTTTTTTTCATTTGATGCCCAAAAGATTTGCTCAAGCCCTTAACCTTAAACTTGTGTGTGTCTACCCGCCTCATATGTGTTTCTTGTAGACAACCTATGGTAGGATTTTGGTTTCTGATCCACTCTGCTATTTGCTTCCGTTTTATGAGTGAGTTCATCCCATTCACATTCAGAGTTACAATTATCAGTTGTGCATTCACTGACATTTTTGTATCCTCCTCTAGACCCACCCCTTCTTCTTACACTATTTTCTTTTAAACCAGTGGTTTGCTTTGAGCCAGTGTCCGTTATCCCCTCCCTTGATTGACTTCCCTTTCTGCCCCCTCCCTTGTTATTCCCCTCTTTTTATTTTTAAAGGCCTATTGAATTCCCTCCCCCTTCTTCTCCCCTCCCTTTTTTTGACCTCCCCACTCCCCTGTTCCCTTTGCTTTGTCCCTTCTGACTTTCTCAGTAGGGTTAGATAGAGGTTTTTTTTATCTGAATGGCTAATAATGCTACTCTTCCCTCTCTGGGTTGATTATACTGAGAGTAAGGTTTGATTATTCCCTCTTAATGCTCTCTTCCTCTCCTTCTTATGATAGTATTTATCCCCTACCCTTCCCATGCCCTCTTTGTGTGTAATAGAATATCCTATTTTTCTTATTTACTCAGATTTTTCTTGGTGTCTCCTACTATTCCCCCCTCTTTCCCACCCTCTATGTCATCTTAGACCATTTAGTATCCTGTCCTCTCCTTATGAATTATTCTTTTGGTTGCTATAATAGTGAATATTATACTAGTGAATAGAGTTCACTACAGAGAATTATACATAGCATTTCTCCACCTAGTAATACAGATAATTAGATCTTATTTAAGCTCTTAAAGAGTCAAATTTAAAGAATTAAAAGTTTTCTTTCTTTTCCCTCTGTTTCTTATTTACTTTTTCATGTTTCTCTTGGTTTTTGTGGTCAGGTATCAAACTTTCCATTTAGTCCTGGTCTCTTTTGTGCAAAAACTTGGAATTCTTCAATTTTGTTGAATGCCCATCCTTTCCCCTGGAAGTATATAGTCAGTTTCGATGGGTAGTTGATCCGTGGCTGAAGACCCAGCTCTCTTGCCTTTCTGAATATCGTGTTCCAAGCCTAGCGGTCTTTTAGCGTGGAGGCTGCCAGATCCTGTGTGATCCTGATTGGTGCTCCTTGATATTTGAATTGTCTCTTTCTGGCTTCTTGTAAGATTTTTTCTTTTACTTGAAAGCTCTTAAATTTTGCTATTATATTCCTTGGTGTTGACTTTTTTATGTCCAGTGTAGAGGGTGATCTATGGATCCTTTCAATGTCTATATTGCCCTCTTGTTGTAGAACTTCAGGGCAATTTTGCTGAATAATTTCTTTAAGTATGGAGTCCAAGTTTCTATTAATTTCTGCCTTTTCTGGAAGACCAATAATTCTCAAATTGTCTCTTCTAGACCGGTTTTCTTGGTCTGTCACTCTCTCATTGAGATATTTCATGTTTCCTTCTATTTTATCAGTCTTTTGACTTTGTTTTATTTGTTCTTGCTGTCTTGAGAGATCATTAGCTTCTAATTGTTCAATTCTAGCCTTTAGGGACTGGTTTTCCTTTTCAATCTGGTCATTTCTGGTGTTCAATTTGCTTATTAGTTCATTTGATTTCTGAGCCTCACTTTCCAATTGCAAAATTTTGCCTTTTAAACTGTTATTTTCTTGCCAGATCTCTTCCATCTTCTTCAAAATCTCAGTTTTGAACTCTTCCATAGCTTGTGACCAGTTTTCCTTGTTTTGGGAAGGTTTGGATACTTGTTTGTCCTCCTCTGTTGTCTGGATTTTCTCTGTGTAAAAGTTGTCGAGTGTTCCAGAGTTTTTCTTGATAATCTTTTTCTTCCTCTGGAGTTCTTGGCTTGCCATCATTAGCCCCGCCCCTTTTCAGCTTTGTCTTCACACTCAGGGTCTGCCTGCGCCTTCCAAGCTCCTGGGGGCTCCGGTCTCCTTGTCCTTGGGGTCAGGCCTCCTGGTAGACCCTGGTCTGCCCCTCTGCCCGAGGCTCCTTCAGCCATCTTTGGGGCTGCTTCCACAGCCCCGCTCTGGTCCACACTGGGTCCTCACTGGAGGTCCAAGCCTGGGCTGGAGTTCTTTATTCAAGCCTAGGGCACTGCCTTTGCGGGCACAGACACTCTTAGAGCCTGCCTTCAACTGGGCAGAAGCTAAGGAAAGTCCATGGGCTGGAGATCTTTATTGGCACCTGAGGCAATGCCTTCAGCACTTGGGAAAGGCCGTGTTTTAGAGATCTTTGTCCCAGCCCAGGCTGTGCCTTCACCCAAGTGGACGCTGGGGGAAAGTCCCTGCGTGTCCCCAGCCACTTGGGGTCCCTTGTCTTGCAGCACACAGGTACAAGCCCTGGGGCTGCTAGTGATTTACTGGTTGCCCCAATCCTGTTTTCACTCTTGTGCGTTGGCCTTGGCGTTGTGCGAGGTGTGTGGTGTGGGGGGTGGGGGAGGGGCTTCTTCCTCTCGCCTTTTAGTGAGAGTGATACATTGTTTTTAAAACTATTGCTAAGAAAAAAATCTGGTGTCTGTAAAAAACTAGTTGATCAAAGCTCCAAATGAAAAAAACCACAAGCATTTATTAAATATCCATTATGTGTACATGGTATGCATTGGAGGAGCTACAAAATTTAAGAAAATGATCCCTGCCCTCAGTAACTTTACAAACTAGGAGGGAAACACTTCATATACACAAATAATTAGAAAATAAAACAATACATAAGCCTATTAGAGTAGAGCAAAATGCTATGTGAGATCCTAGGCATGGAAGGTCATTACAGAGAGGAATAGTGAGGAGCCTCAGAGATCGCCTAGGCTAACATCATTTTATTAGTAAGGAAACAGTCTCAGAGAACAGATTAGAAAAGTCTCCATAATGAAGTCAAGTGATATATTTGACTTCTGGTTTGAAAAATGTTTAGGTATTTGATTGCCTATAATGGGGAAGGAGGACATGTCACCTAAATGGAACAACATTAGGAAAAATACAGAAGCAGGACAATAAGGGAAAAATATTCAGGAGACAGTGAGTAGTTCCATTTGTACAGAGGAGACTATTATGAGGTAAGGCTTGAAAAATAAGGTGGTGACATTGTAGCATGCCTTGAATGTTAGTTTAAAAATGTATACTAGAGGTAATAAAGAGCTTTTAAAGATTTATGAACAAAAGAGTGACATAACCAGATTTACCATGCACAAAGAAAGTCTGAGGGCAGAATGTAATAGAAGGGAGTGGGGACATGGAAAAATGCATTAGAAAACTATACTAATCATTTAGTTGGGTGCTGCTCAGTAATGTAGGGCTGTATCTAAGGGAGGTGATAATGAGAACGAAGAAGAGAAAGGTCTTAGAGAAGTTGAACTTAGCAATTGATTGAATTTTATAATAATAAGAATAACACATTTACATAACACTTAAAATCTGCAAGTGTTTTCCTTATAAAAACCTCATACACAGATAATACATATATTATCTCCATCATACAGTTGAGGAAACAATCTTAGAAAGATCAGGTGATTGGATTGTATGTTTACAGATTATCTGGTCCAATTCCCCTATTTGAGAAATGAGGCAAAAATGTCCAAAGTTAAGAAGATACTTGCTCATGGTAAAAAGGGTAATATAAGTCAGGGCCAAAAATTGTTTCAGGTCCCAGTTTTCACAGGCAATGTTCTTTTCAAGATGGTATGATAAATTTAAGGAGAGAGAAGAATCCAAGATAATATCAAGATTTCTGTCCTGGAGTTGCTGGTCAATGCTGCTGGTAGAAATGCGGAAGGAAGGAGGATCAGGTATAGGAGGAAAAGTAAATTAGGCTTCGAAGGTACTTGGGTGAAGCTGTCTCAAGAAGTTGCTCAAAATTACAACTCTAGAATAACAGTGTGAAGATATGTTTAGAGGAGAAAGCACTAGGAATGTCTGACAATGTCAGAAAAAGCAAAAGAAAAGAAGAGGAATAGAACCTTGACTAATGTTTATCTGAAAGCAGGAATCCTTAACCTGATATCCTTGCTAGCATTTTTAAAAACAAATTTACATTTGAAAGAAATTAAATATTTTTTTAAAAAGCATTTCAATATAGTCTTTAAAATTTATTTTCTTGCTTTTTTTAAACATTTATTAATATTTATTTTTTAGAAAAGTTAACATGGTTACATAATTCATGCTCTTACTTTCCCCTTCACTCCTCTTTAACCCTCCACCCCCCAAGGCTGATGCCTATTTCCACTGGTTTTAACATAAGTCTTTGATCAAGATCTATTTCCAAATTGTTGATAGTTGCATTGGTGTGGTAGTTTCTAGTCTACATTCCCAATCATGTCTGCCTCAACCCATGTGTTCAAGCATTTGTTTTTCTTCTGTTTCCACTCCTGTAGTTCTTCCTCTGAATGTGGGTAGTGTCTTTTCCATTAATCCCTCAGAATTGTCCGGGTCATTGCATTGCTGCTAGTACAGAAGTCCATTACATTCGATTTTACCACAGTGTATCAGTCTCTGTGTACAATGTTCTCCTGGTTCTGCTCCTTTCACTCTGCATCAATTCCTGGAGGTCTTTCCAGTTCAAAAGGAATTCCTCTAGTTTATTATTTCTTTGAGCATAATAGTATTCCATCACCAGCATATACCACAATTTGTTCAGCCATTCCCCAACTGAAGGGCAGACCCTCATTTTCTAGTTTTTGCCACCACAAAAAGTACGGCTATAAATATTTTCGTACAAGTCTGTTTATCTATGATCTCTTTGGGGTACAAACCCAACAATGGTATGGCTGGATAAAAATGGCAGGCATTCTTTTATAGCCCTTTGAGCATAGTTCCAAATTGCCAGCCAGAATGGTTGGACCAGTTCACAACTCCACCAGCAAAATGTCCCAGTTTTGCCACATCCCCTCCAGCATTCATTACTCTCCCCTTCTTTCATTTTAGCCAATTTGCTAGGTGTGAGGTGATACCTCAGAATTGTTTTGATTTGCATTTCTCTAATTATTAGAGATTTAGAACACTTTCTCATGTGCTTATTGATACTTTTGATTTCTTTATCTGAAAATTGCCTATTCATGTCTCTTGCCCATTTATCAATTGGGGAATGGTTTGATTTTTTATACAATTGGTTTAACTCCTTGTATATTTGAGTAATTAGACCCCTGTCAGAGTTTTTGTTATAAAGATTTTTTCCCAATTTGTTGTTTCCCTTCTTATTTTGGCTACATTGTTTGTACAAAAGCTTTTTAGTTTGATATCATCAAAATCATTTATTTTACATTTTTTAATTTTTTCTAACTCTTGCTTGGTTTTAAAATCTTTCCTTTCCCAGAGATCTGACAAGTAAACTATTCTATGTTCACTTAACTTACTTATAGTTTCCCTCTTTATATTCAAGTCATTCACCCATTCTGAATTTATCTTGGTGTAGGGTGTGAGATGTTGATCTAAACCTAATCTCTCCCATATTGTTTTCCAAATTTCCCAGCAGTTTTTGTCAAATAGTGTATTTTTGTCCCAAAAGTTGGGCTCTTTGGGTTTATCATACACTGTCTTGCTGATGTCACTTACCCCAAGTCTATTCCACTGTTCCTCCCTTCTGTCTCTTTGCCAGTACCATGTTGTTTTGGTGACTACTGCTTTATGGTATGGTTTAAGATCTGGTACTGCTAGGCCAAATTCCTTCATTTTTTTTTTCATTATTTCCCTTGATATTCTTGATCTTTTGTTATTCCAGATGAACTTTGTTATAGTTTTTCCTAATTCAGTAAAGAAGTTTTTTGGTAGTTTGATGGGTATGGTGCTAAATAGGTAAATTAATTTGGGTAGGATGGTTTTTAAAAACATTTTGAGAAGGGGTATTTTCCACACTATTGAAGGGGATCTGTGACACAAAATGTCCCTCCGTAACAGGATCAAATGAGAATAAAGAACTAGCAAAATCAGCAGAGAATGGGCAGTAATAGAGGTAGGATGAGAACCAAAGTGTGGTGTTTGGGAAACCTAAAAACCAAAGAATATCTAGTAGGAAGGAGTGTTCAACACAACTAAATGCTTACAAAGAGGTCAAAGAACAGGTGTGGGAACATGGTTAATAGATTTGGTGATTAGATGTCCTTCTGTGACTTTTAAGACAGTAGTTTCTGGACAGTGGTAGAAGACTGAAGATAGATTGCAGAATGGTGGAGAGAAGACAGATCAAGAAGAAGTGAGGATGCCAGCTACAGACAACTTTTCTAGAAATTTGGTTGAGGGAGAAGAGAGAACAGGAAGTGAGATGGGCAGAAAGGTCCAGAGAAGTATTCTTTAAGACTGGGGACTCCTAAATATGTTTTTTAGCAGGCAGGAAGTAGCCAACTGAGATGGGGTAGATTTCAGATTCAGGCTAATTGCTAGGGAAAGGGACTGAAGGAGATGGAAGAAGACAGAGACCAGGTCTAGGGGGAGAGATTACAGCAAAGAGTACAACTGCCTCCTTCTTTGATAAAACAAGGATAAAGGTTATGCTACAAAGAAAATTTGGGGAGAATAAGAGATGGAGTAAAAGAATTTCTATTAGTTAGCCTTCATCTTCTAGGTGAAATGGGAAGTTGTCATCTGTTGTGAGTGTGGGGTTTTGGGATCTGGAAGTCTAAGGAGACAAGGAAAAGGTGTCATTTTTTGAGCTTGGATTGATATACCAGCATGATTCTCTTAGCACTTAGCTGTCCTAAATCCAGTTCTCAAACTCAGCAGCTTAAATCACTACAAGCTCATATACTTCAGGCCCAGCATCATCCTTACCTACCTTAAAAGCAGCACCTCCATGGATTATAGACTTGATGAAAATCCCCAAGTCAGCTCCTGTCTCTCGGGATTTGTTCCCTTTTAAGCTTACTCCAAGTCCGGCAGACCCTGAATCATTGAGAGGGATCTCAAAGGTCAGCTGCTCTGGAGTCTCAAGGGACAGCACATAGCAGTGGTCAGGCTCTCCTTTCTGTTAGGAAAAATGCAGATGAAAACAGTGAAGGACAGAAAGTAGATTAAATGTCTCATACACAGGGATTGTCAAACACAATCCAATTGGCAAAGACAGGATGATTGGACCTAATACAGTTTTGCACTATTGTTCCCAGAGGGTAAGGACTGTTTCTTTTCTTTCTGTAAAGTGATGAATGTACTAAGAAGTGTGTGCTTATGGGCTCTCAATAAGGAGTATGTGATGGCGGCCAACAACAACTCTTTGGCTAAGACAGAGGTCTAATATCTGGAACAACCCAGAGGCATTACAAAATTCTGCAGAGCATACTGAATAATTAAAGAAATGGAAAATGAGACTTACAGAATCTTTAGAGCTGGAAGGGACCTTGGAGACCAGCTAATCCTGCCCCTCATTTTACAGATGAGGACACTGAGACCCAGAGAGACTAATGTGTTAAAACTTTAGGGAAGTATATGCTGTATGTGAATTTAAAGTGCATCATCGTATTACTGAGCTCTGCTAAACAATCTCTTCTGCAAGAACTCTTTTCTGGTTCCCCTTCATACTGGTGTTTTCCTTCTGTGGTTATCTCAAATTCTGTTTAAGCACTAGGGATTGCTTATTGTCTTTCTTTAGATTAGAAACTCCTTGAGGGCAGGGAATGTTTTTTACTTTTCCTTGTATCATCCCCATTTAGCACAATGCTTGACATATAGTAGGCACCTAATAAATGATAATTAACTTAACCTAGGGTGGTGATATTATTGTTCAGTTGATTAGTCTTGTCTGACCCTTAGTGACTCCATTTAGAGTTTTACTGGCAAAGATACTGGGGGTGATTTGCTATTTTCTTCTCCAGCTCATTTTACAGATGAGGAAACTGAGGAAGACAGGGTAAAGTGACTTATCTAGGGTCATGCAGGTAGTAAGAAAAGTATCTAGGGCAAGATTTGAACTCATGTCCTCCTGACTTAAGGGCCAACAATCTATTTATTCTGCTATCTAGCTGCCCTTGAAATAGGGCACTTAAATTAAATTGAGATTCTTCTTCAAAAAGAGAAGAAAGGGGCAGCTGGGTAGCTCAGTGGAGTGAGAGTCAGGCCTAGAGACGGGAGGTCCTAGGTTCAAACCCGGCCTCAGTCACTTCCCAGCTGTGTGACCCTGGGCAAGTCACTTGACCCCCATTGCCCACCCTTACCAATCTTCCATCTATAAGACAATACACCGAAGTACAAGGGTTTAAAAAAAAAAATCATTTGTTAAAAAAAAAAAAGAGAGAAGAAAGTTTTATAAATGACTAGCACACACAAATACATATTATCTAGTCAGCATATAGTCACACACATACACATATGTATAATCTAGCCAGCATACACATTTATAGATATTATCAAGTCAAAATATACACATATACATATAATCTAGTTTATATACACAATACATAACATATACATATTATCCAGGCAGTATATGCATATACATATTATCTAATCAGCCTGGATTCCAAGCATGCCCCTCTATTTGCTATTATACATTTCCTCTCAAAAGGAATAATTAAGCATAAAAAAATCAATATTGCCTTAATTTTGTGTTATATATATATATAGATTGCAACTTTGTGGCACTGTGGATAAAGTGTTGGCTGTGGAGTCAAGACTTCTAAGTAGAGCAGGGCTTGGTGGGTGACATCAGACTTAGATGGTAACTATCTAAGTATAACCTTTCCCACCAGTGGAGAAAAGGGATCTAAGTACATAGAGTTTTTTTTTAAACATTTTTTTTTTAAAACCCTTAACTTCTGTGTATTGGCTCCTAGGTGGAAGAGTGGTAAGGGTGGGCGATGGGGGTCAAGTGACTTGCCCAGGGTCATACAGCTGGGAAGTGTCAGAGGCCGGATTTGAACCTAGGACCTCCTGTCTCTAGGCCTGACTCAATCCACTGAGCTACCCAGCTGCCCCTAAGTACATAGAGTTTTAAAGAAGCAGCCCCCCCCTCCCTTTTTTTTTGTAATTCACTAGAATATAAGGTATCTTACCATGGGGTAGGCGAACTATTTATTTATTTTTTTCTGTTTCAGTGTAACTATCTCAATATAATACATTTCCCCTGTCATCTTGTGTGTTTTGTTATGCATTTAAAATATAATTTTGAGCTGGAATCCAAAGGCCTCTCTAGACTGCTTCCATAAGAGTCTAAATGAAATGTTAACTAACTGAAAATATAAAGTTTCACATAAATTTCACTAGTTAATTTAATAAAATAATTACACTTATTCATTCTTTATCCAGCTCATCAAGTTATCCTCTCAGAACCTAGGTCTTGTATTTGTAGCAAATGAAAGGCTTTGTTATGGAAATACCCAACTTAAATAGCAAATTTACAAATTAGCCTTCGTCTATGCCTTCCAAAGTACCCAAATTGGAATCTATCACATTTCATAATAATTTATGTTTCAGGGTACTCGAGGATTCAATTAATTTTAGTCTAATAAAGTTCCAGTAAATTAAAGGGTGGATTAAAGAACATCTGGTTGTACTGTGAGTTTGGGGATTCAGCACTTAAAAAAAATCCTCAATACAAACCTTTTAAAGTGGCTACTCTCAAAATGGCCCTTTATCTGAGGAGGACAAATTGACATAAGAACTGTCCCTTCTTGAAGAATGTATTCAGTCCATCTCACCCTATAATCGAATCAGGCTTCCTTCAGAAATGGAGTCTATTCCTAGGCAAGTCTGATAACTGCTTTTCCCCTTAATTCCCCTTATTCAGTGCACAGTTACAAGTGATGGAGGAAGGACGGAGCAGCATGAGATCAAGGTGGTCCTATATTTACCTCTTCACTGAAAATACACTTCATGATTCCTGAGTTGAGTCCCTGCTATCTGAAAGCAGAGTATGTGCCTGTTGACTATTGAAGATTTTTACCTAGCAACTAGAAGCATGGAACAACCCGAGGCACTTTTCTCTAGAAGTATTGCAATATCCCATTATATCACTTACTTCTAAGGGACTGATTCCATCCTATGTCAGTAACTTTTCAGTTTTCCTAAAGTGCACCATTCTTTGAGGATAATTTGTGCCCACTCTTTAGGGAAAAAAAAAAAAGCTTAGGAAAAACAGAACATATCCTTATAAGTTAAGCCAATCACGATCTCAAGTTTTCTTTTGTCTACCTTTTCTCAGCATCTGAGTGAAAGGTCAACATGCTCATTTTTCAAAATAATGATGTTTTAACAAAATGGACACTGATTTTAAAATTGAACCTTGGAGTCAGGAGCACCTGGGTTCAAATCTCACCCTGACACCGGGAGAATCATTCAACCTTTTGGTGCCACTGGCTACTAAGATTATGAATCTTTAAAGATGCCCCTCTGCTCTGGCAGAAGTTCCTTTTCAGGAGTTCTTTACTTACACTTAATTGAATATATACTTTTTACCCAAAATTATTCAGAGGGGCAAATAAAGGAAGTATGACAAGGGACATATCTTCAATTATGTTTTTCTCCTTTAGATTATACATTTTATAAAATCTTGGAGGGCAGAGACCAATTCTTTTCAATACTTAAAGATACCTAAAGCACTTAATACTTTGAACTTGGCATCATGCAGACAATAACTAGTGATGTTATGACTCAGAAGGAGCAAGCAAGGTAATAATATAATCTCACTAAATTTCAAATTCCTTGAAAATTAAGAATTAGCTTCTCTGAAATTTGTAAGGTCCTATTTTGTTGAAAGAACAAAATTAAATGATCTTAAATTCTTTTTTTTCCTCAATAGGCATGTTTTGTTTTCCTCAGAATGCTAGAAATATGGTTTCTGAATCACAGAAGTAAAAATCCTATTTTTTCCTGCCTCTAACATTAGCCAGAGAAGGATAGTCTTAGAAACCTGAAATGGAGAGAAGTCTTGCCAGTGCCAGTTTTGGAAGGAGGGTGCACTATTACTTCTGCCACTTAGAGGAGAGGGAAGTATTCTGCAATTTGAGGGAAAAGGATATTTCTGTTGCCTCTTAGACATATATCTCTTCATCTGGAATGAAGTAAGGGAGGCAACGAAGGAAAAAATGAGGGCATCCTTATAACTAAGTCAAGATTAAAGATTCACTGTATGATGATGGATCAACCAAATTGTATTCTTGACTACCTTGTCCATTATACCAGCATTCAAAAATGTAAACTTTGAGAGAGGGTGAATAGAGGAGAGATGGTGAACCCTAAAGTTGCCAAGAAGGACTGACTTCCTAGCCTACACAACAACTTTAACCAGAGTCCATAAATGGAGAAATCCCATGCTTTTTGGATGCAAAAACCCTCACTGCCCTTTCTTACTCCCACAAAACCACATCCCGTCCACTCAGATCAGAGAGATGCAGATTGATAAGGGCAAACTATCTATACTAAGTGGGGAAATGACCAGCCTTGAATTAGTCAACATCTAGAGTTAAAAAATTCTGCATTCTGGTTTAAAAAAAATAAGTTTTATGGGTTCCTTTTGTTTTCAAATCCTATCATTTCCCTGTGTACCTCCCCACTGACACAGTAACATCATCCTTGTATCAATAGTAATAATTAATAATAATAATAGCTCACATTTATATAGTGCTTTAAGGTTTGAAAAGTACTTCATAAATATTATCTGAGTTGATTGTCACAATATCCTTGAGAAACAGGTTCTATTTTTTATTCCCATTTTATGTATTAGGAAAGTAAGGCAGGCAGAGGTAAAGGGACATGCTCTGTTGTCACAGATCTGGCAAGTGTCTTGAGGCTGCATTTGTACTCAGGACTTTCTGCCTTTGGGTATACTTTACTCACTATGACACTTAGCTGTCTCTATCAAAGAAAAACAATTATGCAAAACTAACAAAGTGACCATATTTAACATTGTTTTGCACTATAGTTTAAAAAAATGGCTTCACTACTTCAAAATTTATGTGTTGACTTCTAACATTAATTAATCTGATCATGATTATCTGTCTTTCCTCCCAAAGTTTCCCCTATCCAGCCTCTAGGGATGCTTTTTAATGTAGGAGTAATGTAAATTAGCTGTTTTTGCTTGATTTGTTGCGGAATTGGGTGGAAAAATTTAAATATATTAAATATATATAAATGCATTTATATTATATATGTTATATATAGAAATCAATGGAAAAATTTTAAAACATATCAGAATGATATCTGTTTGCTCTACTGTGCTAGTATTCTTTTGATTTTAAAGCTATATTAACAAAATCCTAGAAGCAACCAGGGAAGACAGTAAATAAACAAGGCTTCAGTTCGGGACAGAGTTATCAACATAGTAACTGACTGATGATGGACATTAGCCAATGCACAGACTTGAGCTGCACCACATACATTAAAAATAGCAAGTATTTTATATACCTCAGGGTTGACATTCCTAAATAAATTGCCACAGCTTGGTAGATCAAAAATGTAATGATTCAGCATGAAATTCTATCAAATGAAGAAAAAACCTGAAAGATGAAACTATTTTGAGGTATACTTGCTTTGCTTATTTTATTTGCTTTTATTTTATTTGGTTATTTTAAGTTTTTCCCATTTCTCTTTTTTAAACACCATATGTTATTTTTTCCTTATAAATAACTATCTATAACTTCTTTATGTTCTTATATTTGTTGATTCTCTAAATATCTCAAAACTATTTTTCTTTTCTCCTTCCTGGTTTGTTTCTTTTTTATTTCTTCCACTATTTCATTTCTTTGTTCTTCTTACCAGAATTCTTACTTGCAAAATTAGACATTAAACTACAATGATATACTTCAAATCCAGAAAATATCAGATTCATTCTGTGACAGTAGTTTCACTATTCTGATGTTTGGAAAGAAGTCTAGAATAACAGCAATGGAAAAGCGAACAAATACTACCCTAATGAGCTTCTTGTTTTTGTCTCAGAATATTTGGAGTGGTTGGAGAGCATAAGAATTAAACATTAGGAGGTGGCTAGATTGTCTAGTAGATTGATAGTTCTAAAGGCAGGAGTTTCTGGGTTCCAATCTGGCCTCAAACAATTCTTAGTTGTGTGACCCTCAGCAAGTCACTTAACCCCTATTCCCTAGTCCTTACTACTCCTTTGTTTTGAAACCAATACACAGTATTGATTATAAGACAGAAAGCAAGGGTTTAAAAAAAAAGGAGCAAGCATCAGAGGACAAATCAGAAAGAAGAATGCTTAGAAGATTATAACCCAAATTCCTACCTCTCTTGAATAAAAAAGGATTTTGGGGGGTAGTGAGAAATAGGGGATGGAGATGGGTGAGAGGGAAGACATGGTAATTACTAACTTGTTTCTTTGCAAAGATGGAAGTTACAAGAATGAGAAATGTTCTTGAACTGACAATGTGGACTGGTCATGTACATACAAATGTTAACATACTACATAAATATTGTTTGAAGAATAATTTGTGCATGTTTATTTCCAAAAAAGAACTGATAAACAGAAATAATTAAGATAGGATTTTTTATATACACATATCTTTTTGTCAAATGATACCTTCTCTAATGGGGGGAGCAGAGGTAGGAAGAGAGTGAATTAACTGGATGTTTTAATGCAACAAACAAGTAAAAAATAATCAAAAAACTCAAATGCTAAAAATATAATCTTTAGAACCCAAGAGGATCTAATGTTCAATTTTTAGCCCCAAAGTCCAGGTTGGGGCTAAAAACATCCATGCAGAACCTCTTATGACTAACATTTCATTAAATGTTATACTCTTGGCTCATTGAGAGCAAACTCTGAATGTCTTTTGCCTTACTTCCCAAATGTGTAGTCTGTGTTGTGAGCAGCTTACTTTATGCAAGAATTATGTTTCACTTGCAATCGCTTTGTCAATTATCAGACTCAAACAAAAGGGTCACCCTTCTCCTTTCATTAAAAAAAAAAGGGGAGGAAGAATTTTTATAAAGCAAATTCCATTCCTGGCACCTTTGTCAGAATAGTGTAAAATAAGATTTAAATTGGTAACTTCTGTATAAAATAAGTATATTTGAAGATTTTAAGGTGATAAAACTATTTTAACTAAATAAATGCATATAGCCATGTGTAGAGTGTTCTTAACCTACATAATTTTATGGTATACATAATATAAATATATGTATAATTTGAAAACATATTAGCCCTGGGTAACTTCTGCATAGGAGATAATCATAATACTAACATATGTGTATATGCATACACACACACATATATATATTTAAGGTTTGAAAAACACTTTATATATAGTATCTCATTTGATTCCCACAGCCCTGTGAGAAGTATCCCTACTTTACAGATGAAGAAACTGCCATCTAAGAATATTCAGTCAGGTAGATGATAGGATTCTAGATATAAACCTTGAAGGGACCTTAGAAGTCATCTAGCTCACCATCTTCATTTTAAAGATGAGGAAACTGAAATAGAGAGATCAAGTGTCTCAAATAAGGTTCCAAAGGTTATTAGGAAGCAGAGTGGGATTCAAATTCAAGCTGAAGGATTCCAAACATTGTACTCCTTTCACATCTCCATTTGATATTCAGTTCAAAATATGAATATCAACCTAAAGAAGGAACCAGGAGCTCAATTCTTCTTTCAGAGAAATATTTCATTTTAGATTGAATTTTCAAGAGGGTAAGGAAAGAAAAGGAGGGAGCAGACGTCAAAGGAAATTATCACAGAGAAACGATCATTTTAATAAATGGTAAATTGTCTTTTTCCAGCTCTTTTGTATAAAGGAAATCAGCAAAACTCTTGGTGACTGATGGTAAAAGGATTATTTTTAAGTCCCCTGCCTTAGTGTCAATAAAGACAAATCTCTGAAAAGAATCATGGATAATCTTCCTGGTATTTTTAAGAATTATTCTTATAAATTAGGCTGCAGTTTGTTAAGGCTTAACATGATACTCAGTATCATCTATCACTTTGAAGTAGAAAAATGAAAATTAATGATGTAACAAGCATAAGAAACCCAGAGCTTTCAGGTCCTTCTAAGTAAATGACTACTATCAATATTTTAAAGACATCTTACAATGGTTTATATGAAGCATATTCACAGATTCTTATACTTTTCTTTTATGAAATATAATCAAAGTACATGAAAGAGAAAACCACATAATGTAATGCTATCATAATAGAAAAAATAATGTTTTCATGTTAAGATGTAGCAGGTACCCACCTCCCTCAAAAGAAACTCCGTTTTGAAGCAGAAAACAAAAAGAGAACTGCTCTCTGAACTTATCAAAAAACAATTTTCTTTAAGTAAAGAATTAATCTAATACTAGGAAACAAATGTCAAAAAATGGCCATTCTTTATCACCAAGCCAATATAAAAGACCATTAATGTAATACTAAGTCGAAGATTAAACTGCTAAAAGTGAAGCTATTCTGAGTTAAGATTCCTTTAGAAATCCTTTCATTTCATTTATCGTTTGGAGAAATGCACTAAAGATGAGTGAATTTGTAAGTTTAGTGGTACTGGTGAATCTTGTAAAATGTACTCAAGTAGCACTTATATCAATGATACAGATGCCCTTTTATCTTTGTGATTCCACCCCTTTCTATCCCTCTCCTGCCCCTCCCTTGAACCCCAATGGGGAACAAGCTCCTTCAATTCTCACTCTGATAATCAGTTCCTTTAATCTCTTCTCATCTATGGGTTACATTCCTGTTGACTACAATATGAATGTCTCACTCATCCTTAAAAAATACTTTCACTCCCCCTCCATCCTCTCAAGGTATCATTTATCTCCCAATGCATCTCTTTCTTCAGTTCCCATTCACTTCTCAATTCCTGACAGTCTAGCCTCTGACTCTACCCCATGACTGAAAATGCTCTCTTAAAGGTTTTCAGTGGGATGACTAAGGATAAAACTAGCATTTTTAGTGTTGTGAAGTTTGCAAGGGACTTTGCATGTTATTTTCTCATTAATGCTCATAATGACCATTTGATATAAGTATTAAAGGTATAATTACTCCCATCTTATAGATGAGGAAACTGAGGTTCAGAGGAGCTAAGTAGCATTGTGGTGACAGCATAAGATGGTATATATAACATATTGTGCAAGTCATAAAGCAAGAAATTGTTTAGTATTGTAGTTACTCCTCTGTAGCATGTCTCATTCATTTGCCCCTTTATCTGCATTTATGTGGCCACCATCTTGATTGAGGACTTAATCACCACTGGTCAAAAGTACTTTAATAACATAACTAGACCCCCAGTTTTCAGTCTTTCTTCTCTGCAAGTGAACTTTGACATAGCCAATAAATGATATTCCTAAAGCACAAGTACGTCTGACCATCTCACTCTCTTGCTTAAGAATTTTTATTGGCTTTTTATTGCTTCTAAGAATCCAGGACAAACTCTCCTGCCTGGTATTTAAATCCCTCCAGAATCTGAGTTTGACACACTTTTCCAGTTGTATTTCATACTACCCACCTTACAATCCAGCCAAATTGGCTTGCTTTACAGTCTCCTGTTCTATCTTTCCATTTCCCCATTTCTGTCCCTGCAGAGGCAGCACCTCCATCTGTCCATCCTCCTATCTCCCATCCCTGGAATGTCCTCTTTCCTTAACCTTACCTCTTTCAATCTATAGCTCCTTCAAGGTTCAACTCAGGTGTTATATCCCTCTCTTCTTAATTGTTAGTGCTTTCCCCTGCTTCAAATTATCTTGTATTTATTTATCTGCTAGCAAGCTGTACCATTTGAATATAAGCACCTTAAATTTTGTCCTTATATTCCTAACATGCTTCCTATCAAGTACCTTGTACAAAGCGGATAGTCATCACATATCAAATTGTATTGTCTCATGTAATAATATTATCTGTAAATATTATGAAACATATAATATATTATTACATTAGGATTTGTAATAGTGATGCAAACTGATTACATTTTTATATTTTTAGCATGTATTTCCCAAAAAATCTAGGCTTTATTGTACCTTAAATAAGAGCAAGTTGAGAAACATTTAATTGAAAATTCCCAAATGTTTAGTTTTAAAAACACAATACTTACACATATACATTAAATAAATTTAATAATACTCATGTTGTATTAATAACATTTTAGTAAATACAACAAAATGTTAGAATGATTAAACAACTCTTAGAAGGGTAGCTAATCATTTTATACTCTATTGCCATTGTTATTATGTTTATTGACATTTAGAGTTCACATTTACATTGCAGACTAGGGGTTATAATCTAGTAAATATAGTAATCTAGTAAATCTCAGGGCCAGAATTCAAATCCTATTAAACAAATTGCAAGACTAATGCTATTTCCAACTAAACCATGCTACATCTAGCAAACAAACTTTTTCAGATTTCTTGAGAATTACCATTGTTGGAAAAATGGCTGGTTATCTAGGGTGATAGATAAAAATATAGAATTACTACAGATAAAACTAAATATGAAATAGTTCTAATTTCATATTTCAAGAATTTCTGTTTTCTTAATAGGTTTGTTCTTTTGCAAAGAACACAACCTTGCTAGATCTTAGTAAATGGACTTTAGATTTTGTTTGGGCTAAAAAAAAGAAGAAAGCATTCTGGTGTTCTGTTGGTGGCCATTTTTTCTAAGCTTAATTAGTTTGTTCTCCAGAGAGACATAGTCTATCACTGGATTTGTAAGTGGAATCTTTCTTATTCTGTAGGGCCTGCCAGACTGGCTTTTACTCTACAGGTAAATAGCTTTTGATTGTTAAAGGTTACTGCCACACACCTCAATGAAGCTTCTGAGTAGGACCTTAGTGAAAGATATAAATGAATTTATATTTAATATAAATTCCATACAGGTAATGGGGCATTGTGTTCAATTGATTTTCTAATAAACTAAGCTCTCTTTTTGTACTGAAACTACCTAGGCAAGTAAGTCTTTGCCAGAATATGAGTATTTGGTTTCTATTTATTTAGGAAATTCTTTTCCTTACAGAAAACATATATTGAAAGACTATTTAGGGCAAGGCATGATGCTTGTGTAGATTGGTTCGTATCTCAATATATTTTTAGAAAAAGAGACTTTAATAAATAGAGAGACCTTTTACCTAGTATCTAGACTATCAACTGAGATGTCTCTGTCTTTCAAGGATTCTCAAAAGGAAAAAAAGGGCAAAGTTAAAATTTTCTTTGAAGATTTTAGCTAAGCAGAATAAACAAAGGAAAACATTATTGCTACTACTTGCTCACATTTGAAATAATAATAAAATGATAATAAAATATTACATACTGTTTTAAGTTTACACATTGTGTTTTCTCCTTGTAACTATGTGAAGTACTATGTTTACTACTTTAGGCACTAGAAACCTGCAAACTATCTGTGGGAATAAGGTGTATCTTAATTTCAGAACCCAGAGTAGAAATTCACCCTAAACCCATTCAAAGATCACAGTGTTCCACATTAGAAAAAAATTGCCATGCTTTATTTGACAGTCTCCTACATGGCACATTCTTCATTACACAGGCTCTAGATTGTCTTACATTTGTGAATACTACATTCACCTATGTAGCTCTTCCATCTGATTCCTCCAACAACCAGTCTTTTCTATAGCATGGTACTATCTCAAACATTATTAGGTAGACAATTCAGTTATTACTTTCAAGGGTCTTAGAGAAATATGACATACACATATGAGACTGAAATAGCAACAAAAAAGAATCAAACTAAATACAGAACTAAATACAGCATAATCTCAGGGTGAAATTAATCTCACATACACACATGCAATTAATGCTACAGGAGTCCAGACTAAAAAGATGATAGTCTGTGCCCTAAATCCAACTCAACATCTTTTCCATCTCCAAACCCCAAATTAACTTTGTCTCCTGACTTTTCCATTTCTGTTCCTGTTAATACTTTATAGTTTGTAAAGTACTTTAACATATTCAATATATTTCTTATTTGATTCTCACAATTATTATACAAAATTTACAGAGGAAACTGAGCTTTGAAATTCAAATGGCATATAGCTTATTAATGAGAAAACTACGATATATAAATCACATTCTCTGACTCCAAGTCCAGTGTTCCTTCAAATACCCCATGCTAGCTATGGAAGTAAAGGGAAAAAAGAGTCTTTCATGATGCTGGGATTTTGAACTTAGGATTCTGAAGGAATATTATTTACTGAAATAAGGAAATCAAGAGAGGGGACAGAAGGAGTGATAATGAGGTCAATCTGATATGCTGAGTTTGGGAAAACATTGGCATGTAGTAAAGCACATATTAAGTGGTAGAAATAGTTAAAGTGTCAGTTACATTTTGTGAGGGCTGATGGGGCTAGAAATTATGATTTAGGACTCAATGATATGGAAATGATGGTTAACCTATGAGAGCTGATGAGAGTTCTGAGGAATCAAGTACTAAGATAAACTGGGAGAAATCATAGACTAGAACTTGAAGATTAGCCATAATCAGAAGCATAAAGAGGAAGTGTAGTCACCAAAAATTACACAAAAGGAATAGTAAGAAGGTTAAGGAAAACAAAATAAAACAAGATACTGCATTCTCAAGAAGATCAAAGAGAGGTAGGAGACTGAAGAAGGGGAAGGTCAACAGTGTTTAATTCTGAGAGGTTAAGGAAGATAAGGGATAAGTTAGCAACTATTGCCTGAGATAATTAGAAAACAACTGATGACCTTTGAGAGTATAGTTTCAGCAGAATGAAGAGGATTGGAATTGGATTGCAGGGAATTAAAAAAAATCTAAGGTAGTTGAGAAAATAGGGAGAAGGGAATACAGACTGCACATTCTAGAAATCTGAAAGTGATCAAAAAAGAGAAATGGAATACGAGGTTGAAAGGAAATTGGGATAAAGCAAAGATTTATTTGAAACTATCTATATATGTTTTAAAATACCTAAGAAGCTAGTTGACAGGTAGGACAAATAATATGTAGAGAAGGAATTATTGAAAGAAGCAATGATCTGGAGCAGCTAGAAAGGAATGGGATCAAGTGGATGGGTTATAGGTTAATTAGCTGTTATGCCTAAAATGATACAGAATAGGTCATTTTTGTAATTTGTAGCAGTTATTGAACTCTTACAACAAAGAGAAACATCTGGTTCTTAGTTCCTTTGTGAAGAATTAACTCTGTTGAGATGGACTGGGAATCTTCCCCCCACCCCCTTATTTCTTTTTTAAAAATAATGAATTGACAGTAACTTAGGAAGCATAAGAAAGGATCATTTGTGAAATCACTGGACAATTATAGCTAAGCTGCTTCTCTTAGGAGGAGACAATAAAATACCAGATTCTGAATGATTTTACAAATTAACAAGTTTCTCCTTTAGTATTTTAGGCAGTCTGATGTGTATTACTATCTATCAAACTTATGCATTTCAGGCAGCAAATGATATCCTAGTGACCTAAAGAAAGACACTGAATATAAAAGTTAGTGTTTTACTATTGTTGGTCAATGTATTGAAGAATTCTTTTAAAGAAATAATAAAATTATAATTCTTCCTTCTATCTTTCTAATATTCTTTATTTATTTATTTTTTTAATTTTAAACCCTTAACTTCTGTTATTGGCTCCTAGTTAGAAGAGTGGTAAGGGTAGGCAATGGGGGTCAAGTGACTTGCCCAGGGTTACACAGCTGGGAAGTGTCTGAGGCCACATTTGAACCTAGGACCTCCCGTCTCTAGGCTTGACTCTCAATCCACTGAGCTACCCAGGTGCCCCCTTTCTAATATTCTTAAACCCCACTCCCTGCCATGTACAGAACATTTGATCTAGTAACACTGGATCTATATGATGCTCTATCTTTCAGCTCCAGCCATTCATTTCCCATTCCAGGATGCGTACTGGCTTCCCTGGCTTCCTTTAAGTCCAAGATAAAATTCTACCTTTTATAGCAAGCTTTTCACGCTAGGACTTTCATTGTTAATCATTTCCTATTTACACTGAATATAACTTGTTTGCATATATCTGAATGTTGTCTTCCCAATAAGATTGAAAGCTCCTTGAGGACAGGACTGTATTTTGCTGCATCTTATATCCCCAGCTCTCAGTACAATGTCTGGCACATAGGAGGGGGTTAATAAATGTTTATTGATTGATTAATGCTTTCAACTTTCTCTATTTAAATGAGGGGTAGGCTGAATATATGGAGTCTTATTAGTGAGTAATTCCTTATATATGTTACTGACCAGAAATAATTCTAAATCCTAAATAGAGACTAAAAGAATCTTTTCACACTTTAATTTCAGTGAATGTTTTTTTTCCAAGAATACTAGCATATACATTATAAGTCATTTGTGAGGTAAACAAGATTGTGAGATTTTCTCTAAACAAATCGATTAGCTTATTAAAATTATCAATAAACCAGACTATAAAATATAAAGTCATTTGGGGGCTATAAAGAATATAAAGACTCATCAAAAACCAATTGCAGGGGGCAGCTGGGTAGCTCAGTGGATTGAGAGCCAGGCCTAGAGACGGGAGGTCCTAGGTCCAAATCTGGTCTCAGACACTTCCCAGCTGTGTGACCCTGGGCAAGTCATTTGACCCCCATTGCCTACCCTTACCACTCTTCTGCCTTGGAGCCAATACACAGTATTGACTCCAAGATGGAAGGTAAGGGCTTAAAAAAAAAAACAATTCCTTAGAGTTCTTATCATCCCCACCTCACAATAAAACAAAGCAAATCCATACAATGTCAATGCAGTGGAAAAAAGTTCATAAGTGACATACAGATGTACTTTGGGGTGTCAAGAAATATTCTAATGACACAAAAATGAGAAAATACCTAAATGTACAACAGTATTTTTTCTGACTGGCAGATGACTGTGACAAAGTTTCATTATGGCACATTTTATTCCATACTAGTGAAAAGTTAGCACCATTCTGGGGCCAATGAAGATTCTTAAGACAACTTACTGGCTATCTCCTCCCTCTATGTTCTGAGATTCTTTGAAAGAGTTTGTAGGGCAAGGATTCTTGACCATTTTTTTAAAGTTAAGAATCCTTTTGTAATATTGGTGAAGTCTAATATTATTTATAAATGCTTATAATAAAAAACAGGATTATGAAGGGAAACAATTACATTGATAGGTAGCAGTTATTTTTAAAAAATCAAGGAGGGGCAGCTGGGTAGCTCAGTGGGGGGCAGCTGGGTAGCTCAGTGGAGTGAGAGCCAGGCCTAGAGACAGGGGGTCCTAGGTTCAAATCCGGCCTCAGACACTTCCCAGCTGTGTGACCCTGGCCAAGTCACTTGACCCCCATTGCCCACCCTTACCAATCTTCCACCTATGAGACAATACACCGAAGTACAAGGGTTTAAAAAAAAAAATCAAGGAACTCATATTAAGAGTAAGGTAATTCCAAGAATTCGTAGACAAGTTTAAGCTACTAAGTGATACAATGCAAATTACATTTCCCTTCTTCCTGCCTTTCTCTATTAAATGCTTTCCTTTCCTTCTGCACTATGTGCTAGAGTCATGACCAGGAAGTAAGGAAGCAATTTATATGGCCTTAATTCCTGTAAAAATCAGTGATTTTTATAGGATGTAATTACAAGAAGTTTAAAAGTTCAGCACATTTGTAATCAATATTTGGCTAGATGTAGTTTCACAGGGGGCTTTTCTCCCCTGAACTAAATAGGTTTTTCATTGTTTTCTAACAAAGTTAAATGTGCTTCAGTGTTATAAGCAAACTTTTACAGTTCAATTCATGGCTAAAAGAATCCACTTTATGTGCCTGTTCAAAGGAGTTCAAATTTTGCTTTACCTTTTATTATAGAGGAAGACTTCTATTATCTGTGGCATTTGCATGTTGGTATTGGGAGAAAGAAAGGGATTTTATAGTATTTAATTACTGCTTTCTTCTTTACATACATAGGAGTTCATGTTCTCTCTCTCATAGACACACATGTTATTTAGTATTTCAGTCATATTTGATTCTTTTGGACAACATTTAGATTTTTTTTGACCAAGTGACTGGAGTGGTTTGTTATTTCCTTATTCAGCAAATTAAGGCTAAAAGAGGCTAGGGGAATTGCTCAGGGTCATAGAACTAGTCAGAGTCTGAAGCTGAATCATAACTAGGTCTTTCTGACCCCAGAACTAGTACTCTATCCACTGAGCCACAATAGCACAAAAGCAACACTTGAAATAATTATTTTAATAACTATCATAATATAGTAACCACAGTTTTCAAAGATTTTATGCTACTTTCAATTTTCTAAAAAGAGCTGCTTGCTATATAGAAGCTGATGTCAGCAGTTTCAGTAGACTGTCATTGATAGACCGATTCAAAGTATAAATAATTTTAGAAGATAAAAACACTTCTTGATTCAGCTATTTTAGTCACTGTATCTTCTTTATTTATTTACTTTAAAAAACCCCCTTACTTTTGTCTTAGAATTAATTCTGTGCATGAGTTCTAAGGTAGAAGAGTAGCAAGTACTAGGCAATGGGGGTTAAGTGACTTGCCCAAGGTCACACTGCTAGGAAGTGTCTGAGGCAAGACTTGAATCCAGAACCTTTCATCTCTAGGCATGGCTCTCAATTCACTGAGCCACCTGGTTGGCCCCCTGTATCTTATTTAACATATAACTTAAATTTACCCTTCAATGGAACTATGATCTCATCAATTTGTAATTTCCCTCCATCAGCACAGACCACAACCTATTCAAGCCCTTTCACTGGGGGCAGGTCATGCATATGCTCTCCCACAGAGATTAAAGTTTAATCTTTCAGTAAATGAAACATTAATTAAACCTTTACTAATATAAAATATCTTTAAGGATATTATTTAAGTTCTTACACTATATAGAACATCTTTTAATGTATATACTTAGAGATAACATAATTCATCAGAAATATCCTCATCAAAAAGCATTTACATATTAAGCCATACTTTCCAGAAGTCTGAAAGCAATAAAGGGCTAGTGTTCTCTTTTTATTTCTACTATGCCTATGAACTGTGTAATTTGATATGGTAATCTAATTTTTTCAAATCATAACATGTTTGCTCTGTGATGCCCAAGTTATGAATGATTGAACTGTGGAGGGAAATAGTTTGCAAATGTTTCTAAGATATTACATTTGTTTTGGCAGGCTTCAGCTCCCCTCCATTGTGAAATTTTGATATAAGGTGGAGTCATGCTATCATCTGTGCCTACTTTATTATGACAGCTGGTAGTATTTGGCAGCTACTTTGTTTTAAGTAACCTTGACATAGTAATTCTCCAAGTTTTAAATGGAGAACGCATCTTATAGAACTCCGACAAAAACTGGCCAAAAGAGTCCATCAAGCAAATCTGGTTTACTTGACATCAAAATAGAAACTGGTTTGAATCATTTTTATTTCTAATGACTACAAGCTACTTGAGGGCAGAGACTGTGTTTGATCTCAGCTTTATGTCTCACTAGGGACCTAGCACTATGTTCTAAATAGAGTTAAGTGCTTAACTGAATATTTGTTGCTGTTGGTCTTAAACATTTATTGTCTAAAACATTTTACAAAGAACATTCAGTCTCACCTAAGTCTTATCAGCTTTTTTCTAGTATTTTAGAAATCATATTCATGAATGTCTATGCCAGCTTTTAAGTAATTTATTTGACATGAATGAAGAAGTTGGGGAGAGCTAGGTAGTGGAAGGAAGCAGCAGAATAGATAGAGAACTGGATCTGGAGTCAGGAAGATTCAATTCAAATCCAATCTTGGATATTTTCTAGCTGTGTGACCTTTGAAAAGTCACTTAACCTTGTTTGTCTCAGTTTCCTCATCTATAAAATGAGCTGAAGAAGAAAATGGCAAACTATTAACCCCAAACAGGGTTCAAAGTGTCAGACACAACTAAAAGATGAGTGCACAACATCTGAATAAGTCAGGTATTTGAACAAGTATGTTCTTATCAAGGCAGTCTTTTATTTCAACTTTTGTCCCTGGGGACAGTTTGTTCAATTATTCTGGTTACAAAGTGAGACACTAGCTAAAGAGATATGAATGATATCTTAATAATATAAAACACATTGGTTTTGTTTTTTTAATGAGGTCCTTATATACTGATTCCAAAATAAGGGTTGCTTGTTTCTCTTATTTGAAGAAGACTACACAAACAACACAGCTAACAAACAAGTTGACTCATTATTTGAGTAGGAAAATCTATGATATTCCATTTAAAGAAAAATATTTTGGCAGAAATAATAATATTAGTAACAATAATGATGATAACTGGCATTTGTTTATTGCTTTAGCGTCTGAAAAGGGTTTTCCATATATCATCTCATTTAAGTACAATTTTATTCCTCAAGGACACAATAAATCAGGGATTTGTGACATGATCATGTTGGGCCCTCTGCCTATTGTCATGATTCCTCCATGTCTTAGCAGATGGTCTTTGAGAGCTGATGAAGCCAAAATTTCATTACCCTTCAGTCAACCAACTAGGTAACGAACCTCACTGAACCTAGCCAGTCTGGGGCTTGGGCAATCTATTATATAGTAAAAAATTAGGATTTTAATGACTATATGATACTCCTTTCAATAGTATATCTAGTGACATATCTATAGCTTCCTAAGAAAGAGGACTTTGTACTAGCTGCAAATACCATAGCAAATTTCCCACCCAGCTAGACGTCTTCATAGCTTTCTAAGACTACCGTGTATGTGAAAACTCATTTTCTGTTTTTTCCCCCACACAGGACAAAACTCTCAACCACTACAAGAAAGTCAGATTTGGATAGTTTCAAAAAGATGGCATGATCTTCCTTTTAATTTCTTTCACTGTCTGGCCTATGGTAATTAATGTCTACTCAATACAGTGCTCAATCTTCCGCCTCCCCGGGGACAGTACTTTCAATTAAACCTTTTATTTCATCTAAAAACGCCTGTTCTCATTGACCACTGCACTTTTTAATCCGTGGATTTATGATAATCTAATGCACATCTCCCTCACTGGAAGAGTGGCCTTATGCATCCCTATTGTTCTTGTGCCAAAAGAGAAGCTTTAAAAAAAATTAGCTCCTGCTGAAACCAGGAAGGAAATAGTATTTGTTTAACCCAGCAAGAGGCCTTTCCCTACCTGCCTAGTGCCCTTGACCAGTACACTATCATGGCCTCTCAATGTGATGGCTGCCCCTTGCCTGGCTGCTCACTTCTGATAAGAGATGCCAACTCCCTTGAGTGCTATTGAAAGCTGAAAGCAAGAGGCATTGGGCTGGGGAGCATTCTATTTTCAAAGGCCTGTGAAGGAAGTAAGACATTTACATGCTGTTCCTATTCTTTTCTGTGAGAAACCCTACAGGTTAAAGAGCAAAATCTGAATGGCTATCTGACAGAAAGGCTCTCAGTGTGAAAGTAAGCTCCTTGGTTGTTTATGGTTTTTGCCATCACTTTCCCTCTAGCTTAGACCTTAGATATCTTTGCTTGGGAGGATTGGAGGGGGGCATGCAAATATTAATTTTTTGTTATTAAGTTAGCAACCAGGACAAAATACACAGTTTGTTCCATCACACTCAATAGAGCAAAAGAAGGCAAGACTCACTCCAGTGCCATGTTGTAATAATGTTCGCTCATTATTTTATGGGAAATAAAAGTCACTGTTCTATAGATCCACTATCTTGATAAGCTTGTTTGTGTTTGACTTCCTTTTGTGCCTACACTGCACATAAAATTATCAAGTTAATAATTATACTGCAAGCACATGCCAAGGGTCTAACACATCTATTTTGAAGATGTTGATGTGATTAATTGTTTTTACAGAAGGCTACAGACTCTAGATGCCTAGAAGCTTTATTGAGGAGTGATCTTTTGTGAAGAATTCTATTTTAAAACTCTTTTTGAACTCTCTTACAACCTGGATCCAACCTATCTCTCCAGATTATTATTCTACGCAAGAAAGGTTTGACTCATTTTTTGGATTTGTGACCCCAGGTACGTAATAAGTACTTTCTAAAGGGGCTGCTATTGGGTTAATGGATAGCATACCAGGGTTGGAGAGGGAGAGGTCCTAGATTCAAAGCTGAATTCTGATACTTCAAACCTATGTGACTCTGGGCAAGTCACTTGATCCCAATTCCCTAACCCTTAATGCTCTTCTGCCTTAGAACTCACACTTAGAACTGATTCTAAGACAGAAGGTAAGATTGTTGTGTGTTTTTTTAAGTACATGATTACTTTTTCCAAACTATGACTCTGACATTCTAGCCTTTTTTCTGCTCTTCACATAGTCTTCTATCTCTATATCCATACATTTCTACTGGCTGCCCTCCATTTCTTCTCATTTTCACTTCCTCCTCTCTTCTTTCAAAACACAAGTCACAATATTATCTTCTACATCAGGTGTGTCAATCTCAAATAAAATCATACCCCCTTGGAGGTTGCATTTTTACTTAGAAAATCATGAATTAGGGGACAGCTGGGTGGCTCAGTGGATTGAGAGCCAGGCCCAAAGATGGGAGGTCCTGGGTTCAAATCTGCCCTCAAGACACTCCCTAGCTGTGTGACTCTGGGCAAGTCACTTAATCCCCATTGCCTAGCTTGTACCACTCTTCTGCCTTAGAACCAATATACAGTATTGATTTTAAGATGGAAAGTAAGGATTAAAAAAAAAAAAGAAAATCATGAATTAACATTATCTTTGTATGGCATTTTTTCTTATATTGTTAAACATTTCCCAGTTTTATTTTCATTTGGGTCATATTGTACTAGAATGGGAAGCAAGTTAGATTCATCGAGTCTATATGGAGCAACTCGCATCTCTTTCTACATGACTAAATTCATACTACCTTCCACATTAAACATTTCTCAATTATGAGTTGCTCTTGCCTTCTATCTACTGATATTTATTTTGTTTGTATTTATTTGTATATACTTAAGAGATAGCTATTATTTAGTATCTTCCAAAAAAATACAGGCTCATTGAGAGCAGGGATTTTGTTTCATTGTTTGCACCTGTATCTCTAGCTCCAAGTAGCATATCTAGTACAAAGTAAGAAAAAACTCTATATTAAAAAGGTATATCAATAGGATGAAATCCAGGAAACTTGTAGGGGCAAGCATGGTAGAGAGCACTAAAGTAGAGAACAATGAAGGGGGAAACAAGCAATTTTGTCATCCAAGTATATTACAGTCCAGGTGGGCAGGAAGAAAAGAATGATAGAATTTGGAAAATAGACCACAAGTCTGTCCAAAAGACCTGATATGCTAATAATGGAAGACTTCAATTTTCCAGACATCTTCTCGAAAGATCTGTGGCAAGTGTGTAGCAGTTAACTTTTTGACTTATCTTTTCATTCCTTAATAGGTGGAGGAAGGTGCCATGTACAGTGAAATATTTGTAGCAGCACTTTTGTGGTAGGCAACAACTGGTAACAAAATAGGAGTCCAAGGATAAGGGAATGAATAAACAAATTGTGATACATGAAAAAAACAGAATATTATAGCACTATAAGAGATGATGAATATGAAGAATTCAGAAAATATGGGAAGACTTATATGAACTGACATAGAATGGAAATAAATAGAAACAGGAAACAATATACATGCTGACTGTAACAATGTAAATATAAAAAACAAGAAAATGAAACTGAAGACCAAATACTTATAACGGCTAACGTTGGTGACTAAAAAGATGAGAAAAAGTCAGACACTGTGGGCATGGAATATTATATATGCAATCAATGTGTCTGCTAGTTTTGCTGTATTGTTTGTTGTTGTGGTTGTGGTTAATCTTTGTGATGATGGGAGGCTCACTGAAGAGGGGAAAGGAGTATATTCAGAAATGATTTTGACAGAAAAGCAAAAGAGAACAAAATTAAAAAACAACAAAATGGTGGAAAATGCAACAAAGGCAGATTCTATATTAGATCTGTTTCTTTCTAACAAGGGGAAACAAGATACTGGGGTAGCAATGAAAAGAAAATGAGGAGAAATGATGATTTCTCTCTGAAGTCTTTGGTACAAGAGAAGGCAAAGAAGTGGGTATAATCTGATAAGTATCCTAGATTTTTTTTTTTTTATAGGTGGAAGAGTGGTAAGGGTAGGCAATGGGGGTCAAGTGACTTGCCCAGGGTCACACAGCTGTGAAGTGTCTGAGGCCGGATTTGAACCTAGGACCTCCTGTCTCTAGGCCTGGCTCTCAATCCACTGAGCTACCCAGCTGCCCCAAGTATCCTAGATTTTTTAAAAAAGGCCTTAAGAGACTCAGTATAAGAATAAGATTCAGTGGAATAAAAAAACTATAGAGTAATTTGGCTAAGGAAGGATAGGAAACTCCCAAGAATTAAATTCTGAAGATACAAAGGAAAAGAATTCCAGAGAGGAAGAAAAACAGGAGTTGCCTTATAACCAGTGTAGATGCATAGAGAACTTAGATTTTTAAAAGAGAAGTAGAGAGGCTGGAAGCAAGTATAAAGAACAGAGAATAAATATAATTAAGGCAAGATTCTACAAAAAATGTTAGAAGTGCTAACATTTAGAAGAAACTATGAGGAAATAAAGAGAAAAAGAAGTTTTGCTTTATTTTTTTGCTATATTTTATTCAGAGAATAAAAGAAGAAATGGGACTATTGTGTTGGGGCATAAGGGAACAGCATAAGAGTTAACCCAAAAAAGGCAGAATCGCTCACATATTATTTTGGTCCTGTTTTTAATGCCAAGGAGAATAACCCATGTTACAAATGTCAAAAGTCAAAAAGGCGAGCAGGGAGTTGATACCCAAGGTAGGAAAAGAGACAGTAAGTATGCACCTAGTAGTCTTTGAAAAACATAACTCATCTATGTTTCAAATGAACTACATTCATAGGTGTTGAAAGAAATGGATTGCATGATTGCTTAGTCATTGTAAGTGATATCAAAAAGACTAAAAAATTAGGAGGGTTCCCCAGAACTGGAGAAGTGCAAATGTAGTAAATTTTTTAAAAGGAAGGAAGAGAAGAAGGTCTTCAAACTATAGTAAAGTGAATTTTACTTTAATACTGGAGAAATTAAAGAATGCATCTTTAAAGAGATTAGTAAATAATTAGGAAAGGGAGTGGTGATGATATCATGGCTTCATCAAGTATGGATCAGTTGAGATTAAATTTCTTTCCTTTTTGTGACCAGGTTACTAAATAAGCATAGGGGATTGCTACAGCTGTAAACAAATTTTACCAAAGATAATAATAAATTATCTAATTGGATCATAGATATAGAGTTGGAAGTGATCTTGGAGACTATCGAGTTCAATCTCTTCATTTTACAGATAGAGAAACTGAGGTCATATGATGGATGATTCAAACCATAAGAGTGTTAAGTAAAAGGGAGAATTTAAACCCAGGTCATTTGACTCCAGAGCTATCACTCTTTCCACCACTCACATATTGTTTCTCCCAAAAGAGGCTTCAATTTGTCCTCTGAATCTATCAGGTTTCTACCTGGAGATGGATGACATCATGAGTCCTTTTGAATTATTTTTTGTCATTGTGTTGGGAGTCTTCTAAAGTTAATTGTCTTTACAAAATTGCTGTTATTGTATAAATTGTTCTGATTTTGCTCACTTCAGATGTATCATTCCATACAAGGCTTCCCAGAGGCTTATCTAAAACCATCCCTTTCATAACTTCTTATTCTATAACAGTATTCTATCACAATCATATATGATTTTCATATACTTGTTCTGCCATTCCACAATTGATCTGCATCCCCTCTTCTAATACTTTTACTCAGTTTCCTTTTCTTTGTTGGTTGGTAATTCTTGAAGACAAAATACTTTTCTCATATAAAATATATCATTAATTTTAAGATGTATGACAATTAAGATTTTTATATATGAAAGCTACTTTGTACACAATTTTCAGGATTAAATATTTCATAATGATGACATCTACATTTTGAAGAAGGGGTGGGGGAAGAAGCTTGGAGCCACATTTTGAGCAAGTAAAAAGTCTTCTTCCAGTTGCAACACTGCTAAGAAATCTACAGAATTAACTAAAGAATGACTAAATGATAAAAGTCCTTCATTTAACTTAGTAAAAGGCACTGAAACCATAATCGAACATGTCTATCATAGAAGAAACTGACATCATGCACAGATTTAATTTAAGGAAATTAAAACATCACAACATTAAATGATTTCAGTTCCTTTTTTGCATTTCTGTATTAAGATCCTCTTACAAGACTAACATAGGGGAGAGAGATCTGAGACTGTACAGGAGATCTAGACAAATGAAGACAAGAGCAAGAATTGATAACTGAGGGCTAGGCATTTAAAAATGAATTCCATGTGAGTAGCACTTTAGAGTCTTGTGTTAAATAATTGCTAAATCTTAGAGAAAAACACCTCTTAACCCATTCACTATTTTATTATTTGTGACAAGTTCAGTGAAAGGGCACTCATCTAACTCTGCATTATGCATCCTATGCTCTATGCACTCATTAAAAATAACGAGAACATATTTAAAAGCCATTGCCCAGAGAATCTATGGGGACACGGCATGGGAGGAGTTAAGTGGCAACAGATTGCTATTTAAGTGGCTACCCTTATTTCATCAACCTGAAGGAAAAAAGAAATGATCTTCAAGCTGATTTCTTTTAATGATAAAGATCACACATTTTTTTTCCTGCAAAACAGGCAGATGAAACATGATCAAGCCTCTAAGTAGATTTTCAAAATGAAATGGGCCATAGTGGCAGCTTCCCATGTGCTGTATTTACTTTGATAACAGCTGGAAAAGCCAGCCACAATCAGTTAAGCCAGTTATTTTTCCTAATCTTTAAACATCCTTTAGAAAATGAACACATTTCCTTATCTTACACCAAATGCACCTTTACAAATGCACTGATCACAGGCCAGCCTGTAGTCTAGAGGTAATTAAGCAAATCAAGGTCATCCCTTGAGTTTTGTAACCAACTCCTTATCCAGCTGCTCCATGTCAACAGCTGGCATGAATTACTGGTAACATTTGGCTAACTGGATAATAAGGAGGATATAGTCTGTGGTTGGTCATGATGCTACTTTTATGATCTGCTTAAACATATAAATTCACAAAGTCTTCTGTTTCTTAACACTCTAGGAGCCCAAATAATGGCAGCAGTGACCGTGAACAAAGCTCACCATCTTATGACAAAAAGGTTGAATATAACCTAATGAATCTGAGGTATTATCTTAAAAAAATAGAATGGTTATACCCCTGATATATCACAGTTGTGTCTACTTCTTAAAAATCCCCAGACATTGCCAACAAAATTGGTCATGTGATCATCAGAAGCATTTATAACATTATTAATACTTGATGAGTCCATGATTTTCTTGGTGCAGGTATTCATTCCACCAAACATAGATTCTAGGGTCTTGAAACAATTGGAAAGAGCCAAGAAAAGGTCTAGGGAGCTCTTAATCTAGTATCAATGTTCTGGGGAGTACATGAACTTAAAAAAAGTAGTTTTAAGAAGTACAAGTATCTTTTCAATAAAAGAGATTACAAGTACAGTGACTCTATGATCTGGAATATTCACACAAAATTTTTTGGCTCTCTCTTTGTACTAGAGACAGATATGAATTTTTTTCTTTTCCTTTTATTGGGGTTTTTATAATATCTTATATGCATTTATGAGTTACTAACGTTTTTAAGATGTCTCTGCATTTCTATCCTTTGGGTGTTGCCTTCTGGCTTTAACATTCTTTTTGCAAACCTGAACTTTTTACTTATAATAACTTAAAAATTGTATATATTTATGGTATTAAAAGATAAAATATATTGATGTTATACAATACTATACATATATTTTATTCATTTCTAAACTTTTTTTGTCATCTGTTGACCTTCATGTGTCATCTGTGGCTTCTGCAAAAGTCCACCAAAATTTCTATTAATTCCCTATGCTGATTTGCAATTTGTTGAAATTGTGTTGAAGAAAGATGTGATTTGGAAGGAATACTTGTATGTTTCAACATAATTGGTTGCTTTCATCATCCTATGAATCCTATTTTATGCACTGAAAAGCATTCTCAGAAGATGTCCATAAACTTCATTAGATTGTCAGAAAGGACAGATTATGGACTACAGGAAGTCCATCAGAGAGTTATCATTGCGAGTTTTGGTAAAATTAGGGAAACATTGAATTATGTGTGAGATCTTTTAAGAGCTTGGGGTCACTAGCATACTAACAGGTTTCTGAGCAAAGTTAACACAGCTGTACTTAGAAGTTATACCATTAAATCTGATAGCAAGAACTCCTTCCACCTCTCTCACTAATGATATAACAGAACATGTATCTATTACATGAACAATAAGTTGTGTTGACTAGAGTACTGTATACTTCTAAATATAAGTATTTCCAAGAGAGTGAAGTAGCAAGTCAGTATCATGGACCTATTTCCTATTAGTTAACTATTAAAAAAATAATAGAACAGTCATGGATCTCTTCATGATTACAAAGTACCCCACAGATATGAGTAGGCGGCTCTTCTTCAGTGGTTTTCCGGGCACAAAGCACTTTGATGATATTGCTTCATTTGACCTGCTAAGCAGGCATTGCAAATGTGAGCATTTTAATTTTAAAACTTAAACTCAAAAGAATTTTTGTACCTTTCCAAAAGATCACAAGGTTACAAAACTAGGAAGGGCAAAGGCTCAGATTAGAGCACAGAATCATTTCATTAATCAATAATATTGTTGGTCCTTACTACATACTATTCCTCCATGCTTGGAAAATATTCTTTCCTCTCCTCCTTCTCACAGATTCCCAGATTTTGTTCAAATGCCATCTCCTACTGGAAGCTGATCCTGACTGCCCCAATTGCTATTGCCCTCTTCCTAGGAATTACATGGCATTCCTTTAAAATTCAATTTTCTATGTTCATATTATTCATCCTCAATAAAGTATAAACTCCTTGAGGGAAGAGGCTTTTCTTAATGACTGGAGCAATGTCTATACAGGAAGCCAAGCCAAGTCAAAAAGCAATTATGAACACTTTTCAAGTCCTAGGCACTATGCTAGGCACAGAGAATTCAAACTGAATGAATCAGACATAACAAATCCTGTTTACTGGCTGGCAAGTAGCACAAACATAAGCAAAAAAAAATATACTTCCTATTCTCACAGGATTTCCATTCCAATGGAGGAAGAAGGATAAGGGAATAAGGTACCCTCATCATGGCATGGTAGTGAATCAGTCCATAGTGAGGAGGGAGGCTAGGATGGAAGCTATGTAACAAATATCTCATAGATGTTTTGAAAAAATAAGTAAACTCAAATAAATGTCTTTGATGATTAAGACAAGGACCTAAAAAGTTAAATTTCTCAATGTTTCCATTTGGTAACTGAAAAGAAAAGAATATAATATTTCATAAATTATTTTTATACTATCTTTTCTTTGTTTTTCTCCATCTTTAGAAAGGAAAAAGCACAAGAACTAGCACCCAGGTGTTTCTGATACCTAAGATGGAGATGTTTCCTATGTGCTTTGAAATTCTTAACCTAGTCAATATTTTCTTGGAGACTAAGAATACTGCAGAGATGGTCCATTTAAGAATAACTATTTAAGGTAGTAATCTTATATTCATTCACTCAAGGATTATTATCCAAGAAATATTTATCCCATGGAAGTGGGAAAGGGAAAAGAGATCCAAGAGGTAATTGAGGAGGCAAAGGAGAAGAATAGGAAAAATAGCTCCAACCAAATCTTTAGAGCCTTTCCATTGAGCCTCCCTTTGGCATGTGTGTGAATCTACAAGCTACAGGGCTGCATATGGCAAATTTTGAGCACAATCAAATTGAGTGTGGAAATTTCAAAGCACAATTGAGTTGTGACTGAAAAAGTCAAGTACAATTGAGTTTGCCTAAATAAATCGGGTGTAATTGAGTTGGGTAACTCGATTGTGCTCAGCACTGGCCCCTTGCCAAAAAAGGGGGCAACTGGCCAAAAGAGGCACAACTCAATTGTGCATGAAATTTTCACAGAATATTTTCCACATCAAAGTGGAAGTGAACATAGGAAAACAAAACAGTCATTCTAAAATTTAGTCCTAAAGTCTGACAAAATTCAATTGGAATGGAACAGCTATACTGTTCTACCCAACGTGCCTCTGTCTTGTCTAATAAACCTCATATTGCTTATAGCATCATCTCTTGTCTACAAAGTTCGTGATGCAGGATTTGGAAGTTTTCAACATTTTCAAATCTGAAAGTATTTAGATTCAAATAATATAGGGCCATATCATATCCATTTTACATTGTCTTATAAGAGGTCAGGAAATTTAGGAGAAAGAGAGGAACTTAGATTCAGAGTCTGAGGCTCAAAACCTGGCTATAACACTTATTAGCTATGTGACCAGGGACCTTTATAAAGGTCTCTCATCCTCAGGTTTCCTATCAGGCAACTGGGGAAAATAGCATATACTAGTGAACTCACAGAGTTAAATGTGGGAAATGTGTTACAATTTTAAAATATGCTATTGTTATTATTAGTATATGAACACTATTTGACCTGCTTGTCTAAATGTTTCTGTAGTGATTACCATAAGGTTTTAAGTTGATGTATACACATATTGCCACCATCTTGAATTTCTGTGGTCAGGAGTAATTGTTATCAGAGACCTACCTACATCTTTCCATGGGGATCCATGTATTATAATCACAGAGCTGGAAAAGACTTTAAAGATCTGCTTGTTCAATCATTTACTTTTTCTAAAGAAAATTCTGAGGCCCAGAGAAGTAAAATTTTTTATACAGTATCATACTGTATTTAAATAGCAATCAGGGATTCTTATTCAGATCTATGAACTCTAAATTCAATGCTTTTTCTGCAACACCACACTGCCACAGCTATAGCTTCATTTTTCATGGATTTGAGTGAAAAGTTTTGGAGTAGGTATTAGATACAAATATAATGCCTGCCAGATGCTAATATTAAAACATAATATATTCTAGATTAGATATTACACACAGAATTGTTACCACAAGTTAATGTCATACAAAGAGAAGCTCTTGATAAGCTAAGAAATGGAATGTTGCCAAAATGCATACATATATAGACAGATAAGACAAGCCAACAGACAGACTGACTGACAGGTATTTCCAGTAAATGCAATGTAAAATCCGACTAACTCTTTTATGTTGCTAATTGACTCCTCAGCTCTTTCTTTGGGAAAAGGGGAAATGTTTGAGAGAGAAAAGAAAAGCTGTAGAAAAGAATATTTTCCAAAGAGTCCATCAACAAATATTGATTATAGGCTTAGGGTGTGCCAGGCACGATGCTAGGTGATCAGGGATTCAAAGAAAGGCAGAACCAGTCTCTGTTCTGAAGAGTTCACATTATAATGGAGGAGACAACATGAAAACAACTAGAACACACATCTAGGATAAACTGGAGATTATTTCAGAAAGAAGGAAGGAAGGAACTAGTATGAAGGAAAGAAAAGGTGGGAGTTTGACTAAAATATGAAGAAAGTCAGAGAAGCTAGGGGCAGAGCTGAGAAGGGATAGGGACAATAGGCAATGAAAATGCATGAAGTGAAGTATCTTATGCAAGGAATAGCAAGGAGTCCAGGGTCACCAGATTATAGAGAATATGTGAGAAGCCTGGGAAGGTAGGAACAAGCTAGGTTATGTTGGGCATGAGCAATGCCCTTAGAGCAACAAAGCAATCAGTGCATCTCTGTTTTTCCTCTTCACTTTTAAAGTCCACAGGTCTTTTTAAAGCACTTCCACATTCCCCCCCCCCCCCTTCTCTCTCTGTCTCTGTCTGTCTCTCTCTCTCTCTACACACACACACACACACACACACACACACACACACACACACACAGACATACTCACACTCCTCTAAATGTATTATATACCAGTCACTGCTAAAAAGGCAGGCAAGGAAGCAAATTTTTAAAAGAATGAGAGTTATGGCTCTCAAAGAACTCATACTCTAATTGAGGAAGACAACACATACAAGACAGCTCAATTAGAGGGCTGATAGAAAGCTCTGAAAGTCGTAGTGAGGATAGCCAAGCTGAGGAGTTTGTAGGGAATACTGGCAGGTTAGGTGGTAGTATCTTGGAGTCTAAAGGGTTCAGTCACAGTGAAGATAGTAAGACCTGAAGGACTTTAGGGTACATTGGATGGGGATATGGTAAGGTATGGTGGTCTTCTATCTACTAGAAAGATTGTAATTGGAAATACTTATCCAGTTGTAAGAGTAGCCATGTCTTTCTTCCCATCAATCTCCTATTCTCATGAGATCTATCTAGAGATAGACAAGGTCAGAGGATGTGAAGTGTCAAAAGTTAGAGACCCTTCCTGCATGGCTAGTTTAATGAAAACTGGGAGGCCCAAGGGATCAGATGGAAATTAAATTATCAAGTGCCTACTATGCCTACAATGTCTTGAGTTAGATACTAGTTTTGCAAGAGGTGTAACAGACAGGGGAAGGTTGGTGGTTCAATGGATTGATAGCCATCTGGCCTCCGACACTTCCTAGCTGTGTGATCCTCAGAAAGTCATTTAACCCCCATTGCCTAACCCTTACCACTTTTCTACCTCGGAACCAGTATACATTATTGATTCTAAGATGGAAGGTAAAGGTTTAAAAAAAAAAAGTGTGACAGACATGGAAGAAGAAGAGGAAAGGAAGAGTACAAGATACTCAAAGGATCCATGATTTCTTCATCTAGGAAACTTCCTCCATTGATGCAGACTGCAACTTGTCTGTGACTTGGGGAGTTCCCTGAGATGCATGGAGCTTAAATGATTTGTTCAGAGTGACTTATGAAAGCTTCTATTTATATAAGTCTTTTGCTTGCTTTGTAGAGAAATAGCAGAAAAATGGTTCCTAACATAAAATTAGTGTATTTAACATTAATAAACAGAATGTACTTAACTCTTTCTTGAGGCCTAAAATTAGTCACAATGTCTGTCATATCTAAGAAAATCTTTTTTTTTTCCCCTTAAACCCTTACCTTCCATTTTTGGAGTCAATACTGTGTATTGGCTCCAAGGCAGAAGGGTGGTAAGGGCTAGGCAATGGGGGTCAAGTGACTTGCCCAAGGTCACACAAGTAGGAAGTGGTCAGATTTGTACCTAGGACCTCCCATCTCTAGGCCTGGCTCTCAATCCACTGAGCCACCCAGCTGCCCCCCTAAGAAATACTTAAAAGACTATATAAGAAAAGAGGCAATGAGCATGTTTTCAGTTCATTGACTCACAAAATTTATTATTTTGTGGTTTTAATGTGTAATCTTGATTCTTTCTCCTAGCTGGAGACAATATATCCAAAACTTTTTCTTAATTTCTCTTACTGATCACCAAGAAGAAAATATTCTAAATATCCATCTAGATATCCCAGTGCTAACTATGAATCAGAGAGCAATGACTAGTTGGATTTAAATAGCCAGGAGGAATAAAATAATGTATTAGATAAAGAAGATTCATTTAAATTCCCATTCCTAATTCTCCCACAATTTATGACTTTAAAAGATTTTGGCATCCATAATGTCTGCTAGGCCTTTTCTGTTAACTACAAACAGATTGGGAAAAACATGAAGCCTCTAGAGCTACCCAAGATTTGTTAGGGCAGTCTTCTGGCCCAAGAAAGCAAAGCAGTTGAATCTGAATTCATAAAGCACTCTCCTTGTTAAGGAAGCCACCACCTGGGCATCTTTCTTTCAAAGTAAAAGCAATCTTCCTAAGTGAAGGTCAAATTAGCATGACAAATATGGCACCTCTTGGATCTCTATCACACCAGGCGGGAGCAACTTGCTCACTTGAAATATAGTTAATCCGTCTTGCAGAGGCCAGAATTTAATAGCAGGCGAGCATGGCAGGGAGAAATTATAAATACATTTGAAATTTTTATGGCTCGTTTTACCCACCAGGGGTTGCTATGATTTTTTAGGATAATTTTAAATGAGACAGCAGGTTAGAAAATGAAACATTAGCAAAGAGGGGTTAACAAAGGAATGATAGAGGAGCCTCTCTATTCATCAAGAGGACACAACAGTCACATATAAATGCATGCATGAATGAATGTGTGCGTACATACACACACCTTAATAATAGGAGAAATCATCTGTTTTTCCTCCTAAACATCTGACAGTTTTCATGTATTTAATCTCCTAAATTTAAAGAGAAAAATGCTTTTAAAAATAAAAATAAGAGTATGGAAGAAATCAAGAAACTATAAAAGGGGGGTAGAGAGAAAGAAGAAGGAAAGAGAAAGGAATGAAAAAAAATTACAGGTATCAAAGAAAGAAAGAAGTAAGCAATATCCTTCACAGAACAGACTACACCAGACCACTGATGAAGTAGTAGAGAGATTTTCCCTTCAAGTAGAGAAACCAGACACATCAGTTCCACCTTACAATTCTATTACTGACATTCTTCTCCCATTCCCCATTCCCCAAATGCTGTCTCTGAACACAAGCCACCACAAATCAGCCAGCCAGGGTATATGAAGATGAAAGGATCTTTGGACTCAAGGCAAGTCACTTTGGGTAAAAGAGTTATTTGGAAACAGCTAACATCTTAATTTATCTTAGGTCTTTTGCCAAGCAATCTTCCTCTAATGGAAGCAGGGCTAGTTAAATATTGTTTGGTCCTCAACTGATTGGTTGAGTCAGTAAGAAAGGAATATCAAAGCAGGAAATGTACTAACTCAGCATACTACAGTTAGGTCCTGGGTCAGGAAAATGTCCAGGAAATGGAGGCTAACGGCTGGGGCATGATGGAGGGTCACATCAGAGACACAGACCTGCACTGGAACTTCCTGTATGACTGCTGACAGCACACTCCCTTGGTCACAAAAGTTAAGATTTTACAAGAAGCTAGCAATAACAAGGAAGTGAAGGATATTGAAATGTCAGAAAATATGCAACATGTGGATTGCAGATGAGACTATGGCACTTAAGTGCAAAGCTTACAACTACCACCAAAAACCAAACCAAAACAGCTTCACAAAAGGCAGAGAGGGCAGTACTTCAGAGCAGGAAAACAATAAACACAATTTGTTTTCTTCAAAAGAGATAGGACAAGACAAAAGGAGGAAGTGCTGTCTTTCCTTCATCCTGCCAGACTCTCATTGGAAAGTCAAGTGTGCACATCTATCATGATAAGGGAGAAGAGACGAAAGCGATACCTTTTCCCTTCTTTTTAAAGGAAGCACAGAGATGTCTCACGTAGCACCCTATTCATTATTACACTCTTTCAAATAAAACTGTGAGGGTCTGCCACAACAAAGTGTATTTTCCACTCAGACGCATGCCAAACATGACCTCTATTTGAAGTGCTATTATGATAGCACTTAGAAAAGATATTCTAGCTAGAAACAATAACAACAATCTCTATTTCCATAAATAAGGGTTCTGGGTTCACATTATCAAATATTTGCAAAAATCAAAGTCCTTGACTCTACGGTTACAAAGAAAATTCATCACAAAATATGGTTGGATAGCTACTGCTTTTCTGGGTGGATAGGAATCAAATCTATTCACTTTACAGTAAAACTGTAAAAGAATAGTAACTGTACATCCTCAATATTTTATGGGAAACTACAAAGGGAATTGTTAATTTCATTTTTACTCAAAATCTCATATCTGCATAATGAATTTTATTTATTCCTTGAAGAGCTATGCCTATGGTGTCACTCCTGAGAAAGAAATAAAATTCCATCATAATTCAGTTAAATTATAGGTAAAATTACACATATTTGTGTGTTTTCTATGTTTATATACATATATCACTATGGACACACATGTGTGTATGCATCAATCAGAGGATCATCATGTTGGAAGATTATTGCTCCCTCTTACCCTTTCTACAATACATTTGTCCAATGACCATGCAGTCTCAGTTGTGGGTAGAATACCACTGTTGAAAGGACTTAAGTTAGAAAGCTTTCTAAGACTGAGTCAGATCTGGTTACCTACAAATTCTTCCCAATGATCCTAGGCAAAAATTAAGTCTTTTTCCTTTTACACATGACAATTCTCCAAAAACTAAATATCAACTCTCAGAGCAGATCCTTATTTTCTATGGACTGGACACCCTCAGTTTCATTATATGACAATTTCGAGATGCCTACCTCATTTTTGTGCCACTATTCATCTAGATATTCTCTAGTTTACCAAAGATCCCCATAAAGTTCACCATGTAGAGCATGGTAGAGAATACTGCACATTATCTTGCCAATACTAAGTTGAAAGAAATCACTTTTTATGGCATTTGATATATATCTATATCAATATAGGACTTTTGTTCATGCAAGCTATGTTTGCTTTAGTTTGTAATACTTGCTTCTCATACTATTGGCTCAAAATGAGTTTCTGGTCAGGTAAAAACTTCAGATTTTTCCATAAGCTACTTTCAAAGCAAATCTCTTTCATCCTCCACTGGTGCAATTAATTATTTGAACCATACGGTAGGATTTTATTTTTAGATCTGTTAAATTTAGGTTACTTTTCATCCATTATTCTAGTCTGGTGAAATCTTTTGGTGTTATCCAATGTATTATCTATTTTGCATCATTTGAAAACTTGGTGAGTAGGTCTCTTTTATGTTATTTTTCAAGCCTCTGATCCTCTTAATAAAAAATCCTCTGATCCCTCTGATAAGACTAGGGACAAAGTCTTGTGAGTAGTGACCTTTACTAGTGACTATTCCAAATTGTCATGATAGAAAATCTTATGATCTTTTCTTTATTTCTCAATCAATGGAAATTTGCTGAAGCCTTTTAAAATCTTTTCATGTGTCAGTAGAGTAGAGTATGAATATTACCAGTTCACGGGGCAGAAAGCTTTCTTCTTGACGAGCAATGACAAGAGAGGCGGTCTCTCCTTGTTTAGTGCTCCTCAGCATGGCTACAAGTTCTTCCTGAGTTCGACCAGTAATGTCTCTGCCATTAACCTGTTGGAATGAATACAGTTAAAGAACAGCTATTAAATACTTGCTATCTCCTAGATCAGGAATACTTAACATTTTGTCTATATCATGGCTCTTTTTGTGTGATGAAGCTTGTGCACCCCTTTCCAAAATAATGTGTAAATGCATAAATAAAACAGAAAATTACAAAGAAAATCAATTATACTAAACTACAATTATTAAAAATTTTTTAATAAATTCATAGACCTAGGCAAAGAAGCCTTTTCCAAAATGTATCTCCACTCTACTTCTAGATGCTTTTTTGAGAAAAGCAGCAAAACACTGCCTAAGAGAAGCCTAAAAAAGTAAATAAGAAAGAGAAAATTTAAGGGATTCAATAACGTCAAACTGTATGTATTCCTACATGGAAAGAATACATTTGTAATTCTTAAACATTATTCTTTGTAGTAAAGCCAATAGAAGGAATATATTTAGATAGTAGGTAGGGAAGTTAAGTTGATTATGATGATATGATATGCAAAAAAATCAAGGGGTGAAAAAGAGGATTGCAATTAGAGAAAAGGGAAGGAAGTGATGGAATGGGGTAAATTATATAACATAAAGAGGCATTAAAATTATTATAGTGGAGGGGATGATGAGGATGGTGATGGACAATTCTTAAACTCTACTCTCATCCTAACTGGCTCAGAGGGGGAATAATAACCATACTCAGGCTATAGAACTAAATCTTACTCTATGGAGATGTAGAAGGGGAATAAGAATAAGAAAAGGGAGGGTAATGGGAAGGAGGGGAAGTGGGGGATGATTAAAAAAACAAAACACTGCTGAGGAGGAAGACAGTGAAAGGAAAAAGAAATTAAAAATGGGAAAGGCTCTGTTTATGCAAAAATATTTATAGCTGTGCTTTTTGTGGTGCCAAGAAATTGGGAAATGAGGGTTTGTTCCTCAATAGGGGAATGGCTGAACAAATTGTGGTATAGAATGGTGATAGAATACTATTGTGCTATAAGAAATCATGAACTGCTTCATAAGAACTGGAAAGACCTCCATGAACTGATAAAGAGTCAAATAAAACAGAACTAGGAAAACAGTACTGTATACTGTTGTATACAGTAACTGAAATGTTGTGGGATGATCAAATGTGATTGACTCTGCTACTAAAAGCAATGCAATGATCCAGGGCAATGCTGAGTGATTTATGAGAAAGAACGCTATACACATCTAGAGAAAGAACTGTGGGACTAGAAATCAAGAAGAAAACATGTGATTTATTACTTGTTTATATGGGTATGTGAGTTGGGGTTTTAAAAGATTACAAAAATGAATAATATGGAAATGGGATTTGAGTGATAATATATGTATAACCCAGTGAAATTGTAAACTCTGCAAAGGGGGAAGGAAGAGGGAAGAGAGACAATGAAAATCAAGTAACTGTGGAAAAAATTAAAAAAATAAAAAAACACCAGAAACATAAAAACAAGTTAATAGATTTAGGCAAAGAAGTACTTTCCAAAATGTATCTCCACTTTACTTCTAGATGTTTTTTTGAGAAAAACAGCAAAACACTGCCTATCAATGAGATGTACTTGATTGCCAGGGAAGACAAAGAAAAAATGAAAGCTAGAAAGAGTTCCAAAATTCATTGTTATAAGATATGTCATTCTAGAAAATAAACCAAACCATATAAACAAGAAGCTGATTTCAAATGCCTGTCTGGCATTTTATTATGCCTATGGCAATGAGCATCCATGAACTACTATATTATTAAAAATAAATGATCACTTATCTCTAGAATGGATTCTCTCTATATGCTGGCTTGTGAGTACCCTACTCAGGTGATTATGTTTCCATAGAGTCTCACGGCTCTCAGTTGGAGGACATCCTTACCTCTCCAATATCTCATTCTTTTGACATCCTTTATTCACTTTTATCAGGATTCTGTGCATTATAGTTACTTTGCTTCTGTACTAATATTCTAGTAGGCTGTGAATTACTTGAAGCAGGAATTGAATAATTTTTTACCTTTGTGCCCTCAGCACCTAGCACAATGCCCTGCATATGGAAGAGACTTCACAAATGTTTGCTTAACTGAATGAATAAATTTAATCAAACAAATGTTATTAAGGCTTTTTCGGGTTTAGAGGTTTAGAGTCAGTGGACCACCATTTGCTAATGGAGAAGCTAATCTGGCTCCTATATCAGGCTTGCTGAGTATCCTCTCATCTGCCTTGTTATTACAGAGGATGTTGCAAGAATACCTTTAATTTACCACAGCTGGACAATTTTCAGTAAGAGGGAATTTTCTTTCTTTAAAGGCATAATGATAAACCACAGGTGACTAGGAAAAAGCCTGGCACTATCCAGCAGTTTTGCCCACAATTTCCAGTGCTATTCCATTTAGGATCTAGCCCAGGTGATGTTGGTTCTTACTTAAGGATATCAATTCAGACATAGATCAGAATAAGGGAATAGCCTATTCTTACTTGAGAGAATCCAGATGATTCTTGAGGTAGGGATTTGGATAGTATGGTCTTAAAGTCTGTGAAATGACTGAGTGTACTCTAGAGTAAACCAAAACCCCTAATTTGGCCCCAGTTTTATGTTGGTTTTAAATCGACATTAATGGGACAGAAGAACACTGGAGAGGGAAAAATGTTTTCAAACTATTTGTATCATATTATTCACCTTTCAAAAATAGATTTGCCAGTAGATTCCTTTTCACATTTTCAAGGTTTCTTTTTTGTTTTCAATTTATCTTTGGATTTTAACTACTGGAAAATATTTCAAAAGTCAAAAGATAAAGATTTCATTGAAAGGAGTATTCCAAGTCCTAACCTCCAAAATTCTGTCCCCAGATTGTAGGCGGCCATCTTTCACTGCTGCTCCTTTTGGTAAAATATTTTTAACAAAAATAGGACCAGGACCATGTATTGAGGAATCCCTGGTAACCACAGTAAAGCCAAGTCCTTCAGGACCTAAATGAAAAAACATAGGGAAACAATAATAATAATAAAGCTTATATACAAGTACTGAAATTATACTTAAAATTAAGTTCTATAAAACATCATTAGTTCAAGTAAACAAAAGAGACTTCAGCTTGAAAATTCAGAATTATGACCCAATAGGTATCACGAACACATTATGTCCAAAACAGAACTCATTATCCTTTCTGCCAAACAATCCTTAATATATACGATATGGACAACCTTTTTGACTGTGAGAGCCATAAACGCCTATTGAAGGAGGAGGATGGAGGCAGAAGGTGCTGGAATGTGGGGTGTGGGCTGAGGGGCCCCCTGGGGCACATCCTGGGGCTCTGCCCAGACTGGCCTGTCAGGAGGTGGAGCCAGATATGGCTTCAGAGCCATACATTGCTGACCCCTGCTCTATATCCTTCTCCCTACATATCCATTTCCACTGCCAAATCTTGTCATTTCTATCTCCACACCACTTTTCCCATTCATTCCTCTATCCTATTTCAGTGTCTTATCATCTTTCTCCTATACCAGAGTGACAGTATCCTCTTTGGTCTCTATACCTTATCTCTGCCCACTAATTTTCCTAAAATACATATCTGATTGTGTCAGAAGCAATACTCCCCTCCTTCCCACCCACTTCTTACTCAAAACTCCATTGATTTCCTATTGCCTTTAGATACAAATATAAATTTCTCTGTTTTGTATTTAAAGTTATTTCACAACCTGGTCCCTTCCTAACTTCCAGACTTCCCACTGGCCCACTCAATATGTTGTATAAAGGATGCTACAACAATTATTTCTATAACTTTGTACTATTTTAATCAATTAAACAGAATATTTTGTATTTGATCCTGGAGATAATAGTTAACTATTGAAATATATTGAGTAGTTGGGGTGATATGTTTAGACCTGTGTTTTAGGAAAATTCCTCTATTATGAGAGAGAAGAGAAGAGGAAGAAGAGAAGAGAAGAAAAGAGGGGGAGGGAGAAAGACATACATAGACAAACACACACTGAGACACAGAGACAGAAAAACAGAGAATGAGTAAGAGGGAAGAGACAGGGAGAAAGACAGACAAAAAACAAAATGAGAAAGAGGGAAGAGGAAGAGACAGAGACAGAGAGAGAGAGAGAGACCAAAAGAGAGAAAGAGAAAGAGAGAGGGCAGAGAGAGAAGGAGGGGGGAATAAGAATAATTGGTCTGGAGAAATTGGTTTCCCAAAGTCTAGAGAGAAGAAAGTATCAAGGAGGAGAGTGATTCATAATCTTAAAGGCTATAGGGAGATCAAGGAGAATGAGGTTTGTGAAAAGAACATGGGATTTAGCTACCAAGAGATCATTAGAAACTTTGGGGAGAGGAGTTTGGGTTAAATGATAAGGTCATAAGTTAGATGGTAAGGTGTTAAGACAATGTAAGAGGAGTGAAAGTAGAGGCACTTATTATACCTGTTTTTTTTTTGAGGAATTTACCTATGGAGTGCGGAAGTGATATAGGACAATAGTTAATAGAAATGGCAGGATCAGGTTAGGGTTTTTTCAATCTAGGAGAGACATGGACCTGTTTGTAGACTTTTTCTCCTCTTGAAATCCATGATTGCAAATGATACTTAGTTAAAAAACCATTAAGAGTTTTTCCTGATCTCTGCCACTTTCCCTAATTTGTTTTGCATCCCTTCCCAAAATGACCTTATGTTCATTGCTTAGACCAGGGGTCGGCAACGTATGGCTCTTTCTGCAGGAGCCATAAAGTCATTTTTTTTTCAGGTGCTGTTAACAGGAGCGCGCACTGTGAGCATTGTACGGCTCTCACGAAATTACATTTTAAAAAATGTGGTGTTTATGGCTCTCACGGTCAAAAAGGTTGCCGACCCCTGGCTTAGACACTCAGGATACAATTATATATGTACTTGTCATCTCTTTGTGCAAATGTCAGCTCCTTGATGGCAGGAACTGTATTACTCTTGTCTTTATTATCCAAATGTTTAGAACAGTGTCTTACAGAGTAGATACTTGTTGACTAATTTACAAAACATATGCAGGTTTTATCACTTTCTTTCAATTGGAGTAACCAGGTACCACTACAATGGTACCTGGACCTAAGCAGTTGTCATATAATGATAAGTCTAAAGTCTGATTTCTCTGCCCCACAGAGTTTTTGTTTACTAAGGGCCAGCAAAAAATTGGCCCCTTCCTCTCCCAACTTCAATGAGGATAATTTGTACAAGAAAACCAATTCATGCATTTATTTAAATGAGAAATATAACTACAAGGTTTACTAGAATAGCTGTTCAATATCTTTTCTTCCCAGGAAGGTAACTATTTTACTTAAGAAAATAAGGTGAGATCATTTGGTAAATCTACTGTATCAGAGTTAAGAAAATTGGACAATCTTGAAGAATAATTCACCAAAAGAGAACTCCCCAAATGCCATTCATTCTTTCTTCTTTGCTCTCCCTCTCCCCCAGTCCTTCCCATTCCTTCCCATTCCTTCCTCCTCTCTCTCCTCCTCCCCCTCTCTTTCTTAACCAGAATCAAACATTTACACCAGCCACCTTGTTAGGGCACATTTTGAACTATATGATGCTGGTGACAGCTTGGTAAAATTTCTCTTTCTACATCACTATTTTTTATTTGGAGTACACTGTAGTGGAAAGATTGATGGATGTGTAATCAATCAGGAGACCTGAATCTCGATTCTGGCTTGGATATTTTTTAGCTGTATAACTACCAGCAATCTATATAAATATTAGAAACCTCAATTTCCCCATCCCTAAAACCAGCATAATAATTACTTCCAAGTTCTACCTTCCTAGGCTGTAAGTGAAGCCTTTCTAAACATTAAAATGCTATGCAAATAAGAGCAATTATTATTTGATTCAATGATGACCCAGGCATCTTCTAATTTCCATATCTTCTTTGATTTTAATATACCTTTTTCTTCCTCTGGTCCTTTCTTAGAAAGTCTAATGTTTATGTCATTCCCATAGTACCCAGCTGGTCTCTGTGCTTATGTTAATTTCCATTAGAGGCAATCATTTCCTGCTTGGCTTAGAGTCACATTTTTCCCTTTCTAGTGCCCATTCTGGGATCCATCTCATTTTGGCCTTCTAATGGTCATTGTTCACCTCCCACCACTAGAATTAGGTTAATGAAGTGGGGTCTGGTAGAGAGCCCTGAAGGGAACTGTATGATTTATAATTATCATATCGATTGTTTACATGTAAATGAGTACTTCTGAAGTACTTTTGGGCAATTTGAAGAGTTTATTTCCTTAAGTAGTTCAAACATTTTCCCAGAAATTTTATTTACACTTTTAATTTGCATGGCAAACTATTCATATTGAAAAGGTAAATTTCAGGCCAGTTCTTGTATAAATCATCACAAATTCCAAATTACAGTGGTCTCAACTAATATGATTTTAACAAATATAAAACTGTAACAACAATAAATCTATATGCCTTCTGTTCATCTGTTCTTAACTCAAGACATATTTTGGAATTATGATAAGATTATCTGGACATGAAAATGACAAAGAAGCACTATTATTAATTAGGGGTTTCAAAATTAAATTATTAGAATATTTCTTTGAAAGTTCCTGGAAGTGTGATAGTTCTAAATAGACTTGAAAGGCACCATTTATAAGAAAAGTGTTTATAGTGAATATTTCTTATAAATGTCAAAATCTTTTATGATGGAACAAGCATATTAGAAAAGAAACATGACAGAAAAGGCTATCCTGGAAGGATATGCTGATGTCTTCTGAGTGGTGCAATTGCTATAGTTTTTATTTACCCTATTTTGGCTTCTCTTTTCATTCTCTTCTATTTAAATTTTTTTCTCTCCATTTAATAAAATAGAAATAGGAGTCTGTTGTTCAGTTGTTTGAGTCATGTCCAACTCTTTGTGACCCCATTTGGAGTTTTCTTGGTAATGATACTGCAATGGTTTACCATTTTCTTCTTCAGTTTATTTTACAGATAAGGAAACTGAGGCAAACAGGATTAAGTGACTTGGCCAGGGTCATATAGCCAGTAAGTGTCTGAGATCAGAATTTAATTCAGGTCTTTCTGACTAACTATCTGGTGCTCTATATAATGTGCTACACAGGTGTTCTAGAAATAAGAAACCTTTCTTTAAATCCTGACTCAGGTTTGTCGTCTATAAAATGGACATGATAATAATATTTGTAATATCGATCTCACTGTCGTGTGAGAACTTTTTTTAAACTATATATTCTATTTGAGCTATTATTATTCTAGATCTGTGGTATCAGTGAAATACATGGTGGCAAGATACCCAGGAAAAAGAAGAAATCAATGATGATCCACCACTACAGACACTGAGGACTTGGTAAATTGACTTGTCCAGAGTCGAACAGACCAAATTTGTCAGTTGAAAATTAATATTGTCATGATATAACATGTAATTATTAAGAGAGTATAATAAGAATTCATGTGTGAGATGAAAAAGGGATAGGCTTTCTCCACAGAGAAAGTGAGGGATAACCAATGGAAATTCCCTGCCCTGGTATTCACTTGAGGTCTGGAAATCAGAAATTCCCAGATTATTAGGTGGATCCCCTATGTCGAATTTGTAGGACAACAATGGGGACTAGAAAACAATAAGTTTACATATAGGTGAATGAAAAAAAAGATATACAAAATAAATACAAAATTATTTCTGGGACATCTTAGACAAATTATAATATCTAAGCAAATGAGGAAAAGCTGCTCTCTTGAATAATATTCAAGTTGAGTCTTAGGTTTAGATTTGACCTCAGAGATTTACTATCGCTATGACCTTGGGCAAGTCACTTAACCCTGTTTGCCTCAGTTTCCTCATCTATAAGACAGGCTGGAGAAGAAAATGACAAATCACTCCAGTATCTCTGCCAAGGAAACCCCAAATCTAATCATGAAGAGTCAGACATGATTGAGAAAAGACGGACATTGTAGCCACTTGGACCTTGTTGCAGAGGGATTCTAAGAGGTGGAGTTGAAGAGGGGCAGTATTCAGAGAATAGCAAGAAGATCAGTTTGGATGGAATTTAGCCTGGAAGGAAATAAAGTACAATCAGCATAAGTTGTTGCAAATGGTTTTAAATATGAAATGTATACTAAAGGCAATGGGGAGCCAATGAGGCGAGGTAGGGAGAGCCAATGGTCAGAACTGCGGTTTGAGACTGTCATACAGCAGTTTTATGTGGAAGGAGGACTGGATTTAGCTCTGCCATGGAAACAACTGTGATAAGTTAAGAATTAGGGCAGTGGTCTCAAACCCAAATAGAAATAGGGGCCACATAAGGATCCCTATGAGCTATATATTGACTTAGAAAATTACTTATTAACATTATTTATGTTTTCTTTCATTATTATTTTGTTAAGCATTTCCCAATTACATTTTAATCAGGTTTGGATGAGGAAAATATTGTGACACTGAAAACTCTGAATGAGAGATTTTTAGGGACTTAATAGAAAGAGGAGGAGGCATGGATGAGAGAGTGGGCTGGAACAAATGTACATCGGGTAGACAAAATGACATTTTAAAAGCCTAATGCTGTGTGAAAAATATTTGCAAGACTAAATGAACAGAATTAATGATAGTCACCATATAGTGATTCTGAGGGATTGCTACTTTCTTTTTTTTTTTTTTTGGTAAAAATATTTTATTTGACGACTTATATGTAATAACAATTTTCTACATAAATTTTTGAAGCTATAAGATACAAATTATCTGCCTTCCTTCTTTCCCTCCCCCTTTTCTGGAAATGGTAAGCAATTTGATCTGAGTTATACATGTATCATCATGCAAACATCTAGGATTACTACTTTCAGTGAGTAAACTGATATTCAAAATTTTAAAGAATACCAGAGGCCATTTACAGTAGTAAAATACTGATTACTCAAAATCAGATTATATTTAGCAAATAGAGAGCAATCTCAAAAATATATGAAATGAATTTTTTAGAACTAATGTTTACTTGTAATTGAAAAAATATATAACTAATGATAACTGATTGGTCTTTAGATTGTGCTTAAAATTACAAAGTACTTTAAAAACAATATGCAATGCATCCATATTTCAGTCAAGTCAATAGCTCCATAGTGATGGAGGAATTATTTCCATTTTATACAAGGTAAAACTGAAGCTCAGAAACTGAAAGGTCATATATATCAAATTGGATGTGCCCTTAGCAGTTCTAGTCTAACCATTTTATTTTACAAAGGAAAAGAGTGAAGTCTAAAGAAATTAAGAGATTTGTATGCAAGATCATCCAGTTGTTCTGATTACAAATCCAACCTTCTTTCTACTGTCCATCAAAGGGTGATTTGCTAAAGAACTAAGAGCTAGTTAAGTAGGGGAAGGTGAGAACTGAACCTTAGATCTGTCTTGCTGAATGGGTCAGGTATATCCACTATGACATATTTAGTACCCATAAAACTGTTAGTTATTAATGTTTTGGCCCAATAGGTGCTGAGTTGTGTTTTTTTTTTATTGGTTTTAGTTCTATCTGATTCTCCATGATCACATTTGGACTTTTATTGGCAAAAATACTGGAGTGGTTTGCCATTTCCTTCTCCAGTTCATCTTACAGATGGGGAAACTGAGGCAAATAGGAAAAAGTGCCTTGCCTAGTGTCAAACAGACAGTAAGTGTCAGAGGCCAGAGTTGAACTTAGGAAGGACTTCCTGACTCTAGGACTGGTACTCTATTCACTGGGCCACCCAGGGGACATGCTTTTATAAATCACACCAGTGGCTCACATGATGGGTAATTAGCTCATGTTTCCCAATATGCATATATTATTTCCCTATTAAAAAAAACCTTCTGAACAAAGTGTAGGAAATTACTTAAGCACATACTTGACTCAATACTTTACTTCAAAGTAATGCAAAGAGTATAAATTAAATTAGCATTGACATGTTTATATTAAATATAACAATAAGACATAATAGCTATGATTTAATAATTACCTTTTTTAAGGTCAATCTTAATTTTCTTCGCATTTTTCTTACTTCCAAACCCCATTAAGGGAGAAAGTGATGGTGATGATGGCTTTCTTGCTACTCTTGGTACTCGAGGGCTCCTGTTTTGTTGGAGAGAAATTTGTGTGTCTGTCTCCGGACTGCTCGGTCCTGTCAGACTAATTGTTTTTAATGCTGCTTTTCCTTGGATTGGAGAGGATATCTTTGTTCTCGAAGCAACATCACTATTACCAAAAATTCCGAGAGGTGCAATGACTGACTTTTCATACTGTTCACGGTTGTTTGGTGGAAGTACTTGTAAGAGCACATTTTGGGATTTCATCGCCTGACGGAAGACATCTTGAGCCCTTGAAATAAAAACATTTCTGTTTCAATACATAGTAAGCTATCTTCTAAGCTAAAATCATTTTCTTAGGTCCTAAGGGTATAATTTATTTACTTACGACTGTTATAATCAACATAAGAACTAGAGAATCTCAAGGAAAGATTCTTAACCTTTTTGTGTCATGGAACTTTTGGGCAATTTGGTGAAATATATGGACTCTATCTCTGAAGAATGTTTTGGAATGCATATATATATGTGATTTAAAAAGAAACAAATTATATTGATAAGAGTTGTCAAAATATAAAAATAATTTTGTCATCCACAGGTTAATACCTAGTTTCGAAGTTCTTCAACTTATTAAACATCATAGCAACCTCTAATTTCCATGCAAATGCTTCTTGAATTCATAAAAAATAGCTTGCATATTTTTAGGCTTATTTATGAACAAAGATATAGGATATTAGTACAGAACCAATATATCTGCTCCTATTTATGCATTTTAGTAGCATGATAATTGGATGGATTTTTGATCTCATTGGTGTTGGTTGTCCTTTTAATAGTATAACCCACCATGTCTTGTCCATGTCCTTCCATACATCATTCAGAGAGGATCCATACAACATATTGTTTTTTTAAATTGTTGTCTTAACATTCTCTAAGGTGCCAGCACAGGACCTGGTTGTATACATACTGACTCTCTTTTATTAAAATCATCATCTGTGTGTGGATTGCCTAAAAATGGCAATTGGGTTAATGACCCATCTTCCAAGCTGTTCCGAACATAAGTCATCATCAGGGGCTGCTAGTTTTTACTAGAGAGTGTTAGCATATTAAAAAGCTTATTATAAACTTCTTCTTTGTTTCCAGAAGCCTGCAATGACTCTCTTTAATATACTTTGTATATCTTATCATTCCCTAAAGAAGAAAAATCCCTAATTTGTATTTATTTATTACCTGACTTCTTAGCCGAACCTAAACAATTAGATTACTCCTTTATAGGAGTTTAAAATAGCTAGAATCTAGGCATTTGCTACTTTTACAGTAGAGTATTCTCATAAAATTTGTGCATGAAGACAAAAAGATAAATGTTTGGCACGTATTTTAATTTAAAATTATTTGTTTTAGTGTCTATTAGTCATTGAGTCCTGACAAACTCCTATCACAGATTTTCAGACTAATGGATACTGCTGACATCTCGTAAGTTAATTAACAAGCTGAATCAACAGTCTGTGAAAATAGTCATTAAACACTAGCCTGAGTGACCCACGTTCCAAGAAAAACAAACGCCATCCATTGATACCAAAGCATGACAACCATTCAGACGGGGAGGTTTGCTATAGTCTATGACTTAACATATACAGGGCTGCCAGTGACACATGTGGGGCCACCCCTGAGTGTGCTAAAACATAGAATGCATTTCTAAATGGATGTACAGGGGGTCATTTATAGGAAACTGACCAGAAGTTCTACCTACAATTTTGCCCATAATGAGCTCAATAACTATTATAAGCATTCTGGGGATCAATAAAGTAAATACAACAATAAAAAAGTGCTTACTGAGCAAAGGTTTTGTCTATGAGATCCACATTGTTGATTTTTATGATGCATTCATTTTCATGAAATAGTCCATCCCGTTTAGACCTGCTGTTTTCCTCAATACCCCGGATAAAGAGCCCTAGAATCCTGAAATATTGAGAATGAAAGCAAGATAAAATCAGAGTAAATCATGTTATCTATGTACAATTATTCTAAAATAAGTGCCCATCCAAAATAATGATGCCTCTTACATACCGCACTACTGTTGAATCATTAATTAAATGGGAGAATTTACAACAAGGCATGCTTCTTTAGTAAAACAAGTATTCCAAGGATAACACATTATACCAACCAAGAGAGCATTAATCTGTGACCTCATTTTTAATGTTTCCAGTAACTCAGCAAAGACTATTAGGATTTAGTGGAATTGAGAAGACAGGACTTATTTGTTTGGGATAGTAACACGAAAGCTTCCTGTAACGAGTACAATACACCAGAGAACAGAATCAAGGCAGCAACTTTTCATTTGGAAATGAAAAGAGGGATGGGGCTCAAGTGAAAAAAAATCACATTTCTCAAAATTCTTTTAAAATATTGTACTAAAAACTTTGCATATATAGAAAAGACATTTATGTTAAGAAAATATGACTGAGGTGACTGAAATTTATCTGGCTTTGGCTTAATGAAGTGTGTATCAATATTTCATCACTGGCATGGAGGTGACTGAGTTTTCAATGCAAACTCAAGTTCTAGGTTTTATCAAGTTGGAAAAGTTACTTTGAACGTGGTGAGTCTGTGTGACATCTAAGAATCAGTCCAAGTGTAGAATCACAATGTGAGAAGGTTGCTTGCTGCAAGATCAGTGACTCATTATCAATGTATGGACTGGATAAAATTAAACAAATACTCTCTCCCTAAAATTGATGAGGAGCAAATGTTATTTGCTGTAAGTCCTTAAACCAATAAAATCCACCAATTTCTTTATATTTTACAAAAAAATTACCTGTCCAGTTTATAGTTAAGCATGGATCTGTCAAAAAATTCTTCTTAGAAACATGTGAAACAACTGCTTTATTGGATGGTATATTCTTTAAGTTATATAGAATTTCAGAGAAGGAAAGATCAATAAGAGCTTGGAATTCCTAGAAAAGGCTTCCAAGGGAAGGTGAAAATTAAGCTCAATATTGTAAAATTTATCCATTTTGATAGGTAGCATAGAAAAAGGGGAAGCAAGAAGACCCAGGTGAGAAGAAAAAATGTGACCCAAAAGACAAAGAGATAAAAATGATCAGGGCAGCAGAGTAAAATGGAAACAGTGTTGAATTTGAAGTCAAGTGATCTGGGTTCAAGTTTTCTACCAATTATGACCTGTGATAAGTTATTTAGCTAATTTTCTCATCTGTAAATTAAGATGAGAGTTCCAAAGGACATCTGAGGAACCTTCCAACTCTAAATCTATGAGTTGATTATACTTTCTATTAATCTATATGTTGGTAGGGATAAGAAGGAGCTCAGGCTGATGAGTGGGCATGGGTATGTGTTAGTCAATAATGACACAAATGATTTAAAGGCTAGAGTGGAACCAGATTAGAGTAAAGCACAAGAAATATAATCAATTTAATAGAAAATATTTTTGAATATTTTTGAGTAAGGACATGATAGTATTAATGCAATGCTTTAGCATGTGTCTTTTGCCTTTCTTGGTATGCCCAATACTTGTCATGGTGCCTAGCATATAGTGGGCACATAAAGTCTTATTTTTAGGCTTTAGAAAAAGACTAGAGTCAGAGAAAACAATTAGGATTGGAAAATGGTGATAGGAATGGAACAGACAATGAAAAAAATTCAAATTTCTGTTAATATTTACTCTTTATTTCCAACTGCATAATTTTATTATAAATATGAACCAGAAAATAAAAATAATAAAAATTGTACATATTTTCATTTTGGTTTGGGGAATTCTCTTTTCCTCCCAAATGTGACAGGAAGCTAATTATAAGTCAAAGTTAGCGAAATATTTTCATTTTTCCCGATCCATATCTCTAAGAATTCTAAAGCATATAGATATATTTTAAATGCAGCTTTCATTTGTGTATTTTTGTTTGTGTATGTGTGCATGCATATGTATAGTTTTGTCATTTTCTTTTGTACAGGTGCCTGGTGGGATATTACAATGGTTTCTTTTCTTTAAATCTAAAATCTAAATAAAATGAGTGTTTTTTTTATGAAAGATATTATGGTCACAAGTGGGAAAAGGGCAGCTTACAATGAAAATATGGTGAAAATATAGAGATTCTGTTTGGATTTGTCTCCATTGCCTCAAGAGGTTAGTAGAGTAAATTAGTACTTACTATTGGTTAATAGTAGCCCAGATCACTTCACTTTGAACTCAACACTGTTTTCTTTATACTCTGCTGCCATAATCATTTGTATCTTTGTACCTTGTGGTATGTATTTTTTCCCCTCTTACCTGGATCATCCTCTTACCCCCTAACTCTGTGCAACCTATCAAAATGAATAGATTTTACAGGGTATAGTTTAATTCTCTCTTTCCCTCTGAAGTAGTAAAATAAGGATATACCCTGAATGCATCAAGCTCATGTGGTGATATTTATTGGGGTTTCTCCACTGTAAAAATACTTAATATAAACTGCATGGTGATGATGTGATGTTACAGATAATAACAGGCCTTGAGAGCTCAAGGTTACCATTTCCCAAAAGCAGATAAACTAGAAAACTGTTTGAAGTTAGAGAAAGTTGGTGGATCTACCCAGTGTATTCACTGATGTGAAAAACTGGGTTTAGATTTATTTTTTGATGACTTAGAATTCAAGTCAGATTTAGCATGCTCAGTTTGAAAGTAGTTCAAATATAATCTCAAAACCAGAACACAGTATTAAAGAATGCAATATTAATTATAATGATAAATAGTACAATGTTTAATATATACCATATAAAGGATATAATGTAAACATGCCATTAAATATTAATATTTATTAAAAGTATTACTTAGAAAGCCAGAATATGGATTCTCAGTTGGAAAGCATTTTGTTTTTCCAATGTCTGGATTTCCAGTATAGTGGGTTCACAATAACAAATCCATTGGTGGGGTGTTTTTTATATATATATATACACATGCCACAGTTTATATAAGCAACTATTTTGTTAATAGACATCCAAATCTTCCTTTAACTTAATTCAGTACAATATCAGTCATGTAAAATTACTCTCCAAGACTTAGTTTGATATTTTTGGAACCAACTTTATTTTTTTAGGCCATTGGGTTAAGATTTAGTTAACAGAGCATAGCTTATAATATATGATGCAGACCCCATGGAACTGAAAAAAAAGTAACTTTCCATGAAGAATTTATTGACAGAATTTCTCTGTGTATAAAATGTATATATTTAAAAGTTGATTTTATGTAATTTAAAACTAATGGATATTATTAGTTTGGGGACAAACACCAGATGAATTTTGATCTCCTTATTCCATAGTAAGGACAGAGAACTTCTAACAATTTCATTCATTCAAAATGGTGAAAATTCTTTGGTTGTTGTAGGTGTACCACAAGGGATAATCATCTCTCTGTGGATGGATGCAACTAATTCATTCAGAAGCAAGAACCAAACACAATGATTTATCAGCTAATTGGAATGTCAAATCACATAAATTATCAATAAGTTTCAATTTAATTAAACAAATATGTAAGTGCCTTCCATTTGTAAAATATTTGTACTACAAATATGAAAAATGACAGATATCTGCCCTTTTACAGCTCAAGAACAATTCACATTTACTAATATTCATACCTTAAAACATAATAAGCTCAACTATGTGATATGTTTCTGTGTTTTTCTCATTTTTATTGCTGGTATACTTCCTTTCATCATCTTTTACCAAGCCCTTGATCCTTCCTGCCTTTTCTTTGTATGTTTTTGTTTTCTCTCAATTTTCATTTCTTTCTTTTCCTAATTTTATTAGCATATCTCTTCTTATTATTCTACTTTATAATTTCCTGTACTTTAAAAATATATGTATGTACCCATATATATTTGTTGTAATTATTTGGTGATAATGTAATTGTATAAGTGTTCTGTGTTTTTAAGTTTAAAATATAAGCTACACTTGTTCTGCTACTAGAACAAAATAAAAGGCTTAAGTTGTTTAATTTGTGAGTAGATATTATTTAAATTCCCCCCCTAAAACTCAGTGTCCCTGAAAAATAAAAACAAAAAAAATTTCACCACCTTTGTTATAATGCTATGATCTCAATATTTGTTAACTAATAAAGAAGACTCCTGTTTATAATTAAGTATTCCATCTTAGGTTAAAGAGTCTCATAGCAGGTGTATTTACATCATGCTAAAGAAAAAAAGAAATAAGAGGTGAGAAAAATAAGGCAATATATACATCAAATTGTATTCATCTTAGTCAAAATGTTAAATTTACATTCAATTTGAATTAATGACACAAACCAATAAAATGGAAGGAAATTAAGAGCTAAGTCCTTCATTCTGACCTTAATTCACCCTCCTATGGCAAAACAGTGAAACCATATGGTATTGTAAAGTCAGCCACTTGTCTGACATCTTTCTATGTACACATGGGTTGAGTTAAGCATGCTTTCTCAGGCTGAACTCATTATTTCTTAACTTTTATTGGTTCATGTCTCCACTTCTACATTATTTTAATGTGCTTTCTAATTAAATTTCCTTTCTATAATACAAGTTGATAGTATAAAGAAATGGCAGAATGATTCCATTGAGTTATTGAATGGAAAGGTGCCTATTCTCTACTTATCAGCTTATGAAACCACAATGCTGGTAGTTATTTGAAAGTTTGGGCAAGATACCATTTCTATTCTATAAAATCAAGAATGCAGTGAGTAAACTGTAAGAGCCACATCCTTGTAATTTCAATCTTTTATTATATCTCCTACAGTTAAACAATAGCATAAACTGTGGGAGAAATTCACATTTCTATGTTATGAACTTTTCCAAGCAACTGCTGAAAACATAGCATGTTCATTATCACATTACAGATTTCCTCACATTTCCCTAAAATGGAGATGCCATATTCCAGTTTCGTTAAGTTAAAAGGGACTAGTAATTTAACCACACTGGTAGTCCCAAAGCTATATCAGCACACTTCTGCCAAAAAGCATTCCAATTTCTCAAGACAACTGGGTAAATATTCATCCCTGTCTGTCAAAAAAACAGCTTGTTCAGTGCCATAACCCATAATGTTTATAAACAAGGTTATTAACATGTACAGGGAATGAGCCAATGAGCTCCACCAGCTTTTCAGTTCATTTCTTTTTAAGGGGCATTCATTTTCCTGAGAAGTTGGCATCAAATGTATTTGCAAAAAGGTGATGACATAGCAATTACAGGTAGCAGATGGCTACCTGCTGTCAACAATGCCAACCCAAATATCATGGTTAAATCTGGACTTGCCTAATATGGCAGGCTGTACTGAGTAAATATTCATGGGCAGTAAACTAATATTAAATAACCTTACCAAAAAATGGGCGCAGTGGAAAAAGCTGTGGACAGGTATTCAGTAGATTAGAATTCTAGTCTGGATTCATAAGGTCATAAGATCTATAATTCTTTTATACATATGCACATATATAGATATAAATATATATAGACATATAGTATATATAATATTATCATATATTATATATATCTTTAAGAAAGGAACTTAAAGATCATTAGGCTAAATGCTTAAATTTGCAAAGGAAGAATCTGAATCTGAGGTTTCAGAGATATTTAGTNCTGTTTTTTCAATGACAAATGAAAGACAAGAAAGATAAAAAAAAGATAATTTGACCTAACCAACCCATAATAGATTAAGAAAAGGAGAGACTAGCATGAAATATATATATATATATATATGTATATATATATATAATCAGTGACTCCTTTCCTGAGTAATAAAAAGCTTAACTAAAAGGTTTTTATATGCATAATAATAATGAACAATTAATGTTCCTTCAGCCTTATAAAGAGGAAATATAAATGACACAGGAAAAATGCCAAAAGCTTTAGAAAAAAATATTTAAGGTCAGAAATAGCTAGCTAGACATTATTATTTCCTATTTACATGAAAATTACTTTAAACTTGATGTCAAACCCCAAACTACAATTGTTATAAATGCTTTTCTCTTCCAAATTGAAAATGGTAGAATTGTAGCTCTTTTCTAGAAAGTTAGGAAAGGTATTAAGAGGATATTTTGTGAGAAGTCCTTAATGAATTCACTAGGCATGAAATATTCTCTAAATTACCAATAATCTAATATGACTACATTAACTATATTCTGTCAAGCAGAATAAAGTTTATTTTTCTTGTTATTTTTCTATGTAAACCTTATAAAATGAAAGTGGTAAAAAAAAGCATGTCATTTCCCATTGTGTATAGAGAGATGATGAAATTCTAAAGCTAGTAATAAATTCCAAATGAATACTACCACATAGATACTGGCATTACTTGAAACTTGTTCAGTCAAGTAGTCTACGTCAGAAGCCTGGAATTAGAGAACCAAGACACATCTTCATATAGACAAAATGATATTTCAGGGTATATAATACTCAATCATTCTTGCTATATAATGTTGAAAATGGTAATTGTTAGGTGTTCATATTATATCAAGAGAGAGGAAATATTAAAAATCATAAAGTATCACTTCAAAATGTCTCCAGTCCCCTGATTCTACAGCTATCTAGAGAATGGAATACGGCTTTTGATAAGATGGTAATCAATCCTTTTAATAGAATCACGGATTCATAATTCAGGATGGTACCTTAGAGATATCATCTAGTCCTGTGTGCAGCAAGAGAGGACCTGGGGCAGCTTAGACATTACAAGGATACAGTATGCAGTCATGAATTTTCTCAAATGATAAATAGTAACGTTATAGCAGATTTTTTTTTATACAGAGTTCCTCATACTCAAAGAGTCTGGGAACCACTGACCCAGTCAATTTCTTAACATGAAATGTAGTGTTTCAGGATAATGGCTGTACTTCATTTTTAAAGACCAACAGGGTTAGGAATCTGCTTTATCATGATAAACCATATTTATGCCTAACTCTCAGAGTTTGTTATCTTTAGTCTTTCCAGCATTTGATTTATCTGTACAAAGAGAGTAAAAAATAACATTTTACCATATCTATTATTAAATTCCAGATAATAGTTAAAAATACCCAATTTATATAGTATACCCAAACCTGTGTTAAAGAAATGGATTTGTTTCATATTTTGTTCAAGTGACAAAGAATAATAAATAAATATTAATCTCTAAATGATAATTGTTCCCTAAATGATTTATAATCTAAAGTTTTAATTAAACAAAATAAAACCCTCTACAGCACAAGGAGACCTTCATGCCATGTTAACATTCAGATCTTAGCCTCTTATTATCATGTATTCTATACATTAATTTAATAGAAAATGAAATAATCTTTGACCCATCCTTGATTAGAACGAAGTCCACTCTTGACAACCATATTGTTGACACTCCAGAAAATGTCAACATATATCAGAAGGAGTAGACAATTATTATGAAGGGTCCCAGACAGATTCTGCACATGATTTTGATCATATGAACAGTTGAGGTCAGTCTCCTTTTAGAGAAGGCGAAAAACTCTGGGTTGATAGGTAGTGGGGAAATTAAAATTTAATTCTCATTGTTCACAAGAATATATAATTGTACAAAAACATGCTCAAAGACATAGATCCTGGTTTTGTACTCATTCCTCATCTTCCTCATCAATGTTGTCATTCAACAGAATGGATGACTTGACTGGTCAAAATTAGAAACTTTCATATGAAAAATATATTATCAAAGTATGCATGAAACCAGTGGCTACTTGTCCTGTATCTCAAGTCTCAAAATTTGAGTAAATTCTAGAAGGAAAGGGTATTAAACGTGTAACTCTAATTCTTCAAGACTGATTCCTAGTCAATCAGCATCTCTGGAAGAATACTAACATGAAAAAGATAAAGATTGTTTCAGGGACAAGTCTGGGGCTATTAAAAGTATTGAATAATTTTCAAAAGACAATTCAGGCTATTCTCCTACTAATTCTGGGACCAGCATATTGCCCATCTCCTACATCTGCCAAGGACATAGGTATCCATAAGACCAGGTCTTTGGAATGTACATCCACTTGTGTATTACCATTGGACTAAAGATATTCTTTGTTGGGTCGCTAATTATTCAGTGGTTAGTTAAACTGAACTCTCTTTAAATGATTATAGACCTCAATTAAGAGGCTCTGAAATGTCTACTGCAAACAGAAGGATCTGAAAAACCTCATCATCTATAGGGAAACCCTTATCCTTTTCCCTTCTGTGTTGGACATTCTCCATGACATTAACAAACACTTCTGGCAAACACAGATGTCTTCACATTATGTTTTGCTTGATAATAATAATCAGAAGAGTTAGAGTTATTTCTGTTACTAGCCATTGAGGATGGCATTTTGACCTATTGAATTTTGCCTCTTTCACCAATGTGTTCACTATTTTCCTATCAGGCAAAGCATATCATTAGTTCTATGCAAAGGAATTAAGTGAAATAGACTAATAAAAAAGTTTTGTAATAAAACATTCACCTCATAAACATTGAGCATATTCTTACTACAAATAGGTCGGTGGAGAGAGTAAGCAAGAAGTAGGAATCATGAATGAGAAGCCCACATTTGAAGAATTGTAAAGGGGGCAATTTACACCTTTGTCTCCAACAGGACTTCAGTGTTTTCTGGAGATATCATAATAATGCTCACACTTTAGACCATAGCATCCCTGATGATCACATTATACTATTAAGCTTACTGGATCTATTTATTGCTTGCTAGATTTGTTATTCTGCTGATTTTCTAGATGTACTGGTTTTTTGTCTTCTCTGATTTCCATTTCATTGAGGCCATCTCAATCATCTCACCTTCACTCATCTCTGATTTTCATTTCATTGAGGCCATCTCAATCATCTCACCTTCACTCATCCGAAATAAAATGACTACAATTTCTCAGTACTAAGGACAAGCTGACAGTCATTTGGTCAGAGATATCATAACTATATGATAAAAGTCAGTCAGAGATTCTCTAGGGTTAGACTGAGTCAATCCTCTATGTCTTCTGTTTCTAAAATGGATATCAAATTCATCTTTTTTTCTAGTATAGGATCAGAGGATCTAACACCTCCTCAAGATTCTCTCTGGCTAATTTGCAATTGAATTAACCAAGAAAAAAACAACTAAAGAGGCAAATCAAGTGTTTTTCATTGACTAGACTGAATTCTTGTCTCTTTTTAAAAAAGTTGTTAGTAGAAAAGACTGATGAATTTGGTGATATGTTTTGCCTAGCCCAAACCTCCATCCTCTGAATTCTAATTTAGTATTGATTTTGATCTTTGATCTAAAAAGCTTATGGTCTGAACACACAAGTCATTTGCAAACAATTTCAGCATTAATAACCAACATCCTGTTAAAATATAATCAGTTTCATTTTTGATGATATTCTTTGGCGATGCTCTAACTTTCTTCTTGAAGAAAGAATTCACAGTATATATAGGAAAGCATACTCATATCCTAGAAGGCATTCTCATCTTTTATGTCTTCTATTTGCTGTGCTCCTATGCTAATATTTTCATTAAATTCTCAAAGTATTAAAATATATATTGACTTAACTTGGAAGGTCTTGTTGAATTCTTTGTAGAATTTCTCTAATCCTAAACCTCTGTAACAGATGTTGGCACATAAATCATAAACAACTGTAATGCTTACCACAGAAGCACAGTAATAAAAGAGAACCACAAGCAAGGGTCTTGTGTAATGACTGCATCTGAATTCATAAAATGATCACTGCTTCTGCCCCACTTTTCTCTCTAAGAACTTGTGGGTCATCTGATTTAGCTGCAACATCTTTTTGTCTTTGTATTACATTTAACAAAAATGTCCAAACTCACATAATGTAATTCTGCCTGTAACAATTTCCTCACAATGGTCACTGTACAAGTAACTCATATTTAGAGTTCCAATAGTAATAGTAAAGTTAGGCAGTCTAAAAATAAATAGATGGTTTGAAAATCAGAATGATTCTTAGTGTGTTCTCTATCTCTGTCTGTCTGTCTATCTGTCTCTCTGAAAGAGAAGACAATAATGATTCAGAAGACAGAGAAGGAACTTATATTTTTCTCTATCTAAATGGTATCACTGGCCAAAAATTTAACAACAAAACAGCCATTAATCTATCTTACTTAAGAATGCTTAAAAATGTGTATTTGTGTGTGTGCGTGCATATGTGTGTGACACCTAATTGGTTTAAGATTGATTCCTGCTTTAATGGATTCTGATTGCCCTTTCTAATATCTGAACAAACTATTGTGATATCTTTAAACCGAACAATTACCATTTTCCCTTTTCATTAGAAATTGCTTTTATATCTGTTAAACTACTAGCTAGCACAGGGAAAGGTATGAAAGGATTTCAGACCTATTGATTACAATTTACATGTGATTTTTGAATATCTTATATATTTAACACAAAATTATGAATATTTCAGAGGGCATTTCTTACTCTGGTCTTGATCCTTTTTTTGTATCAAAATTAGAGAAATTGGCATGAAAATAGAAAAATTGGCAAATACATTTTTTATTGTTTTGAAGGGAAAAAAAAAGAAAATTCAGTAAAAGAACCATTGACTACCACATAGAGTTCATAGCATATATTATCTTTAGGAACTAAAATAAATACAAGTAATAGTACCAGATCCTATTCATTATTACACTAAATTTTTTCAAACATTGAGTTTTATCTGAGATTGGAATAGACTTTATGAAATCTTTTTTACTTTGACAAAGTTTATAGTATGTCTTAAAAACTCATAATGTAGTAGGACCATTATGTATGTAGTAAGATCATCATGCTCAGATGTATATGATAAAGGCTGGGCTTGAGAGGGAAGGGATAATTAGATGGGGGCAGCTGGGTAGCTCAGTGGAGTGAGAGTCAGGCCTAGAGACAGGAGGTCCTAGGTTCAAACCCGGCCTCAGCCACTTCCCAGCTGTGTGACCCTGGGCAAGTCACTTGACCCCCATTGCCCACCCTTACCAATCTTCCACCTATGAGACAATACACCGAAGTACAAGGGTTTAAAAAACATAAAATAAAAATAAAAAATATATATTTAAAAAAGGATGGAAAGAATATGCTGGGAAAAGATTTTATTTTTAGGAGGAATAGAACCGAATGCCAGAGATAGATTCTAAGGATGTTATAATAGGAAAAAATGGGTGACTGGGTGAAGAGAGATTAGGTGACATGAAGTAAACAAAAGAAGGGAAAATATAATCAATTTGAAAATAGCATGACAAGTAGTAGTACAGGCAGTATTCACTTAAACTAAGTACAAAGCACACTAACAGAAAAGCAGAAGGGCAGAAGAATTAGAATAAAAAAGCATTAAGTATGGTGGATATTAGTAGACAAAGTGGTTATAAACAAATCACTGGAACTATATATATGGCATCATCCAAGAGTAAGAAAGAACTCAAGGCTGAAATTATGGAACTCTGGTCAAAATATGAATATGCATTTACAGAAATAGACATAGCTTCTCAACCTCTTTAGGCTAAGATATAGAGTATAAATAATTATAAATATATGAGAAGACTAGAAATATGTCATTAACATTTTAGGAACCACACACTGATGATTATTACTCACTATGCTGGGTTAGCTGATAGAATAAAAATAGAATTATTGAACATATAATATTACTCTTATGGAGGAAATCATATTCACTGATATATCAGAGTACTTTGAGAGAATAATCATTTGAACAAAATTAATTTAGGTTTCTAAAAAAGCTTTTGACAAGGTTCCACATTAATGGCTTAAAGATAAAAACATTACTGATATTAGAATAATGGAAAAAGAAAAAGAACTGGGTTGTGGACAGGAAACAAACAGTGAGGACAATGAGGAATTTCCCTGAAAGTAATGAAAGTAGGGGTCCCAGGAATGATGCTGAAACAAGTCAGTATCTACTCTTTGAGCAAAAGTTCCATAATTTTTATTGTTTAAAAACAATTATTTAAGTGAGATCAGAGATACTGATATTGTTGGGAAAGCTGAGGTCATTAAGAAGACCAGCATCAGGACAAGAATATCAATGATTACCAAAATGACATTTCATTCTATTCCTTTCCTTTCCTTTCCTTTCCTTTCCTTTCCTTTCCTTTCCTTTCCTTTCCTTTNCTCTCTCTCTCTCTCTCTCTCTCTCTCTCTCTCTCTCTCTCTCTCTCTCTCTCTCTCTCTCCCTCTCTCCCTCTCTCCCTCTCTCTCCCTCTCTCTCTCTCTTTCTTTCTTTCTTCCTTTCTTCCTTTTCTTTCATGGGATGTGTAGAAACAGGTTCTCTTTCCTTTATATGTACAGTCATCTCTCCTTATTATATTGCAGTTCCCTTATCATGGCTTCACTGTATCATGAGTTGTTTGTTTTTTTTTTAATCTTTAATTCTGTATCATGGAGTTACATCTATCCTGGCACACCATTGGCTGATAAAATGAAAGGTGGCCAACCACAGTACTGTGTTCTGTATCCTGGGTGCTGTTACTGTAGGTTAATAAGAGCGTGTAAAAGGTTGATAGGAGAGTGGGAAAGATTTATAAAGCCTTAAAATATATAAATATATATGTATATATATATACACACAAACACACACACATATATATGTAACTTTCACGATAGATGAGGGATCACTGTGTACAAAGATACTTGTAAACACTTAGTTTTTTTAGTACTAAGCAACTACTTAGTACACACAAGCAATTTACTACATAACAAAACTGTGCTCACACAGTGGATATTATCTCTAGCATTAGCACATGAGGTTTTACCCTTAGCAAATGAAGTCCTCCCTCACCCTTGACTTTCTTCCTTATTTCTTCAGGGTGAGTGACTAAGGGAGGAGCTGAATCTTGGGTTTTCCAGCATGTCTGAAACTAGAACCCAGCTCCATCATTATTTTTGTCACCTAAATCTCTTTCCCCAAGTTCCCATTCATTGTAGGAACTAGGTCTTTGTTCCATTCCTTCTTAGTGACAGCTACCTTCTAGTCTCCATCTAACTCCCAAGTCTTTTGATGTAGCAGGCTCTGTTTAGATAGACCAGTGGTTCCCAAACTTTTTTGGCCTACTACCCCCTTTCCAGAAAAATATTACTCAGTCCCCTGGAAATTAATTTTAAAAAATTTTAATAACAACTAATAGGAAAGATAAATGCACCTGTGGCCATCACTGCTCCCCTGGATTTCTGCAGCACCCACCAGGGGGTGGTAGTGCCCACTTTGGGAATCACTGAGCTAGAGTATGAGGAGGGAAGGCAAGTAGGGAAGAATAAGCCCAAATAAGCCAGAACTAGGGTATCCACAAATTGTATTAAGAAACATAGGTACTGAACCAAGAGAGGGTATTAGCATGAGTATGTCCACTGGCCTCAACCATTGCTACAGGGGAAGAAGGTGCTTAGTGAAAGCCTGGAGCAGAGAGCTTCATGCAGATAGCATCTAGGCAGAAGGATGTGGGGCATACTTTGTTCAGACAGGTCATTATCATCTTTGGATAATGTTCATTCCTGGGGATTATTCTCCAAAACTGTCAACTACCAACCTACCAAAACTGTCAACTACCATAGCTTCACCTATGTTTTCTACTCCCTAATGCTTTTCTATGTTTCTCTGTAACACAGAGTTCAAGGAATCAAACAGGAAGGTGAGAAATGACACAAGTGTCGACTCATTTGCCTGGGATGTATAGGAAAAGGTCAATGTTGCCCTCATAGATGATGGTCATGTTTCCAAAAAAAGAGAACCTCAATGTCAGAGTCATTAGTCTTGTTGAAGACATTTTTTCTCAAAGGCATTCTGCCCTTTTATGGAGGGGAATGATTCATCCCAATACTTGGCCAGAAGCTGATGTTCACCATTATCCCTTTGATAGTGTAAAAAGATGGTTCTGGAAACTACAGACCCAGATGGTCTGCAGCACCAGTGCCCACTCTCCTTTTCCCCAACACTTCCCCAGATTCTGATGCTGTCTCACTTCTTCCCATCTTCTGGGTGCAATCTTTAGCAAAGTTACAGCCCCGTCCCCTGAACTCAAGTTATCCATATGGAAGATGTTTATTCAGTGAGGGGATGATAAATACTAATAAACTAGCATCCAAGGGCTTGTGTAAAAAACAGGTAAGCAACATGATAGAAAATGTTTTAACTTTTTTAAAGATCAGGGCATTGTTTGTACCCATTAAATAGGTACAGAGATCAAGATTCAGTTTGTGAAGAAAAAAGGGAGAGAAAGCAACCTAAGGAAGGGAATTAGAAATGGAAAGAAGGAGAGGTTAGGACAAGGAAAGTAAGAGCAAATATAAGGAAACCTCTATAAATCTGTAAGGTTTTTCCATTTTTAAGTATTCATGAGGATAAAAGAATGTATGAGATTAAATACATGCCTCAGAAAGCCTCTGATACTAAAAATGGTTTAGGATGCCTTCTTTACTCTTCTTGAGATAGAATCAAAGTATATTAAAAGTGATTGATAAAAACTGAACCCTGTGAGAAAGCACTTAACTTTTGTTCAGTTGTTTTTCATCATTTTTGATTCTTCATGACTTCATTTGGGCTTTTCTTATCAAAGATACTAGAGTATTTTGCCGTTTCTTTCTCTAGTTCATTTTACAGATAAGGAAATTGAGTCAAACAGGGTCAAGTGACATCCTTAGGGTCATATAGCTAGTGTCTGAAGCCAGATTTGAACTCAGAAAGATGAGTCTTCATGACTCCAGGCCTGATACTCTTTCCACCTAACCACCTAGTTGCTCTGCACCTACATTTTTCTAGGAATTTATATGCTCTATTTATATATTCACTCACTCTAAATGATATCCTTCTTTAAATATTTATACAAATGTTAATCATTAATAATAATATCACATTGATAAATATGGTCATTTTGACAAATTTATATTTTATAGGCAAAAACATAAAAGAAATTTAAAAATGGTTTCTTCTTTCCCTCTCAGTAATCAATGCTGAGGATTAAGCCTAGTTGGTTGGTTGATGATACCATAAACCAGGTACACCCATTTGCCTGGAGAAAGCTACTTAGCCTAGTACTTATGAAGTGCTAACCAGGTTCTAAGGTGATGCCTTGGAAATTTAAGTTTATAATCTTATGGCAAATATCACCATTAGGAAATATATCTTCAATTTACGAGGTGTTGACAAACTTTCAGAAAGATTACATTGAGAAAGAATAATAGGTATAAGGTAAGAGACTCCCATTTATAACCGGTCCTATTAATCTTTTCAAAAGGGAGGTTTTGTATGGTCAAAAGATAATGTCAGCCATTGAGTGAGACAAAGCTATGGAACTCCAACCATAATGGTCCAGACAAATCCTAGCTCTAGCTAAAGAACAAAGGCTTGGCCTCAGAGGGCTGAATTAGGAACAATGGAAGGAGGTTCCTGGGAAGATTTTGGCTTGATACAAGGATAGACATATAATTGGAACAACCCAAAGCTTCCTCAGGGGACAGTTGATTCTTCCTCCCTGAAGACCTTCAGATAGAGCCTACATGTGTATCATCCTTTTGGAGGATTGAACTAAAGAAAATTCCTTTTTATATGTGGGTTGGAGTAGGTGGTTTCAGAGATTATTCCCTTTATTCTTTAAAATTAAATAGTGTCAAAAATAAAAGATGGCTAGTCCTGTTAGCATTCATTTCCTTCAGTTGGGCTACAAAAAAAGAGCACCATCTTGTAAAATGAAGGTCAATAATCACTCAGGTCTATCAAAAATGAAATTATTTGCCACGCACCTTAATGTACAGCAGGCAAAAGAAAGGTATTCACAGATTTTGCAGTTTGGAATGCAAATCAATACCAACAAAAAGCAGGGCTATGAATGAAGAGGGTGGTTGACCATCTCAGAAGATGTATTCATTTCACACACTGTGGCCAAGATTTTGTAATTCTCAAAGAAGCAACAATATAATTTTCAGAAAAGAAAAAGATCAAGTCCAGTATGTACCATGATGGTCTCCAAAGTCTAGGTTTTACAGGGTTATATGATGGAAGGAAACACTATTAATGAAAACATGGTGATGTTCCCAAAAGGGCATTACTTCAAGTTCTGAGAAAGAACTGTATAGACATGTTTATGAAACGGAAAAACACACTGGTGATTAGAAGTACCTGGATGTGTGTTTAGCATTTTGCGATGTCAGCAGTTCTGGCTGTCCACTAAACATGACTTCCCCATCTTCCAAACTCTGTGGTGAACCCTGTAGCAAAAGACATAGGTAAATACAGACATTCCATTTAGATTTTGAAATAAGAACAGAATGTTCAAACATTGCAGATGCCCTTGTGGTTTTATTCTCTATTGGTCAAATTCTCTCATCTCTGGGAAGACTTGGGAACAGGTGTTAGTCATTTCATTTCTCCTTGTGTTCTTTTCTTTCTTATTTGGTTTCTGAAATGCCCTCGTGGACTTTTTACATGCGGTGTAATGTTAAGAGTGTTGGAAATGATCATTTGCCTTTGTGCTCATCATCTACAGATTTTGGGGGATGGATTTTTTCATATGAGCAAGGAAAAAGAAGTACCAAGGGAAGACACCATTGACAGCCAGTGATGTATTGGCTTTAATGTACTGTACTGCACCGTAGCCCTCATGGCAGTAATATAAACAGAGCAAAATCCATAAAAAACATCTTGCCTTGAGAGGTCACTTCTTTCAAGAATGTAACAGGAATATAGCTGAAAGACATAAATCTACACCTGTCATTCTGCCAAGGAGAATTTGATTTAGAATGTGATCTTCACCAGACCAAACCGAAAGCCAACCATTTAATTTCTAAAATTGCAAAACTCTCTCCCAATGTAGAAGTGGATTGCTTTGAGATGATTGGTGAGTAAGACTGTCATACTTCTAGAACAGTAAAGGAAAGATGTGATCTAGAAATAGTGCCATATTGGGGGAGTCTAATTCACATAAGAATCATTTCTTTGCTACCAAGATCATGTTTGGGCACTTCCAGTGGATATCATTCCAGTGATTCACAGTTTTTCAGGAGGAGGAGGTTAATGGTAAGAGACATACAGATAGTTTTCCCAAGCTATTAATTCTGGCTAGAGCATGAAGAATCTTTTGCCATAAGGATAGTCATTTTTTTAGTACTGCTTTGTGTATATAGATCAAGGAACCTCTGTATAGTTCTAAGAATCTTCTTTTTTTAAAAAAAGATATAGATGTAATCAATTTTTATTTCTTTTAAAATATTTTATTTTCCCAATTATATGTAATAATTTTCAACATATGTTTTCTGAAATTATAAGATCCAAATTGTCTCCTTCCTTCTCTACTCCTAGAGATGGCAAGCAATTTGAACTGGGTTATCATGCAAATGTATTTTAGTTTTAAAATGAAAATATACTCTAATTTAATCTCACCTTATGAGAAATTTAGACTTTAAAAAACTACAATAACACCTTTAAGAAAACAACTCACTTAAGTACTGTGTTAACCAAAGGTATTTGTTTAAATGAACCACATCTCCCCCATTAAATTTCTCTCTTTTTATTTATTTATTTTTGGACAGGGTAGCAAAATGGCATATGGTGGTTATTGGTTTGGTAAGTTCCTTTAGGTGTCCAAGCAGTTATGCAAATAAGGACAGAGATAGGAATAATAAGGTAAATTTATAGCTAGAAGGAACCTGAAAAATTATCTAATCTAATCCCCTCATTTTAAAGATTAGGAAATGGAGGTCCAGAGACAGTAATTAACTTGTCCAAGTAGTTAATAGATTCAGGACTTGAACCAGGGCGACTCTTAAAACCCATTGTTTTTCAGTATACCATGTTGCATATTAAAGTCCACTTAAATGAAACAAAATAACAGTGTGAGGACACCAAAATTAAGGATTACAAATATTGTGAAGTAACAATATGAGTGATTGATAGGACAAATGGGACATGCTAGACTTCAGAATGAAGGAAATGGTGGGGAAGGGGTAAAAAATTAAAAAAAAAATGCAGGTTCTATAACATAATTCAATAACATTTATTCAGTGCCTATGTAGAGAAAGAGTAATGCTAAATCATTTGGGGAAATAAAAAACGTTTAGATATGAAACAATTTATGCTTCAGGGGGCTTTCAGTCTAGTAGTGAGATTCATAAACATTTAACTGGACCATTACCATTATTACCTGATGACAAGCACATCAAAAGAATGGTACACAAAGTAATTGGTTATTACTGATTAGGTGGAGGTAGGGGATCAGGGAAAGCTTCATAGAGGAGGTAGTATGAGTTGTATTTTAAAGGATGGGTAGAAATGTTGTAGATATAAAAGTACTAATTAGTAAAATTGCTACATGAACTTTCAGAACACTATTTTTACAACAAACTTGTGAATTAAGTAGAGTGCTGAAGCCAGGATAAAAAAATCTCGGAATTCTGAAACCAAAGTTCTTAATGTTATTTCATACTACAGAAGAAGAGAAGCAAATAAAAATAACTTATTGACCTCAGACTTTTTAACCTATAAGCTGGATATGTGATTACACATTTTAGTCAGCTATGTGGTACAGTAGATAAAGTGATGGACCTGGAGTAAGGAAAAACTTGATTTCAAATCTTGGCTCAATCACTTACTAGTTGTGTGACCAAAGGAAAATTACTGAATCCCATCTGTCTCAATTGCATCATTAATAAAAAGAAAATAATAAAAGAATTTACCTCCCACAATGTTTGTGAGAGTCAAATGAAATGATAAATATAAAGTGCTTTGCAAACTTTAAGGCATTATATAATGTGTAGCTATTATTACTATCTGATTATTTGGGTAAGCAAATAAATACCTAGAGTAAAGGTAGTCTCTTCTTCATTAGTTCTTTGAAAGAATGTTTTAGCCAACAATTTGAAGGTTTAGGGCTCAGAATAACTTGAATACTCTTGGAACATGCTTCAAGAACCCAAATTTAATTTTAGACATTTATTTTTGGCTACATTTCTATATCAAAATGTATTAAATCTATAGTCATTTCTTGTTTATTTAGTCAGATGGGGAGGGATATGGGAACACAGTCAAATAGATAAGTCAAAAATGGAAGATAATTAAAAATCATTTTTATTTAGCCTTGGGAAATCCTTTTGTGTTTATGCATGACTATGGGAATTCTCAGCACATCAAAGAGAATAATGAAACCTGTTATATAAAGGTCTGATCCTCCATATTTGTTTCAGAGACTTGTAAGACATGAGGGTTGAGAGTAACCTTAAAGATTTTCTACTCTAATCCTTTCTCTTTCTCTTTCTCTTTCTCTCTTACACACACATGCACACACACACATATGTGTGTGTGTATATATATATTTACATTTATATGAAGAAACTAAGTTCTAGAGAGATTAAATGTCAAAATAGAAAATCATTTCCTTTCCTCATTTTACCTTAGGAAGAGCCCTGATATGATATTTCTTAAACTGACCAAGATAGCTGGCCACTATGATTAAGCTTTTTAATTCACATTTTCCTTGGGAAGTTAATTCACTTGTTAGTTCACACCTTCAAGCTGCTATTTAAAAGGCTCTCTTTTCTCTCTTCTGCCTCTAACCTGAAGAAGAGCAAAGATCCTATTTATGTCAACAAAATACTTAATTAAACCAAGTAGGTGGCAATATCAATTAGAACCTGGAAGCAAGATTGGCCCAGCTCAAGTGTGGATAATCTGTTCAAAAGCAGATAATCTGCTCAAAGATAATTCAGAGTTGACTACAAGTTGTAAGCAATAATGTCAGTCAGTAAGTGGGTACTCAAGAATGAAAGATAGGTACATAATTTAACAAAAGAATATTGTTCAGTTTCTTAGTAGAATATTATTGATATTCAATTCTTCAGTAGAAGAATATTATTTTTAAAAATATTCTGAATTTAGATTCAGTTCCTCAGTAGAAAAAATATTCTAAAGGGGCAGCTAGGTATATTAGTAGATAGAAAGTTAGGTCTTATATCAGGTGGTCCTAAGTTCAGATCCAAACTCAGGTACGTTTTAGTTTTGTGACCATGGGCAAGTCACTTGATACCAATTGCCTAACCCTTGCTGCTTTTCTGCCTTGCAACTAATACTTAGCATTGTTTCTTAGATAAGGAAGGAGTTTTTAAAAAATAGTATCCTAAAGCGACTGTATTCCAGTTTCCTAAATGGGTCATAACTATATCATACTATTTCAGCTAACAGATAATTTCTCACCTAGCAAAAACTTACACTTACTAACTGTAGATGCTTGAGTAAGTCACTTGGTTTTTTAGATTTCTTTTTTTGGTAAAATGAGGTAATTGGACTAGATGTCCTTTTAGTCAAACATTTCCCTGGAGTAAAAGTAGACTCTTCCTCATTAGTGCTGTGAAAGAATGAACTAGATAGACAATAATTTGCAGGTTTGTAGCTCAGAAGAACGAATTTTTTTTTTAAGAACTCTCTAAGACTCTAAACTTCAGTCTAGATATTTATGGTTATGTTTCTAGACAACAATGTGTTGAATATTAATAGGAGGTTTGATACATGCAAATGTATTATATAAAATTGGAGGTCTTTCCCAGTTCTCTTACAAGGGTTTTTTTACCTTTTCTCTATTTTCAAGGTATATCTTCTCTGAACTTCTTGTCTAGATGTGAGAGGGACAACAAATACCATTGGATATTAGGTAATAAAAAAAAACAAATCCGGGTTGATTTTAACATTGCTGTGGAAAAAAACTTTTAAGTTTTTGGATATCAGCAACTGAGTGCAATCACTATCTGATCTCTCATTCCAAGAATCATCTGAAATAACTGAAAAGCAATAATGCGAAAGTACTTGAATCTTTATTTCAATAAATTACATGGTGAAAGAAAGAGTCACAACTCAAAAAATGAATATGATTTATTTTTTACTCAGTGTGCTTATGTAATTTGAAGAAGATCTGTAGAAACATGTCTTTTAAATTAGGAAGACAGAGGAAAAAAAGAGTGTTAATTTAGCCAAATTTGAGACTGACATTGAGTCTTATGGAAACCTTGAAGTTTGGGAATGCCTTAAATTCATTTCTGGAAACAGTAATGCTTCTACAAAGCTACATTTAAATTTTAATAAACAGTGTACATTAAAGTTGCTATGCTTTGTAGCAGCTCAGGAATACAGAGATGTGATAAGTTTCATCTAAGATGCAGCTGTTTCAAAATGTTCTTAATCTCTTCAACTGGCTCTCCTGCCTAGAAAGTTCAAGAGAAAGATCCATCTTGCCAAGCAGGCAAGAACATTTGTGTCTTGCCTTTATTGGGGCAGGTAATGTATCCTACATGGCTCTCACAACAGACAAGTTTAATTACCACGTTTTAAAAAAGTGAGCATTTTTAGCAACACTTTCAGGATCACGGGAGCATTTTCTGACAGCCAGAATGAGTTGGATTTAAACATCAACACACTATATTTAGCTTTAAAATCAACACTTACATAAATATTCCCAAACCAATTAGCAGCAGCTGGAAAGTAAAGGTGTTTACATTTAGTTAGCACCACAGCTAACAACTAGAAGTGTTCACAGGCTACAGAACAAAGACAGAGAGACCAGGATGCTCTGGGGGATGGGAGTTTTGGCATTGTGCTATCCTTTTGTAACCTGTTCTTGGTAGAATCACCAATTTCATGTAAGGAAATATACTTCTGAAATATCTTTAAACATACTTTTGCAAAAAAGATATTTTCTATATTAAAAAATTATCCAGCAGGGTGTAGGTGGGGTGGGGACAAAGGGCTGCTTGACCTCCTAAATTCCCTTGGCCATACCTGCCTTTTCAAGGGAAATGAAAAACAATGAGATTATTTTAAATAGCATTTCTTTTTTTTCATCTTTCAATGAGATCTAAAAACAAAAAAACTAAATCCTCAACTCCATTCCCTTCTGCAAACATAGAATGGCCAGAGTAATTTACTATCCCATTATAAGTAAATGAAGCTATGTGGGTTTGACCGTTCTTTCTTGATGAACTTTAACCAGTTTTGAAGCCACCTGCCCACTAAAATTGAGTTATGCTAAAAAAATTACTGGAGTCTTAAAAAAAAGCAATTTTCATTTTGGATGATTAGTCTTGTGTTCATTCTGAAATTATATGTGAATTAAAGTATTGGAGTTATAAAAAATACCAGGATATTACATGCTTGGCAACTGCACATAATAATTATAATGAGAAGTTATTCTCAGTCATAATTTTGGAATACTTGTTTCACTTTCTCAGGGTAAGAGTAGCATGCCTTTGGAAAAAAAAGGCAAACCCAATTACATCTGATGAGTACACTTAACATGTTGACATGCATATTGGTGGCTCAAGAAAATCTGTGTGCATACAAAATAGAAACTAAATTTACACTCTAAAATTTTGCTTATAAATTTCCACAGAGGGCCAAGATGGCAGAAAAGGTACGCAGATCCATCTGATTGCTACCAAATTGCTCTCCAAAAAAACTATGATTTAACACCTCAAAACAAATTCTGGGGCAGTATAATCCCTCCCCAAAAGACGAGGTGGGTAGGGATAGAAATTGAGTCTCAATATTCTTTTTTTTTTTTTTGAAACCCTTACCTTCCGTCTTGGAGTCAATACTGTGCATTGGCTCCAAGGCAGAAGAGTGGTAAGGGTAGACAATGGGGGTCAATTGACTTGTCCAGGGACACACAGCTGGGAAGTGTCTGAGGCCAGATTTGAACCTAGGACCTCCTGTCTCTAGGCCTGGCTCTCAATCCACTGAGATACCCAGTTGCCCCTGAGTCTCAATATTCTTTGAATAATGTTGGAAACTGTTTTTACATGAAATTGGGGAAAAATAAAATAAAATTTAATTTTAAAAATAAAATAAATCTCAATAGAGGTGTTATGGTACAGAAGTAGGAACATTGGGTTTGGAATAAAACAATTTGGTACAAATCTTTGATTTGCTTTATTCTAATATGTTGCTTATTAAGCTTCAGTTACCTCAGCAATAAAATGGTAATAACATCTACTCAGATAAAACTGTGAATAGCAAATAAGATACAACATATGAAAATGCGTTATAAGTACTAATGAACCACAGAAAAGTATTATTTTGGCATAAATTCTACCCTTTGCTCCTGAAACATTAACCTATATTTGGACTTCTCCCATCCATCTTCCTAGCTGCTATGCCTAGTATGATAGTGATATTTACAAATGGCAATCATTCACCTCTATGGAATTTATAACCATAAACTTTTCTATAACTTTGCCTATGTAGTTTGGAAATTAGTACAGGAAATAATTTAAGCACACTGAACTTGGATATATGGTAGATGTGAGCTACATATAGAGACTTTCTAAACTTTCTTCTTACATTTGTAGATCCAAGAATGCAGTAGACATAATAAATATTTGCGGATACATAAATGTTTATCTTCCAATCCATTTTTAATCTTCTTCCTTCATTACAGTAGCAAAAACAATCCTTTAGATTTATACAGCACCTTTCCTGCAAAGGCTTCAAACCACATCCCACATGTAACTATGATAATTTTAAGATATAGAGAAGAGATAGGTATTATCACACCAATTTTATGGAGAGAGAAAATCTACTTTTGTATAGAGGCTGTCTTTTCTAACATGCAAGATAATCAATGGTCCAACCAGGATGGGGCAAGGCAGATAAGAGAAGGTCAGTCAATATATTTGAGAAAGCAAGTAGCGTTGTGGAATTTAACACCTGTGCCTCTACCAGATAGTAGCTGAGGACCAGGGGATTTCTGTCTCTTCTCCCTCCCTCCATTGGCCAGAGTCTTTTTAAAAATGTTTTTCTAATTAATTTTTTTCATTTGCAAGTAGAAAAAATTTTTGAAAATTGTTTTCTGACATTTAAAATTCATATTTTCCCTTCCCTTTCTACCCTTCCCCCAAACAATGAATAATTTCCTGTATTTTCATGTAATACATATTTCCCTATTGCTCATGTCATGATTGAAGTCACACATCACACATATAATAGAAATCTCATGAAGGAAATATAGTGGAAGAGAGTGTTCTTTGATCTATGCTTAGACTCTAATAATTTTGGCTATGGATAGCATTTTCTTCAGGAGTCTCTTATTGGTGACTTGCTTTGCTGATAATGTTGATCATCATACGATATTTCTGTTAACTGCATTCACTGTTCTCTTGGTTCTGTTTACTTCATTTTGCATGAGTTTACGTAAGTCTTTCCAAGTTTTTCTGAATGCATTTTGTTCATCATTTCTCATGGAGCAATAGTATTCCAGTTGGACCATATACCACAATTTATTTAATCTTACCCCTGCAGTAGGAGATATTACATCCACCAGGATGAAAAGAGAAAAAGAAATGGGATAAAGATACTTTGCAGCACAGAAGACAGTCAACTCAGAATTTAAAAGGGAATTTGTCCTGATATTTGGTACCTGAGCTTCAGAGACGAGCAAGTCCATATAGTTCTAGCTGAGACTCTTACTAGGCATAGATTCTGTGCCCCAAGAGGAGCAGCTTGAGATACTAGGAGAAGAGAAAGTTCATGGAGGAAGGGGGTAACTGTTAATTTACTTTGTTCATACATGTTGTCTCCAGGTGTTCCTCAACATCAATAAACTCTTAAGTGTTTGCCAATTCTACTTGTGGATAAATGTGTATTTGTTGAAGTTTCCCCTTGGTTTAAGGGAAGAATAGTTTGTGATTACTATACTTATGATACGTTTTAAGTAAATTTCTTTGCTTTGACATAATTATTTCTATTGCTTGATTATTAAATATAAGCTGACTGGTAGGGGCGATACTTATTGGGGAAAGTGAGGTCATGATTTTCAGGAGTGAGAACTTTGGGATAAACTGTACCTGGAAGTGCTCTCTGGAGAACCCAACCTGAATGATGATGAGGGAGTGTTGGTGGGTTGGATAGTTAGGCTACAAAAGGTTGTATTATAGAAGCTGTTGATTGAGGGATGAACTTATAGATATCACCACCAAATAACAAATAACATTTACTCTGATGCCACAATTTGCAAACAAAATGCAAATCAAACAAAATTAAAGTGACCACTCACTTTAAAGAAAAAAACCCACAAAAATATTATAAAACTGATCATTTAGGGGATTATTACTTATTTTTCTTGAAAATCTTTCTTAGTAGGTTCCTTTGAAATAGTGATATCCTGGAATGCAATAAAATGAATCAATTTATTTTTAAAAATTGAATAATAGGGGCAGCTGGGTAGCTCAGTGAAGTGAGAGTCAGGCCTAGAGACAGGAGGTCCTAGGTTCAAACCCGGCCTCAGCCACTTCCCAGCTGTGTTACCCTGGGCAAGTCACTTGACCCCCATTGCCCACCCTTACCAATCTTCCACCTATGAGACAATACACCTAAGAACAAGGGTTTAAAAAAAATTGAATAATACTTTTCAATTTTCAGGAACGCTTTTTTTTTTTACAAAAGGTAAGGCACATTTGCAATATATTGTTAAGCTAAATAAAATATGTCTTTAATTATCTACTCTCTTTGATGATTTCTTCCTAATGCACAAGTTAATATAGATCATCTAGGGATGACTATAAACCAAACTGCATCCATATTAGGTTTACAGCTAGCTATACTGAAATGTCGTAGGGAAGATGAATTCATTTTTTAAACTTATTCTCCTTGCTGTCATGAGTTGTTTTTTTAACTTGAAAAATCTGCAAGGTGGCTCTGACTAAACATGATACTAAGAAGTCAAAACACAGCTGGGAATTGGGGAAAAAATCACAGTGTTTCTTGTATGTGGACCAGACACATTGATTAACCTCATTTAGGTACCAAAAAATGAAAACCACTATTGATTTTAAAATCAGCATTTCATTTGCTCAGTTAGTCTTTCAACATAAGGCTAATACTTACCAGCTATGCTTTTTTCCACACAAAGATGTGGAATGAATGATTGCTTTAAAAACTCCTAAGTCTGTGGAAATTCATCTATTCACCATGAAAATATTGGCTCCTTTTTTAATAAAGCCTCTTGTGTTTCTTATACATGCCCAGTAACCATGGTTCAAGAACAGCTAAATCACCAATAAGAAATTAAAGACATTTTTTCAAAACAACTTATTTGTAACTCTGTGAGAGACCAAAAGCTCTTTCTAATTGTTCCAACATCAACTTATAGATAACTATTTCTCTTAGAGTAAAAATACCCTTAATTTTGAATTTATCTTTTTCTAGTTCTTTATATCATTATTCTCCTTAGAAAGAGAATACTCTTATGATTCCTTAATAGAAGTAGTTCCCAGTGCCTCTGAGGGTAGACCAAATGCTATTTTACTTAAATGATGAAAAGGTTTAAGAACAAAACTGCTTTCACCTAATAGATGTTCTCTTCTGCTAAGAGTCTGGGATGGATCATGATACCACCATAAAATATGATCAAAGGTATTTTTAACATCTGCTTCTCTTTCATTTAATCTAGCTGTTTAAACACTGTCATTCTCTTAACTATTTAGAATGTAGTTCTGTCGACATGGACAGTTTCATGGAGCAAACATCGTTTTTATAACTACAAATCATTTTCCTAAGGCAGGTAAGTAAAAAAAAAAAGAATGTAAGGATTGGGAATAGTATAGCAAATATAAACATTTCTGTCTCATCTTTATTTTAGGTTTATTGGCTGAAAACTATTTCAATTAAATGCTACTGTAGTAAATCTAGTATATGCATTTTGGCAAAGCAATTAAAATTCCAAGCTTTGTTAAATAAGAAATAGCTAAAAGGACCAAATTCTCTAAGGGCAACTTTTAATTTGCTTGAGAAATTTTGCACATATAAGCACAATCAATTACTTGTTCTGACTCAGAACCTCACAAAAGCTTGAAACTTCTGGCCAAGTTCACTATCTGTTAGAGCAAGACATCCTAAGTACACATAGGGAAGTTGAATGGAGTCTCTTTGAACATCTGGCCTCCAATATTTTAAAAGGCAAAAAGTCAGATGTTTTGAGAAAGATTCTAAAATCATGGCACAAGAACAAGAAACATACACTTGTTTGCGAGGAAAGTGAATACTTCCAGGATTTCTTCCATGTCTATCTTTCTTATTTCCTATGTAATTTACTCTGTTCTCATCTATTATGTTCTTTCTTAATTTTCCCCTTTGGCCTTCACATATCTTTCTCCAAATTTCACCATTCAATCTGTCCCCCTTATAGTCCTCATTACTATATCCAGTTTTCAAAAACTGATTCTCTATTTCATATGAGAAGAACTGCTGAAAATAACCACATTTTGAAAGGCCTTGCTAGAACAACTAGAACAAGAGGCACTTGACACAATCTCTGCCATGACATGTCTAGACTGCATAATGACATGATGCTGCCCAAATTGTTATCCAGTGGAAAGATGAAGGGGAAAGGGACACTTTCAATGGAGGATATTAGTATTCATGGTACACAGAAGCAAAACTTCAAATAATGGAGTGAACTTCAAGGAAACAAGAAGAACAGCAAACAAAAAAAGCAAGTAAAGTTGTAAAGTTGTAAAATATAAGAAGTTATATTTTTCAGTAAAGTTGTAAAATATAAGAAGTGAAAGAGTAACATCAGATATCTCTATAATAAAAAGCAAATAGGGTTCAGAAAAACCAAGGTTAGGGACATCTTTACATGGTAGTTTCAAAAGCCTCTACCAGGTGATTTTTCCAGAATATATTTGTCAGTGGCATGTTAGTTGTTGCTTATTTGTTTTGGTTGCCTATGGGCAGACCCCATTTGGGGTTTTCTTGCTAAAGATAGTAGAGTAATTTGTCATTCCCTTCTAGAGCTCAAGCTCAAGCATTTTATAGATGAAGAAATGGAATTAACAGTTTTAAGGGACTTGACCAGGGTCACAAAGCTAGTGAATATCTTTGGCCAAATTTGAACACAGGAAGATTAGTTTTCCTCACTCTAGATCTGGTGCTCTATCCACTGAACCACCCAGCTGCCCCTCAGTAGCATGGTTAGAGAGGAATATTAGAAAGAAAGCAACTCCAAAATGATTACTCAAATATCAAAATGCAATGGAAGACAATGAAATTCAAAGGTGGCCATTAAAACTGCATGAATTGCCTGAAGGTCCATATTACAAGTCACTCAGAGAGAGACAATGTCATTGACAGTGCTGATTTACCCTGAATGCCTTGGCAGCCATCAGTTACAAGGGCTTGGTGGATTTGTGCCCACCTATTTGAATGGTTCTGTGTAATTGCTCTGGAAGTGGAGCCCACAGATAAGTGAGCATCATAAAGGTAAGTCTTCTAGCAGGGCAGGTCTATGTATCAAAAGAGCTTGGGGGGGGGTAACATCTGCTCATTCACTCAAGGAGGGCACTAAAAGAGCAAGCATAGGAATCTTATTCACTGCTGCTCAGTCCCTTGATTTCTGGCAGCCTCAACTCCTTGAGATTAACTGGTATACTGTCACTGAGTGTTGGTTTGGTTGCAGTGGAGTTTGTCTAATATTATCCTAAGCACCTTGTCTTTTAAAGGTACAGATAAACCACTCTTCTTTCTCTCAATATATAAGTTTTGTGTAGCTAGATCAAGATCAGGAAGAAATTTGGAAAAGAGATCTTCTTATTCTGCTCTTCAGTGAATTGGGTATTCTTGGGAGAACTTTGTTGGTTCACTTATGCTGACAGGTGTTTGAGGGACATTTAGGGGTCAAAGGTAGGAGAGTGAGAGGTATGGTTCAGTTAACAGTCACATGTGAAGAAAGAACAATGAAAGACTACTCTTAGGAAAAACCTCCTGGAATGATGGCAACATGACTCCAAAACTCTAGAGATATGAGGTCCAAAACACACTACTTTACTTTGGCATATAATTGGTGGCTTTAGGGCCAGTTCAATACAGAATAGACACAGACAGTAATCCAATTCAGTGAGATCAGATTCTTTACCCAAATTCAGTAGGAATCTGCACAGATAAAGACAGAAAGAATAATTGATTGATATTCAGGAAAGTAGCCCATGACTCCAAAGGAATTCTATAAAACCTTAAACTGCTTAGCCCCTAGAATCTGTGTACCAGCAGGTTCACTAAACCATCCATCCTAAAAATCTATCAGAATGGTCCAGTGAGTGGAGTGAGTCTTTCCTCTCTATGTGAGGAATTTCAAACTCTTAGAATACTCTTTTCTAGAGTTCATGGCCAAAGTTCTGTCACTCTCTCAAGAACACACTGGGCTTCACTGGATCTCTTAGGTAAAAGGAACCAGGACAAGTCAAAGGGTATGGAAACTGGTGGATGCCCAAATGTTCAGGTGATCAATTATATATGCATTTCCATTCAGGAAGCTGGGTGGGCTCTGACTGAATGGCATCCCTCCCAGAAGCAGTTACACATAGTTTTGTTCCCTGAGACTGGATGGAGATGGGGATTCAATATGTAGAAATGGAACAGAAGTGCATTGTTTCTTGTACTCCCTGTTTAGGTTTGTCTGTGTTGTTTGCATATTATTTACATAACTATTATCTTAAGGTAAGTATGGCTAGTTCTTTGTTCTATGACAGACCAATCTTAACATACATAAGTAGATAAGTGCTAAAAGCAATGGATGTTAAATTGGATTATCTTTAAACGATATATGATAATATGATATGATGATCCTATGGGTCACAGGAAATATTACTCATAATACTCTAGAAAACAAGAGGCATTGTAAAAGGGAACAATAAACATATCATACAGAGCCTTTAGTACCACTCTTCAACTCCAGGAGGTGTTTTATCTCCCAGAGATTCTTAACCATATAATTTCCAATTGAAAATTTAAATTCATATCCTATATCTAATAACCCCTGCCCCTTTTTTGATTGAAAAATTCCTGGTCACCTATTTTAATAAGTTCATTAAATTATAGGTTTAGAGCTGGAAAGGCTCTGAAAGAACATCTAGTTCAATCCTCTCATTTTGCAAATGAAGAAACTGAAAAAAAGAGTAATTGAATTTCCCCAAGTCCACAAGTAAGAAGTGATGAAGGTAAAATTCAAATTTTGGTCCTTTGGTTGTATATCCTGTATTCTTTCCTCAGTATCACATATTGTCCAACCATCATACCCAGACATACGTGGGAACTGAATGAATTGACTTCACTTTGGAACATCATCTTTGTTGTTATATAAAATTCTAACTAAAATCCCACCAGGTGACTAAATTCAAGAATATGAATAAATCAGCTCCTCAAGATACTCTGAACTGATGGTGAAGCTCATCTCCATCCTCTCAGTAGAGAGGTAGGCCTTTAGAGATATGGAATGGTATACTTTCTTTAAACGTTTTTTCTTTGAGAGAATTAATGTGAGTGGTTGTGGTTAAGGCAAGATTATTTTAATTTAAAAACAAAAAGCCCACAATAAAATTTTAAAACACAAGAAACACAAATATATTCATGAACAGTTCATATTTCTCTCTTATGTATACTACCCATGATACTTCTGTGTCCCAACTCTTCTCATCTTCATCCCTTTGAGGAATACTTACCTAACCAAGCTAGAGGCTATTCTACCTGGCTTCCAAACCCTTCTTTAAAAAAGCCAAAATAACATAAAAATTATTGGCTACTAGCAAATTTGACTGCCTGTTTAATATGTCTATGTACATCATGAAAATAACCTAATGGATTTCAAACTTAAATAATCTTAAAGACATTTCCAGTATTCATGAATTCCTTTTCCTTCTTATTGAACTGGGATATCTATATTGATAATAATAAGTTACACAGCCATGAAAAATTCTGAACACCTGAATCTGAAATAAACAATGCTCATATATAATTGAATTCAGGAATATTCCTGGGCACTAGTCTGCCAATGCTCATGTCCCTTGACTTATCTTGGTATCTTTCACCAAAGGGATTCAATGAAGCCTAGCCTTTTACATACCTTTGTCAAGGGAGAAATTTTGAGAGGGGGAAACATAACAGGATCTCAGCAATGGTCTCTATAACAGAGTATTCTGAGAGTTTGAAATGTTCAACATAGAGAAGAAGGACTCTCTTACTCACTGGTTTGTTCTAATAGACTTTTAGGATGGATAGTTTAATGAAGAACCAGACAGGACAAAATTCATTGCCCTTTCCTTCTGACAAAAAGACTGTGTTTTGGGAAGATGAAGTCAATTAAAAAGCCCCCTCTATTCTAAAGTCCTAAAAATGGAGGGTCACCTCTAAGAATCAAAATTTAGGGAAAAAACTGGAGTCAACTGAATAAGCTTATAATTCTGAAAATAAAAGCTATTTAGTTTTTGTCAAAATAACTTGGCTCTTGGGAGCTGTCCAGGGTACTTAATTTCCTTTGCTGAAACTCTCCTTGGCCCAGAGGACAATATCTCACAGGGCCAGACTTCTTGCCTTGGTTATCCATGTTACTAGTCATTTACAATAATCTATACACTGGCTAAATATGAATCAGGTTGAAATCAAATGATAAGGTGGTAGAAGGGTAAGCTAAAGGGAAATGGTTTTAGTCAAGGGTCTGGAATAGAAATTGCATTGATAAGGTTGATCAAAATATATGAGAATTCTCAATAGTAGAGAATGGGGAAGTGGGGTTAATGGAATATAGAACAAGAAATAAGCCACCTGGAACAGAGAAAAATGCGCATGTATCTGAACTTTTCATTTAACTAGGTATAAGTTCTATCCTTTATGGATCACTTAGTCTCCTTCTTTTAAGAGGTAATGGTTGAATAGTTGTGCTCAAGTCTAGAGATTACTCTCTTCCCTAGCTAGGTTTCCAACAAATATGACATCTTCACAATTACCTTCTCGTAACTTATGAACAACAAGTTGCTTAACTAAAGGAGAAATATGAAAAGGATATTACATCATATTGTGCCAAGGGCAAGGGAGAAGCAGGAAAGAAGGTTCCTGGCAAGCCAACAGAAGAAGAATGAGCCTGATGAGGAGTAAGAAGATGAAAACGAGGATAATGATGAGGATGAGGATGATGAAGAGTAAATGAATATCCTATTGTACAGATTTTGTGTGTGTGATGAAAACCATTGTTTTGCTAAGAATGTGAACTCAAGTGTAGGCCATTTTTAGGTTCAGTATAAAAACTGTACAGGCTTCTGTATAGGTAACAAGATTGATTTGTTGTAGGGAGAATCTATTTTTTAATATAAGTAGAAACTTTTGAGGGGGCACTCCAGATATATTTTAAAGCTTCTGATAGTGAATGTTTCTGCATATTTAATGGTTTCTTTTGAATTTATTGACAGTATATTTTTGTTATGCAGTGATGTCCTAGGAAGTAGTATTATAGTAAATCTTAAATTTTATAGAAAACATGACACTTTAAAAAATTAAGTTTATTTACTTATTTAGAGTATTTTCCCATGGTAACATGATTTATGTTCTTTCCCTCCCCTTCTCCCACCCTCTATCATAGCTAAGGAGCTATTCCACTAGATTTTTTCATGCCTCATTGATCAAGACCTATTTCCTTATTATTAATATTTGCAATAGAGTGATTGTTTAGATTCTACATTCCCAATCTTATCCCCATCAAACAATCTGATCAAGCAGTTGCTTTTCTTCTGTGTTTCTACTTCCACAGTTCTTTCTCTGGACATTGATAGCGTTCATACTCATAAGTCCTTCAGAACTGTCCTAGATCATTGCATTGTTACTAGTAGAGAAGTCCATTACGTTTGATTGGGGCACAGTGTATCCATCTCTGTGTACAATGTTCTCCTGGTTCTGTTCCTTTCATTCTGCATAACTTCCTAGAGGTTGTTCCAGTTCACATGGAATTCCTCCAGTTCATTATTCCTTTTAGCACAATAGTATTCCATCACCAACAAATACCACAATTTATTTAGCCATTCTCCAATTGAAGGGCATCCTCTCATTTTCCAATTTTTTGCCACCACAAATAGTATAGCTATAAATATTTTTGTACAAGTTTTTTTCCTTATGATCTCTTTGGGGTCTGTAGAAACGCAGCAGTGGTATAGCTGGATCAAAGAGAAGGCATTCTTTTAAAGCCCTTTGGGTATAGTTCCAAATTGCCTTCAGAATGATTGGATGAATTCACAACTCCACCAGCAATGCATTACTGTCCCAATTTTGCCACATCTCCTCCAACATTTATTATTTTCCTTTGATGTCATATTAGCCAATCTGCTAGGTGTGGTGTGGAACCTCAGGGTTTTGATTTGCATTTCTCTAATTCTTAGAGATTTATTGATAGTTTTGATTTTTTTATCTGAAAATTGCCTATTCCTATCCCTGGCCCATTTATCAGTTGGGCAATGGCTTGATTTTTTGTACAATTGATTTAGCTCCTTATAAATTTGAGTAATTAGATCTTCATCAGATGTTTTTGTTACAAAGATTTTTTCCCAATTTGTTTCTTCCCTTCTAATTGTGGTTGCATTGGCTTTGTTTGTACAAAACCTTTTTAAATTTAATGCAATCAAAATTATTCATTTTACATTTGTAATATTCTCTATCTCTTGCTTGGTCTTCAATTCTTTCCTTTCCCATAGATCTAACAGGTATTCTATTCTATGTTCACCTAATTTTCTTATAATTTCCTTCTTTATATTTAAGTCATTCACCCATTCTGAATTTATCTTGGTATAGGGTGTGAGATATTGATCTTAGCCTAATCTCTCCCATACTGCTTTCCAATTTTCCCAGCAGTTTTTGTCAAATTGTTGGTTTTTTCCACCCAAAAGCTGGGATCTTTGGGTTTATTACTGATCCTCCCTTCTGTCTCTTAGCCAGTACAATATTGTTTTGATGAGCATTGCTTTATAGTACAGTTTAAGATCTGGTAATTCTAGGCCCTCATCCTTCACATTTTCTTTTCATTATTTCCCTTTATATTTTTGATCTTTTGTTCTTCCAAATGAATTTTGTTACAATATTTTCTAGTTCAGTAAAAAAGTTTCTTGGTAGTTTGATAGGTATGGCACTGAATAAGTAAATTAATTTGGGTAGGATTGTCATTTTTTATGTCAGCTCATCCTATTCATGAGCAATTAATGTTTTTCCCAATTGTTTAGATCTAGTTTTAATTGTGTGGAAAGTATTTTGTAGTTGTGTTCATATAATTCCTGTATTTGTCTTGGTAAATAGATTCCTAAATATTTTATATTATCTAGGGTGATTTTGAATGGAATTTCTCTCTCTAACTGCTGAGCTATGTTGGAAATATATAGAAATGCTGGTGATTTATGTGGGTTTATTTTGTATCCTGCAACTTTGCTAAAGTTGTTTATTATTTCCACTAGCTTTTTAGTTGATTCTCTAGGATCCTTTAAATAGACCATCATATTATTTGCAGAGTGATAGTTTAGTCTCCTCACTGCCTATTTTTAATACCTTCACTTTCTTCTTCTTCTCTAATTGCTACTGCTAGTGTCCTTGTTTCACTTCTGATATTATTGGGAAGGCTTGTAATTTATCCCCATTGTAGATGGTGCGTGCTGATGATTTTAAACATATACTGTTTATTATTTTTAGGAAAGGCCCTTCTATGCCTATACTTTTTAGTGAAAAACATTACATAGTGAAAAACATTAAGATAAATATTTTGTAATAAAACAGAGTACTTAAAACAGTTTAATAGCAACAGTAACTAAATATGAATAAAATATAAAGTTAGGATGTATTTTGTAAATATATACACTTTAAGAATTCAAGATAAAAAAATAAAAACTAAAGAGCAATCAGTAATAAGTAGTTACATATAAATGTATATGTAATGTACATAAATACATAATACATATATGTGTACATATATACACACATTTTATATACACACACAAGATATACACATGTGGTTTGGGAAAAAGCCAGAGATTAAGTATCTGGAATATTAATAAAGTAGAGGAGCTTTCTTGGTGGCTAGAATTATATATCAAAAGCACATTACATTTCTTATACTAACAAATAAATTATCATTCAACAAATAAAGAACAGGCCTCTCACTCAGACAGGTCTAATTTTTACCCTCCTTTCTGAGGGCTTATACCTAAAACACAACTACTTCTACTTCTTTCTTCATCACTCCCACCACCAGTCCAGGCACTAGGGAAATCAAAACTTTCTCCTAAATTTTTCTGCTCCAGACTTGGACAAAGGTTCATGTTCCTCTCTCTCCCATTCAAGCACATGAAATTCAAATATTAAATTGGCCAGTTTCTTTTGAAAAGATTAATTCCCAGATCATTTAACTGATCATGATATGTTATTCATTTATATTACTATGGGAAAAGCAATATTGACTGAGCTTTGTTCTTCATTTTACCACTTTGGGTTAACCTGGAGAAAAAGATTCTGAAGCAGAGATAACATGATAGCAGTGATGAAATATTTTAAAGGTTGTCATGTGAAATAGGATTTATATTTGTTCTGTTTGGTCCAAAAGGGCAAAAGTAGGAACAATGGATGGAAAATACAGGGAGATAAATTTAGAGTCAATGTCAGGAAAAAACTTCCTAACAGTAAGTTTTCCAAAAGTGGAATGACTTGCCTCAAAGGATGATAGATTCCTCCTCACTGGATAGCTTGATGCAGACCCTGAATACATTTGCTGGGTATGTTATAGTAGGGATTATTTTTCAGATATGAATGGAACTAGGTGACTTTGGAGTTACCTTTCACCTGTAAGATTCTATTTTCTAATGCTTGCTCTGAGAATTGAAATAAAATGGACAGTACTATTGTTCCTGGAAAAAATGTGTCAACTGACTCCTCTCCTGGGCTCCACTTTCCATTCCTATGAATTCCCAGATCACAACATCCTTTCTTCACCAATATTATTTTACTTCCATTAAAATGTAAAAATAAGAACTGTTTTTTTCTGTAAATAGGCCATTCTTTTTCATTATTTTCTTTGTATTTTTCACATACCATTCTTAATCATTAGACCTTAGCACAAACTACCTGAATTCAACCAAGAATTAGTTACCAGACCTCAAGAGCATAGGTTCTTGGTTTTTTTGAGTGTTTATTTGAGAGTTATCATGGATGATCACTTTGGAAATATTAGTAAATCTAGGTTAGTGATTCCCAAAGTGGGCGCTACCACCCCCTGATGGGTGCTGCAGCAATCCAGGAAGGCAGTTATGGCCACAGGTGCATTTATCTTTCCTATTAATTGCTATTAAAATTAAAAAAAATTAATTTCCAGGGGGCTAAGTAATATTTTTTTCTGGAAAGGGGGTGGTAGACCAAAAAAGTTTGGGAACCATTGATAGGGTCTTCCTATTAATGTTTTTAAATGCATAAAATAATAATACACAAAATTATGGTAGTCCCTTTATATACCATCTTCCTCCAGTTAGAATGCAAGTTTCTAGAGGGCAGAGACTGTCTTGGATGCTTTTTTTGTATAAAAAAATGCTTTGTCTATACACAATCCACCTATTCATCTATCTATCTATCTATCTATCTATCTATCTATCTATCTATCTATCTATCNCCACCTATTCATCTATCTATCTATCTATCTATCTATCTATCTATCTATCTATCTATCCATCTATCTATTTATCTATCTATCCATCCATCTATCTATCTATCTATTTATCTATCTACTTAAGGTCACCAGATTGAATTATCTCTAACATTCCTTCTGGTTCTATTAAGCTATAACAAATTGAGGCTCAAGGCCAAAAAATGGGTGATTTAGATAGGTAAAGATTTTCATGAAAAGCAAAGAATGAAAAGAAGCCTTAGAAAGACTATATTAGGATTTTATAATCGTTGAGTTTTACACCTATAAAGAACTCTGGAGACTATCAGTCAGTTCAAATTCTTTATTGTATAGATGAGGAATCTTAGGTCTAGAAAGGTGAAATGACTTACACAAAAAGCAAATAAAAAACATTAGCCTTTCTATTCACTTATTTTCTAGTTTAATTTCAAAGGACTTTTACTAAGATTTATAAATATCTAAATAACTATTGTTAAGTATTTTGAATTAATTATAGATCTGCTGAGAACATGGATTATTAAGAATATAAATTAAATATTTTTCAAATCTACAAGAAAAATAACAAAAAAATGAAGCCTTAAAGAGAGGTGAAGCTTTTCTCATGACATTAGTTCTCATACACGATGGAGATTTTTCTTTTACTTAATTTTCATTGATTTCTGTCATAGCCAAGTCTCCTAAACTTTCAATCATATGCACTCACTGATGCAAACTTTCACTTTTAATGAACTTCTGAAGTTGCAAAAAAGGAGCATATATTTCCTGACATGTCATGAGATAAGAATTCTTAAGCTAAGAAATGATGTAAACACATATTTTTTTATTTTTATTAACAAGAGAAATATTTCAATTCTAGTCAGAGGCCATGAAGCAAAATGAATGATCATGTTGCTTATAATTCAACCAGAGAAGATTAAAATTCATGTTTAATAGTTCCATTTAGAAAGAAAAGTAGCAGGAAATAGAAAAAATTATAGTTCTGCTTAATCAAATATATAGACTAATTTTCTGTGAGCAACTTCCTTTTTGGGCAAGATCAAATTACAGATAGGATGATAAAGAAATTGAGGAAGTATTATTTATTCTACAGGATTGTGAGTAGTAATAATAAAGGGCTATTGCCCTATACATCACTGTTCTGTTTAATTCATTTGAGAAAACTCTTTTTATTTCCCAAACATGCTAGTACAGACTTTAATTTACCAATGAAGTAGACAAATTAGGACTCTAAGTCCACAGTGGTATTCCACCAAAATTCTGTCCTATAATCTTCCTTTCATTAAATTATATTATGAAATATGCGGTAATCATCTATTCTTCATAGTTAGAATGGCATAATACATAAGCACTGAGTTTGGGAGGGAAGAGTCAAGATGGTGGATAAGGTAAAGGGATGTCTTTTTTCTACCAAATTACCTTCCAAAAACTATCATATTATCCCTCAAAATGAAATCTGGAGTAGCATAACCCATTAAGAGACAAGGTGAAGTCATTTTTTTTAGCACAAAACAATTTAGAAAATTGGCATGAGGCATCTAGAATACCAGGGTGGAGGTGGAATACAGGGCACCAGAGCAGGCCCCACTACCAAACAAATAGGTATTGGGCACAACTGGAAGCAGTAGTCAAAGCTCCCAGAACTCTCATCCCCAGAAGGTAAGGGTGGGGAGCAGGTGGACAACTGCTCAGAAGGAGATTACAGAGTTGTTTTGCTGGCTCTGGGTACAAGACTCTTGTTGCATTGACCACCCATAGAACCAGGTCTCAGCCCTGGGGTGCAGTTGCAGAGTTAGGAGAATCACCAGCATACCCCAGCATCAGCAGCTACAGGGGATCCTGGCCACAGTTCCAAGATTAAAAAAAATGCTTAGGGTTACTCACAGACCAGAGCACAGGCCAGAAAAGTTTTAAATATATCTTTCCTTACATCATACCATCTTGGAAGAACTGAAAGCTGATAGATCTCCAGTGCCAGCTCTGTAGGCAGCTCCACAGAGAACCTGAAGGTTGGAACAGATCTCCCTTTACCACAGTTTCAGAGCTAAATAGTAACAGTTTTTAAACAAAAAGAAAAGAAAAAGGCAGGAAAATGAGAAAACATCAAAAAAAGTAACAACATAGTTATTTTGGTGATAGAGAAGCCTAAAATATAAACTCAGAAGAAGATAACAAAATAAATACTGCTCTATCCAAAGCCTCCAAAAATATGGATTAGTCTCAAACCCAAAAAGAATTAATTGAGGAGATTGAACAGGATATAAAAAATCAATTAAGAAGATGCTGAAGAAAAATTAGGAAAAGAAGTGGGAGTGATATAGGAATCATGAAAAAAAGGTGGTTAAAGAAGTACCAAAAATACTGAAGAAATTATTATCTTAAATAACAGAAGAGGCCAATTGGTAAAAGAGGCACAAAAATCCAAAGGAGAAAAGAACTTCTGAAAAAAGCCAAATTGGCCAAATGGAAGAAGATATACAAAAAATGTATTGAAGAAAAAATCTTGAAAGACAGAATTAGCAAATTGGAAGAAGAGGCACAAAAATTCACTGAGGAGAAGAACTTTTTATAAAATAGAGTTGGTCAAATGGAAAAGGAAGTAGAAAAGCTCACTCAAGAAAATCATGCCTTAAACACTAGAATTGAGTATAACAAAGCTAATGACTCCATTAGACATCAAGAAACAATCAAAGTCAATAGAATGAAAAGAATAGAAGAACAATGTGAAATATTTCATGGGAAAACAACTGACTTGTAAAATAAATCCAGGAGAGATAATCTAGGAATTATTGGACTACTAAAAGCCATTATCAGAAGAAGAGTTTAGACATCTTTCAAGATGTCATCAAGGAAAATTGCCCTCATGTCCTAGAAACAGAGGATAAAATAGAAATGGAAAGAAAATGCCAATCACCTCCTGAATGAGATCTCAAAACAATAACTCTCAGGAATATTGTTGCCAAATTCCAAAACTCAAAGGATAAGGAGAAAATATTGGAAGCAGCTAAAAAGAAACAATTCAAATATTATGGAGTCACAATCAGAATAATATAAGACTTAGCAGCTTCTACATTAAAGGATTGGGGGACCTAGTGTTTGAAATCACAGGGGATTAAGGAGCTAGAACTTCAACCGAGAATCACTTACCCAACAAAACTGAGTATAATCCTTGAAGAGAAAAATGGGTATTCAATGAAATTGAAGACTTTAAAACATTCCTGATGAAAAGACCAGAGGTGAATGGAAAATTTGACTCTCAAATTCAAGACTCAAGACAATCAGAAAAAGGTAAACAGGAAAGAGAAATGAAAAGAAATTTGATAAAGTTAAACTGTGTACACCCCTGCATGGGGGGATGATTTTTGTAATGACAAAAAACTTTTTCAATATTAGAGTAGTATGATGTATATATAGACAGAGGGGAAGGGAATGAGTTGAAATAATGAGATGATATAAAAAAAATAAAATGAAGACTTGAAAACAAGGAATGCATTGAGAGGAGGGGGAAAGGAAAAATAGAATGGGGCAAATTACTGCACATTAAAGAGGAATGAAAGAGCATCCCCAGTGGAGAGACTTATATGGGTGGTGGGAGAAGAGCATGTGAACCTTACTCATCAGAATTGATTCAGTAAGAGAAGAACATACACAATTAGTTGGGTATTGAAAGCTATTTTATTCAATAGAAAATAGGAGGGATGAGGGAAATGGAAAGGGGATGGTTTGATAGAGAAGAGAGCAATTTGGGTGGGTGGAGATCAGAAATTAAACAGGGGTAAATAGGATGGAAAATAAAACATGGCAATAATAATGGTGCAAAATGTTTTTACAAGTCTCTCTAATAAAGACCTAATTTCTCAAATACATATAGAAATGAGTCAAATATAGAAAAATGCAAGTTATTCCCCAACTGATAAATGATCAAAGGATACAAACAAGCAATTCTCAGACAATGTAACTAAAGCTCTCTATAGTCATGCCAAAATGCTCTAAATTACTATTATAACAGAGAAATATAAAAACAGTTCTGAGATACAACCCCATACCTATCAGATTGGCTATTATGACAGAAAAGGAAAATGAGAAAACTTGGAGGGGATATGGGAAAGCTGGGATATGAATGCATTGTTGGGGAGAATTGTGAACTGATTCAGTCATTTAGGAGAGCAAACAGTACATACCCTTTCACCCAGAAAAAGCATTATTAGGTTTGTATCTCAAAGAAATAAAACAATAAAAAGAGGAAGGACCTATATGTACAAAACTATTTAAAACAGCTCTTTTTAAGGGAGTAAAGATTTGGAAAGTGAGGGAATACCCATCATTTGGGGAATGGCTGAGTAAGTCAGTATATGATTGCAAGGGAATATTTTTATACTATGAGAAATGACAAGCAGAGGAGCTCAAAAAACCTGGAAAGACTTATATGAACTAAAGCAAAGCAAAATAAGCAGAACCAGTAGAACAGTGAGCAGTACCAGGAACACTTTACAGTGAAAAACTATAAATAACAACTATTCTCAGCAATATAGTGAACCAAAACTATCCCAAAGAACTCAAGATAAAAATTCCATCTACTTCCAGGGGAAAAGAACTGAATCTGAATCCAGACTTGAGCAAATTTTTTTCACTTTTTAATCTTTTTCTATTTGAGTTTCATTCATCTGAAGGATTAATATGGAAAAAATGTTGCAAATGTAAAATCTATATAAGGGAGGTGAGGCTTTGGGGAGGAGTGAGGGAGAGAATGTGAGACTCAATATTCTTTGAAAAATGTTGGAAACTGTTTTTACATGTGATTGGGGGAAAAATAAAAAAAAACAATTTTCAAAAAGAAAAAGAAAGCATTGTGTTCAGTTTAAAAGACACCTACAAGCAGATACAAATGTGTCCATGTCTCCTCTATCTTCATGGAGCTTTTACTTCATCCATCCATCCTTGACTTCTATTATTTTATAGCTTTTTCTTTTTGTGCCTACACCACTTGGAAGGTCATCTATATTAGTGCTTTTAATCTCCATCCCTTCTTAACTCTCTGTAGTCTAGCTTCTGACTCTTCATTCAAATATTCTCTTCAAATTTATCAAGGATCCTTTATTGGCCAGTATAATAGCCTTTCCTCAGAACTCAGTCTTATTGACTTTTCTAAAGTCTTTGACAATACTGATCACACTCTCCTCTTTGATACTCTTCTATCTAGGTTTTCATGGCACTGCTCTGATCTTCTACCTGTATGAACATACATTTATCTTTTTTGATAGATCTTCATCTAGGTCACACCTGAAAATCACCAGTGTCCCTTAAGGCTCTGTCCTGGGTCCTCATCTCTCCTCCTATAATATTTTATTTGGTAATCTCATTAGAACCATAAATTCAACTATCATCTTTATGTGAATGATTCTGAATTTTATTTGTTTGGTGCTAACATTTCTCTCAGCACTTTCAGTCTCCTCCCCTACAAATGCCTATTGGATATATTAAATCAGATATCTCAGATCATTATATATATATATATATAATTCATATATAAATATTATATCATTATAAGCTCCTTAAGTTCAAAAGTGAACTCAACACTATCCTCCAAGTTACCTAGATTCACAACTTAAGTGTCATCTTTTACTTTTCACTCTTATACTCCCTCCCTCCTCCCTGATCCTTCACCTATATTCAATCAATTTCCAAGTGTTGAATTTTCTATCCTGGACACTTGCCATAGACTGCTGGCTGTACTCTGCCTCATCTTTCTTTTTATTTTTCTTTTCACTTGTTATTTCATATTTTATTACATTTTAATTAAGTGCTCTTTGCTTTGAATCAATATGTTATTTGAACATGTTAAGCATAAACTACATTGGCAAGGAGCTCCTAGGTGTAGAAATGAAAAGCTGCTGATCCAGTCAATATCGCCAACCTGAGAAGGAACATAGTGCCCTAGTCATGAAGAGGCTTAAGGCGCCAAACTATACCAGGGGTTTTAATTTTCCGAAATGTACTATCGATGCTACAGAAAGCTTTTTTTCCTTGTTTACACCTGGTTTATTCTTTGATTTAATTGATTAACTTAATGCAGAGTCCAGGTAAGCTTCACTCATACATAAATAAGGAAACAGAGTCCAGGAAAAAGAAGGCTTTATTTTTTACCCCCAAAGGACACATAGTGGCACTCAAGTCTAGAGTTTAGGACTTTTGGCTCTCATTCAGTACTCTGCATAGTATGTTATTAGGTTAGGTCACCCAGCAAAAATCTTTCCTGAGTCAGGAAAAAATGCATAGTTCGATGTTGATGATATTATTCTTGATGATATGGATGTTGTTGTTGTTATTGATGACAATGATGATATTGATTGAATTTGGAATTGGCTGTTTCCCTTCCATTTGAACCTTTCTGATCCTTCCCACCATAATGATTAAAATTTTCTTGGAGACTGTATCCAACCTCTTCTTTCGCCCTTCTTCAACCTCTTCTAATTCTCTCACCCCATGTGCTTGTTTATAAAATAGAAAATTACCCCATTTTATTTCTTTTTACTCCTAGTGTCTGTCTGTCTGTCTGTCTGTCTGTGTCTGTGTCTGTGTCTGTGTCTGTGTCTCTCTCTCTGTCTCTCTGTCTCTCTGTCTCTCTGTCTCTCTGTCTCTCTCTCTCTCTGTCTCTCTCTCTCTCTCTCTCTCTCTCTCTCTCTCTATATATATATATATATATATATATAGTGGGTTTTTTTGGACTTTTCATCCTATACAGTTTGTCACTGTTCCCTCTAACTATACTTCTTCACCCTACCCTGATGATAATAATAATTTTTAAGAGTTCCAAGTATCATCTTTTTCTTATAGGAATACAAATCATTTGAATATTTTGGTCCCTTAAAAAAGATTGTCTTTTTTTTGTTTTTACACCTTTCTTAATTACCTTTCAGTGATTCTCTTGAGTTCAAATACAAAATGTATTTGGGCATTAAATTTTCTGTTGAAGTCAGGTCTTTTCTTTAGGAATACTTGGAAGTCTTCTATATTATTAAATGACCATACTTTTCCCTGCAAGAATACAGCCAAATTTTCTGGGTAATTGATTCTTGGCTGTAGACCCAGTTCCTTTGCTTTCTGGAATATCATATTCCATGACTTCTGGTCCTTCAGTGTGGATCCAGCACAGGTCCTATGTTTTACTAACCATGGTTCCATGAAATCTGAATGGTTTCCTTTTAGCAACTTGTAGTATCTTTTCCTTGTTCTGGTAGTTCTTGAATTTGGCTATAACATTCCTGGGCATTTTCAATTGGGGATTAAATGCAGGAGGTGATCTGAGGATTCTTTTAATCTCTACTTTTCCCTCTTGTTTGAGGATATCAGGGCAGTTTTCTTGCATAATTTCCTGTAGAATGATGTCCTGGCTTTTCTTTTGTCATGATTTTTCAGTAGTCCAATAATTCTTAAATTGTCTCTTCTGGATCTATTTTTCAGGTCTTAATTTTATCAGTGAAGTGTTTCATATTTTCCTCAACTTTTTTCATTCTTTTCCTTTTGTTTACAGATTCTTGCTTCCTTGTGAAGTCATTTCCTTCCAGTTGTTGGATTCTAATTTTTAAAGACTGAATTTCATCTCTGGATTTTTAATCATCCTTCGCCTTCTGATCTGTTTTTCTTTGTAGGTCATCATTCGCTCTTTGCCTCATTTTCATGCTGGTCATTTCTGGCTTTCAAGACACTATTTTCTTGTTTTAGTTCATGTGTCTGTTTCCAGATGACTTATTTTGCTTTTTAAGTTATTTTCCCTATTGTCTTCAGCCTCTCTTAATTGTTTTTTTAATTGTGTTTTGAGTTCCTTCAAAGCCTGAATCCAATTCACTGGAGTTTCTGCATTTTTTCTTGGTGTTCTTTGGTCCTCATCAGTTCCATTTGCTCTTTTTTCATTACCTGGATAGAAGTTGTTGATTATAATTTATTTTTTATTTTTTTGTTGTTGTTTACTCATATTTTTTTTCCTTCTTTGCCCTCTCTTATTGACTATAACCTTGCTCCTCTGATTATTTGGATCTTTTAGTTTGGGATATTCTGTTCTGAAGGGGTTTCTCTGTTCTACTGATTCTGCCTCATCTTTCTTTACTCCTATCTATCTTGAACTAAGATATTAAACGGATCTTCTTAAAGCAGAGATCTGATTATGTCACTCCCTTCCCAACTTCAGTAAACTACCAGCTCCCTATCCTGTATAACAGGGGTCGGCAAGGTATGGCTCTTTCTGCAGGAGCCATAAAGTCAATTTTTTTTCAGGCGCTGTTACAGGAGCACGCACTGTGAGCATTGTACAGCTCTCACAAAATTACATTTTAAAAAATGTGGTGTTTATGGCTCTCACGGCCAAAAACGTTGCTGACCCTTGCTGTATAAGATAAAATCTGAAATTCTCTACCTGGCTTATAAAGCCATTCAGAGCCTTAGCCATTCCTACCTTTCCAGTCTCTTTATTTCTTATACACCTACCCTCAAACCTCATGTTATATGATTGAGTGACACTAGCCTCTTTACTTTTAGCCCCAACATCTCAAAAGTAGGAATTTTCACTGGTTGTCCTTTATGCCTGGAATTTGCTTTCTCTTTCCTCATCTCTGTGTCCTGCCTTCACTGGTTTCCTCCAAGCATCATTTAATATCCTACCTTCTGTAAGAAGCCTTTCATGATTCCCTAAAAGCCAGTGTCTTTTTTCTGTTGATTATCTCCAATTCATAATTAAGTAGCTTATTAGTATACAGTTTTATTGCATGTCATTTTCCCCATTACTTTTAAGGTTTTTAAAAGTAGGATCTTTTTTGCCTTTCTTTGTATCTCCAGTTCTAAAAACTGATGCTAGCTGATTGATGGGTGACTTGATTTGAATCTAAACTCTTATACATAATAACAATGTGTTTGTGGGCAAATTATTGTACCTCTCTAAATGTGAATTTCTTCAATCACAAAATTGGTGTGGAGAGAGAAACAATACAATCACTGCCTATTTCTTTGCTTTTGGAGTGAAGTGCTTTACTTTAAAGCAATTTTAAAGAACTTTAAAGTTTTATAGAAATTAAAGGGATTATTATTATTATTATTATTATTATTATTATTATTATTATACTCAAAAGAGCAGAGTAGGTTATACTTAAAAGTTGCTCAAGTAGTTTATTGCCTGATATCATTGCAAGTGAGGCTGCCCTGCCATGTGATATGGTTCACAGATTATGCTAGTGAAACTGTGACTTCTACCACAGCCTGTGGCACTCCCCAATCCATATGATTTGTAGACTTTTCACTGATTGAATGATGTTTAGTTCACAGTGTGGCAAAGTCTCTTTAATTCATCAAAAATTATTTAATATGTTCTAATACCACAAATAAAGTTACATAAAGTGAAATGAACCTTTCTTTATGACATTGTTTTTCCTCAAATACTGAGTGAAGTCAGAAAAATAAAAAAAGAGTAAAACAAAAAGGATACTAGACCAAACTGTGTACCTAATGGAAATTTTAATAAAATATCAGTTGACTAAATATTTATATGGTCCCTTCCAGTTTACAAAATACTTTCCTTATGACAACTCCTTATACATAGTGTAAGTATTATTATCTACATTTTCTAGATTAGAAAATAGGCTCAGAGAGCTTAAGTAACTTCATGGTCACACAGCTAATATATAAAAGGTGGGACTAAATTCAATTTCTCAGTTGTAATACTAGAGTTCATTCCATTGATAGGATAGGGAAAGCAAATTTATGTCTCATTCTTCACTGCAGTATTGGGACCACACCATTTCAAATGAAAAAGAAAGTGGAAACCATTGAAATCAGTCTATGAGAACCAAAAGATATGGTCTAGGAAGGGCTTCAGTTTCCTCTAGTCCAACTTTTTCATTATGGAAGGAGGGTACAGGGGGAATAGAAAAATGTTAAAGATAAAAGATATCAAAAAAAGGAGTTCAGGGTTTAATTTCCAGGATGAAGTCTGTTTTCCACCTTGCAGCAAGCATACACCTGAAGTTCACAGTCTTTCTCTGGTTTTTATTGTTATGATGTTTCCCATCAAAGCACTTGTTTTAAAAATAAAAATACAAAGCTTCATTCCTTTGAAGGAATTGCATTAATATAAACTGTTAAATCTACTTGTAAGACTACAAGCAATGAAAACCAGAGGAGGGCTGCTAACAATGCCCATATCTAAAATCTAAATTTCAATTATCTGCTGTATTTACAACATCACAGTTTACAATGTGCCAGAAGGGATGGCTTACTGGTCTAAGCATCTGGTTTGGAATAGCTATATTCCCAGAAATCACACATTTTAATTCATCCCTTAATCCTTGTATAGGCTGGATATAGCAAATCATTCATGCAGCTATCCAGGCACTCATTTGCTCAGGGTCTTCTCAGTGGAAAAGTGGGTATTTCCTCTGATTCCTCCCTATAATCACTGCTACTAGCCTGTACTCTGAGTCAGATAAGCAGTTGGTATGACTCTATTCTTTGTCCATTCTTAGGTTCTTATAAATGCCTCTCAGAATAATGGAATCAGATGATGTTCTTATCATACATATAAATGCAATCAAATCCTTAACATAAAGTACTACTGTTATTACTGATAATCAGAGATTCTTATAAAACAATTACATAACAATAGTACACAATTAGATTAAGGACAACTTTTTTCCTGGTTACAGAATATTTACTATACTGAAGACCTTGAAAACTGCCCTTACAGTTTTTGAGTGTATTCATAATATCTCAGTATTTCACTTCTGCCCAGGAACATTTTTATTTAATTTTCTCCACTTAAAAGTCAAAACATGTTATATAATTTTAATGGCTAGAATCATAATACAAATGTAAGCTTTATATACCAAAGCATGACCTTTTTCACAGATGAGCAGCAGCAATTAAAATGACCAAAATACAACTTCTATAATGGTTATTTTCAAGAAATAATGAAGTTTTTTTCTCAACAAGCATATCTATTAATTTTTAGAGGAAAAGCATATATCAAACAGTGAGAAACTCTCAGAGGAATCAGAAAAATGCTCAAGTTGACTGATTATTCAATGTATAACAACAAAGAAAATCTGTTAAGGAAAAGATTAGAAGGAGACAAGGATAAAAGATGATGTTATTATTTTGTTAGATTTTTTTTAAAAAAACTATAACTAGATTGTAGTTCATGGTTTGTAATATTCAAAGTTTGGAACTAGGCTTAAATATCATTTAGTAAAAGTTATTTGTTTGATAGAAAGCAAAAGTGAGGACTTCTGGGTTAAGATGGCTGCAGAGTAGAAGCAGGGAGCTTAACTTTCCTAACTGACCCATACATGATACCTCAAAAGGACACAAAAACCAAATCCAGATGAATTAAGGGACCCCACAATAGGACATAGCATTGAAGATATGTAGGATTTGGACATTTACACGCTATAAGGGGGTGAAATAGCTCTCACTAAAATGCGAGCTGATTACGCCCCCACCCCACTCCACCTATATTTCCAGAGCCAGTGCACAAGAGTTAGAGCAAGTGTGGGGTATTCACTAAGTTCTTGGCAGCTAACTGGGATCACTAGGGACTTTCTCCAAGACTTAAGACCCCAAGAAGCTAAAGAGAGCGGACCTTAGCTGTGGACATAGAGGGGTGACAGAATATGGAAGAAGCTTACTGAGACTTGTAAAGGAGCCTCAGGCAGAGGAGCAAGCAAGTGGACCACCAGGAGGCTTGACTCTGAGAACAGCTAGACTTGAGACCCCAGGATCCTAAAGAGTACAAACCTTGGACTCAAGGTTAAAGCTGAGAGGGGTGGCACTGCGCTGTGACTCAGGCAAAAACTGCTTCACACCTCTATACACAAAGAGCCTGCCCGCCTCACCCAGACTTCTGACTGAGAAGGAAAAACCAGCATAATAATGGCAAGCAATGCTCAAGAACTAATCAAGAGAAAAAACAAGAGGAAAGTATTAACACTCAATAATATTTGCACAGAAAAAATCAAGAGAACAGAGGAGTAGACAGCAGAGAAGAACAAACAAATAAACACATCTAAACCTCCCCCCCACCAAATTGAAATTGATCACAAGCTCTTGAAGAGACCAAATCTGATCATGAGAAAGATGGAAGATATTTGGCAAGAAAAATGAGAAATAGCTCAAAAGGAAATTAATAGTTTAAAAGACAGAAACTTCCAATTGTAGAAAGATGACCCAAAATCAAATGAAATGATAAGCAAATTGGAGACTGAAATTAAATAGCAGGAAACCATGAAAAACAAGACAGACCAAACTGAAAAGGAAACTCAAAAGATTATAACAGAAAGTCAGTCTCTAAAGACCAGAATTGGGCAAGTAGAACCCAATGATCTTATGAGACAGCAAAAACTAATAAATCAAAGTCAAAAGAATGACAAAATAGAAGGAAACACAAAATGTCTCACTGAGATAACGACAGATCAAGAAAACAGGTTGAGAAGAGACAATTTGAGAATCATTGGTCTTCCTGAAAAATCAGAAATTCATAGAATTTTCACACCATATTAAAAGAAATTATCCAAGAAAACTGCCCTCATGTTCTTCAATAAGAGGGCAAAATAGACATTGAAGAGATCTATAGATCACTCTTTAAACTAAACCCTCAAAAGTCAACCCCTAGGAATATAATTGCCAAATTCAAGAGTTTCCAAGTTAAAGAAAAAATATCACAAGAAGCAAGACAGAGGCAATTCAGATATCAAGGAATACCATTCAGGATTACACAGGATTTGGCAGCCTCCATGCCAAAAGACTGCAAGGCATGGAATATGATATTTTGAAAAGTAAGAGATTTGGGTCTATAACCAAGGATCACCTACCAATCAAAAGTGACTATATACTTTCAGGGGAAAGTATGGGTATTCAACAGGATAGAAGATTTCCAAGTATTTGTAAAGAAGAGACCAGAACTAAATGGAAAGTTTGATATCCAACCACAAACTTGAAGAGAAACATGAAAAGGTAAATAAGAGAGAGGAAAGAAAGAAAACTCATATTTTAAATTTGCTTCTTTAAGGGCTTCAATAACATCAAATTATTTATATTCCTATATGAAGAAATGTTATGTGTAGTTCTCAAAAACTACATTCAGTATTTAGTAATTAGAAGATTTATTCATAGGGAGAGTTTGGAGTACTAAGTGGTCTAAGATGATACAGAAAAAAGAGGGGGGTAATAGAAGATGACATTAAGAGAAAAATGAAGGAATGAAAAATAGGATAATCTATACCACATAAAGAGGGAATGGGAAGGGGAGGGGATAAATACTATTATAAGAAGGAGAGGAAGAGAGCATTAATAGGAAATACTTAAATCTTACTCTCAGTGTAATTAATCCTGAGAGGGAAGAGTAGCTCTATCCTTTGCAATATCAAATTCTATTTTACCCTGAGGAGAAAGTCAGAAGGGACAAACCAAGGGGAGTAGTGGGGTGGGGAGTTCCAAAAGGGAGGGGGAAGAGAAAAGGTAGGGAATTCATTAGACCTTAAAAATAATAAGAGGGGAACAAAAAGGGAGGAGGTGGAAAGGGAAGTAAACTAAGGGAGGGGATAAGGGGGACTGATTTAAAATAAACCACTGGTTTAAAAGGAAATAGTGTAAGAAGAAGGAGCAGAACTAGGAGAGGATATCAAAATGTTGGGGAATAAACAGCTGATAATTAAAACTCTGAATGTGAATGGGATAAACTCACCCATAAAACAAGCAAATAGCAGAGTAGATTTGAAACCAAAATCCTACCATATGTTGTCTACAAGAAACATGAGGCAGGTAGACAAACATAGAGTAAAAATAAAAGGCTGGAGCAAAATCTTTTGGGTCTCAACTTAGAAAAAGAAGTCAAAAGTTGCAATCATGATTTCTGATAAAGCCAAAGTAAAAATAGATCTGATTAAAAGAGATAGGGAAGGTAATTACATACTGATAAAAATCAGTACAGACAATGAGGAAATAACAGTGCTCAATATGTATGCAACAAATGGTATAGCATCCAAATTTCTAAAGGAGAAACTGGCAGAGCTCAAGGAGGAAATAGATAGTAATATATTTGTAGGAGACCTAAATCTTCCTCTATCAGTTCTAGATAAATCAAACCAAAAAATAAATAAGAAAGAGATGAGAGAGATGAATGAAATCCTAGAAAAATTGAGTTAATAGATATGTGGAGAAAAATAAATAGGGACAAAAAGGAATACACCTTCTTTTCAGCTGCACATGGTATATTCACAAAGATTGACCATGTACTGGGGCATAGAAACCTGGAAAAAAAAAGGCAAAAGAGAAGAAATAATAAATATAACCTTTTCAGATTATAATACAATAAAAATAATAATTAGTTAGGGTATATGGACAGGCAAATCAAAAACTTATTGGAAATTAAATAATATGATTCTCTAAAACCAGTTAGTTAAAAACAAATCATAGAAAAAAATCAAAAATTTCATTGAAGAGAATGACAATGATGAGACATCATATCAAAATCTGAGGGATGCAGCTAAAGCATACTCAAGGGGAGATTTATATCCTTGAGTGCATATATTAAAAAAATTAGGGAGGGCAAAGATCAATGAACTGGGCATGCAAATCAAAAAACTAGAAAGGGAACAAATTAAAAATCCCCAGTTAAAAACTAAATTAGAGATTATATAAATTAAAGGAGAAAGCAATAAAATTGAAAGTAAAAGAACTATTGAATTAATAAATAAGACTAGAAGCTGGTTCTTTGAAAAAAAACAAATAAAACTGACAAAGTACTAGTCAATCTAGTTAAAAAAAGGAAAGAAAGAAGAAAACCAAATTATCAGCATCAAACATGAAAAGGGAGACCTCTAATGAAGAGGAAATTAAAGCAATCATTAAAAACGTTTTTGCCCAATTATATGGCAATAAATATAGCAATCTAAGTGATATGGATGCATATTTAAAAAAAATATAAATTGCCCATATTAACAGTGGAAGTAGTAGAATACTTAAATAATCCCATATCAGAAAAAGGAATTGAACAAGCCATCAAAAAACTCCCTAAGAAAAAATCCCCAGGACCATTTGGATTCACAAGTGAATTCTATCAAACCTTCAAAGAACAAGTAACCCCAATACTACACAAACTATTTGACATAATAAGCAAAGGAGTTCTACCAAACTTCTTTTATGAAGCAAATATGGTACTTATCCCAAAGCAGGTAGAACAAAAATAGAGAAAGAAAACTACATACCAATCTCCTTAATGAACACAGATGCAAAAATCTTAAACAAAATACTAGCAAAAAGACTCCGGCAAGTGATCACAAGGGTTATTCATTATAATCGGGTGGGATTTATATAAGGAATGCAAGGATGGTTCAATATTAGGAAAACCATTCACATAATTGACCTTATCAACAAGGAAAATCACATGATTATCTCAATAGATGCTGAAAAAGCCTTTGACAAACTACAACTCCCATTCCTACTGAAAACACTAGAAAGTATAGGAATAGAAGGGCCTATCATGAGAATAATAAATGGTATATATCTAAAACCATCAACAAACATCATCTGCAATAGGGATAAATTAAAAGCATTCCCAATAAGATCAGGAGTGAAACAAGGATGCCCACTGTCACCTCTATTATTTAACATTGTACTAGAAACACTAGCAGTTGCAATTAGAGAAGAAAAAGAAATTGAAGGTATCAAAATAGGCAATGAGGAGACCAAGCTATCACTCTTAGCAGAAGATATGATGGTCTACTTAAAAAATCCTAGAGAATCATCTAAAAAGTTAGTGGAAATAATCAACAACTTTAGCAAAGTGGCAGGATACAAAATAAATTCACATGAATCATAAGTATTTCTATATACTTCCAACACATCACAGCAGCAAGAATTAGAGAGAGAAATTCCATTCAAAACCACCCTAGACAATATAAAATACTTAGGAATCTATCTGCCAAGACAAACACAGGAATTATACAAAGAAAACTATGAAACCCTTTCCACACAATTAAATCTAGATCTAAACGACTGGAAAAACATTGAGTGCTCATGGATAGGAGGAGCTAAGATAATAAAAATGACCAGCCTACCCAAATTAATTCACTTATTTAGTGCTATAAGTATTAAACTACCAAAAAACTTTTTTTACTGAATTGGAAAAAAACTATAACAAAGTTCATTTGGAAGAACAGAAGACCAAGAATATCAAGGGAAATAATGAAAAAAATGAAGGAATTTGGCCTAGCAGTACCAGATCTTAAACCATACTATAAAGCAGTAGTCATCAAAACAACATGGTACTGGCAAAGAGACAGAAGGGAGGAACAGTGGAATAGACTTGGGGTAAGTGACATCAGCAAGACAGTGTATGATAAACCCAAAGAGCCCAACTTTTGGGACAAAAATACACTATTTGACAAAAACTGCTGGGTAATTTAGAAAGCAATATGGGAGAGATTAGGTTTAGATCAACATCTCTCACCCTACACCAAGATAAACTCAGAATGGGTGAATGACTTGGATATAAAGAAGGAAATTATATGTAAATTAGGTGAGCACAGAATAGTATACTTGTCAGATCTCTGGGAAAGGAAAGATTTTAAAACCAAGGAAGAGTTAGAAAAAATTACAAAATGTAAAATAAATAATTTTGATTTCATTAAACTAAAACTTTTTTATACAAACAAAACCAATGCTACCAAAATTAGAAGGGAAACAACAAATTGGAAAAAAAATATTTATAACAAAAAACTTTGATAAAGGTTTAATTACCCAAATATATAAGGAACTAAAGCAATTGTACAAAAATCAAGCCATTCCCCAATTGATAAATGGGCAAGGGACATGAATAGGCAATTTTTAGACAAAGAAATCAAAACTATCAACAAATACATGAAAAAGTGTTCTAAATCTCTTATAATTAGAGAAATGTAAATCAAAACAACTCTGAGGTACCACCCCACACCTAGCAGATTAGCTAACATGACAGGAATGGAAAGTGGTAAATGTTGGAGGGGATGAGGCAAAATTGGGACATTAATGCATTGCTGGTGGAGTTGTGAATTGATCCAACCATTCTGGATGGCAATTTCAAACTATGCCCAGCCATAGCACTGATTGGTTTGTATCTCAAAGAGATAATAAGGAAAAAGACATGTACGAAAATATTTATAGCTGTGCTTTGTGGTGGCAAAAAATTGGAAAATGAGGGAATGTCCTTTGATTGGGGAATGGCTGAACAAATTGTGGTATCTGTTGGTGATGGAATATAACTGCGCTCAAAGGAATAATGAACTGGAAGAATTCTATGAGAACTGGAATGACCACCAGGAATTGATCCAGAGTGAAAAATAAGAGATCTAGGAGAACATTGTACACAGAGACTGATACACTGTGGTTACAATCTAACATGAGCTTCTCTACTAGCAGCAATGCAAGGATCCAGAGCAAGGCTGAGGGACTTATTAGAAAGAAAAGTAGAAATGCAAATCAAAACAACTATTAGATATCACCTCACACCTAGCAGATTGGCTAAAATGAAAGAAGGGGAGAGTAATGAATGTTGGAGGGGATGTGGCAAAATTGGAACATTAATGCATTGCTAGTGGAGTTGTGAACTGATCCAACCATTCTGGCTGGCAATTTGGAACTGTGCTCAAAGGGCTATAAATGAATACCTGCCCTTTGATCCAGCCATAGCATTGTTGGGTTTACACCCCAAAGAAATCATAGATAAACAGACTTGTATGAAAATATTTATAGCTGCGCTTTTTGTGGTGGCAAAAAACTGGAAAATGAGGGTATGTCCTTCAATTGGGGAATGGCTGAACAAATTGTGGTATATGCTGGTGATGGAAATACTATTGTGCTCAAAGGAATAATAAAATGGAAGAATTCTATGTGAACTGGAAAGACCTCCAGAAATTGATGCAGAGCGAAAGGAGCAGAGCCAGAACATTGTACACAGAGACCAATATTCTGTGGTAAAATAGAATGTAATGGACTTCTGTACTAGCAGCAATGCAATGACTCAGGACAATTCTGAGGGACTTATGGTAAAGAACGCTGCCCACATTCAGAGGAAGAACTGCAGGAGTGGAAACACAGAGGAAGGACAACTGCTTGAATGCATGGGTTGAGGCTGAAGTGACTGGGGATGTAGATGTAGATTCACAGCTACCACACCAATGCAACAGTTTGGAAGTGGGTCGTGATCAATGACGCATGTTAAAACCAGTGGAAATGCGCATCGGCTTTGGGGGGAGATTTTGGGGGGGGTGAAGGGGAGGGTAGGAGCATGAAGCATGTAACAATGTTAAACAGTCAAAAAAAAAAAAAAAGGAAAAAAAAGTAGCCACATTCAGAGGAAGAACTATGGGAGGAGATACACAGAAGAAAAACAACTGTTTGAACACAGTGGGCTGTTGGAGATATTATTGGGGATGTAGGCAATAAACAATAATTCTAGTCCAACTATCAATAATATAGAATTAGGTCTTATATAATGATACATATAAAACCCAGTGGAATTGTGCATTGGCTATGGGGTGTGTGGGGGGATTTGGGGAAGAGGGAAAAAACACAGAAACATGTAACTATGGGAAAATATTATAAAAAATGAGCACTATAGTATTTAATCTGATTGTCTCAAAGTTACTTGGGGAGTACAAGGAAAATTCAAGTCTAGATCTTCTGACTGCAAATCCACTCTCTCCACTAGAATTGGTCACCATGTCTATACTTTTGCAATGTTTTATTTGTCTCTTCTCTCATGTCTTTTAAAAATTACTTTTTAAAAGCACACACTCAAAAATATGATTAAACATTGAAATGATACATTTTGATCAAATAATCAATTTAAACTTGATTTGTACCTATTTACAAATAATCAAATGAGTTTCAGTATACCAGATGTTAAAACTTTTCAATCATTTTCTCTAATATTTAGATTCTTTGCCCACTCATTTTATATATATATATATATCTATATATAAATAAATTCTTTTAAAACCCTTACCTTCTGTTTTGGAGTCAATACTGTGTAATGCCTCCAAGGCAAAAGAGTGGTTAAGGGCTAGGCAATGGGGGTTAAGTGACTTGCCCAGGGTCACACAGCTAGGAAGTGTCTGAGGCCAGATTTAAACCTAGGAACTCCCATCTCTAGGCTGGCTCTCAATCCACTGAGCCACCTAGCTGCCTCTTCATTTATATATTTTATTTTATTAAAGTGATTATAGTGTCCACATTGTTTTCTGGTTCTGTTTTTTTGCTTTGCATTTCACAGATGGTTGTCCATATTTCTTCATATTTCTCAAACTTATTATTATTAATAGCCTTTTAATATTCTATGACAAAGATTACCACAATCTATTGTACCATTCCCCAACTTCAGGGTATTTAGGTTATTTTAAATTCCCCCCCTTTTTTTAGAATTATAAATAATACTTCTATAAAATTCAAGGAAGAGACTGTATTCCTCTTGTTCCTTTTTCTCTCTCTGTGTCTCTGCATACACTCAATAATTAAACTATTGTGTTAATAGATGTGTCTGATGACTTTTGCAACTTTAAAGACATATTACCAGACAGCTGAAAATTATTTTTACTCGTTTACAATTATACTGGCAATGAGTATTTTTTGTCTGTTCTTCCACAACAGCATCAGCATTGAGTTTAGCTGCTCTGTACTTATTTTGTCAATTTCATGGGTTGTACCTCAGGATTCTCTTAATTTATAACAAGCAAAACTGATGAGACTGAATATTTTCTTCATTAGATTATTGATAATTTCTCTTCCTTCTTTTGAAATGTTATTTATTCATATGCTTTGATCATTTATCATTATAGACCAGAAGTTATCTGCACATTTAAAAAATTTCATGTATATTTTAGATTTTATATTTCTAATCTATCAAATTTGTCATAAATAATGCTTTCAATGTTATTTTTTCCTTATGTTTTTGTTGGTTTGGTTGTACACATGAGTTTAATGTGATTTGACTTGAGATATCTTAAGTTCCTAGAACTCCCAGTGTGGAGACTTTTCTGTTCATTAATGGAGATCAGCAACTTAAATGTAACTTCTAGTTTTACAAGTTGTCTAGGGCAGTGAGAAAATAAATGACTTAGCCATGGTGACACAGTTAAAATATATCCCACACAGCATATGAATTTAGGGAGTCTAAGGACTGTCCTCTATCTAATATACTATGATGCTCAACATACATACAAAGCTTTATAAATGAATTTATATACATATATACATACACATGCAAGTACGTATCTTAGTAATAAATTACAATTGGATTCAAGTATTTTATCATCTTATTTGATAATAATCATTCTGTCAGATTAGCATTCCTTTTTACTAATGGAACAGATCTTTTAAATTTTAGCCTTGGGTTGATAAATTCTTCTAGTTCTTTATCTCTAAAAATAGACAAAATAAAACCATTTTTCAGTAGATAAATGGTAAAGCAGTATGAACAGGCAACTCTTAAAAATCGAAACTGAAGCTAAAAACAACCCTATACAAATGTTCCAAAAGGCTAATAAAGTGATGCAAATGAAAGGGATTTCAAGGTTCCAACATTACCACTATTGGATTGGCAAGAAGGAGAAAAAAAAAAGGGAAATGATTGTTGTGGTAGTTATTGTAGGGGCACAGGTACACTAATGCATTGTTTCTGGAGCTGTGAATTGTTCCAACAATTTTGCTTAAGTATGTGGAACTTCAAAACCACTAAACTGGAAATCCTTTGCCTCAGTGATATCAGTATGAAACATAGATTCCAGAGATAACATATAAAGAGGGAAAAGTCACATGAATACAAAAAATATTTATAGCAGTTCTTCTTATAATAACAAAGAATGGAAAAAAGTAAGGGAGAACCCATTATATGGAGAATAGCTGAACAAAATGGGGTATTTAAGTGTTAAATAAGAAACAGGACTGTTCTGATTAATCCTGGAAAGACCGTTATGAATGGATGCATAGTGAAGAAGGTAGAACTAGGGGAATAATATATGTGATAAAATATAAAAATAACATTGTATATAGAAGCTATTTTTAAAGATTTATGATCTCCAACCAACGTAATGAATAACCAGCATTCTACCACTCCAAAGGACAGATGAGAAGGCATACAACTGACCTCCTGACAAAGAAGTGATTGGATCTTGGAAATAGAATCCCATAAAATTTTAGAGGAGTCTAATGTAGGTATTTGTTTACTATGATTAAACATAATTTTAAAGTTTTTTTTTAATGAGCATAGGAGAAAAAAGATTTACCAGAAAGTAAAAAAAAAGTGAGGAAAGAAAAAAGGATGGTTAAAAGCAAAGAAAGGCCATATGGAATCATAAATAAGTGAGAGAGCAAGGAAAGTTATATGTTAATTTTTATTATATACTAAAAAATGAAAGCAATTAAAATATATTGTTTCATATCTAATGTCCCTTTTCTCTTTTAATTTCTATATGGAGATGTTAATTTTATTTGATCAAGTCACTTCAGGTAAACAAGTATCTCTTAAGCATCTACTTTGTACCAGGTATTGTTAAGTGCTAGAAATGCAAAGAAAAGGAAAAGGTTGTCTTAAGAAGCTCACAGTTCAACGGAGGAGACACCATGAAAGCAATTATGTACCAACAAGGCATATGCAAGAGAATTTGTAGATAAAAGAGGGTAGCATTAAAAGGGATCATGAAAAGCTTCTTGCAGAAAATAGGATGTTAGCTGAGAATTGAAGAAGCCAAGAGATGGAGGTGAGTGGGGACTAACATTCTAGCTATGTGGGACAGCCAGTGAAAATGCTTGGAAGCTGGTAAATGTCCTCTTGTGCTAAGAGCAGCCAATAGTCTATCATCACTGCATTATAAACTACTTGGAGTGAGTGAGTAGAATCAAAACTCTGAGCATACTGAATTTTCCAAAGACAAAAAACTGGTGGCTACATGAATAAGGGTTTAAGGTAACCAAACTAAAAGTAGAAGTGTCTTGTTTATTGGAACCAAAGTAAGAGCTGTTATGCTTTTGGTTAACAAAATTAAGAGAGGAATTCCTCTTATTTGTCAATGATCATACCAAAGGATGAATCAAGAGTAGACTTATTTTCTCCAAAGGTGTATATGAACAATAATATTGAGCTCTTTATTTAGTAATTCTAAAAATTCATATTGAAACTTCCTATTTTTATTTTATCATTATGGGAATTACTATAAAATATGATTGGGAAGTTACTTGAGAAAAAAGGCTTTTTATTAATCATAAAAACAATAATTAAAATCTGGAAAAGATCTTAAGGGATATTTATTTCAACCCATACCTTCACCATTCACCACACCACACACACAATTTTACAGATGAGGAAATTGAAACTAAGACAAATGAAGGGTCAGAGTTACTTAGTAAGTATCTAAGGCAGAAATTTTAAATCAGATCTTCTTGACTAAGCCTACACTCCAAGCATTGTATAGTCTAGTTGCTTCAGGAGAATTTAGCTATTGAGTATATCTCTCTAATCAGAGTCTTTTTATATTAATAATTAAAATATGTCCCGGGGAAGATTTCACTATCATGAAAGCTTAATTCTGTTTTCTTAGACAAAGGACAAACGAGAATTTTGTTATTCAATCCCTTTTTTAAAAAAAGCTATATTTTTGTTTGTTTAACATTTTTCCATTCTCATTTCCAAAATTTCAATATTATTCCAATAATTATTTAAAAATTTGGAATATCTTTTATCTTTCTTGTGCTTAGATAATTTTTTCTTTGTCTTTATTATTCTGTAGTTTATTCTACTTTGTTTGTTAAATTTTTCTATCCTGAGGTACTGTGTAATTTATTGGAAGTTACTATTTGATCTATTCTGGAAAGTTCTGTAAATCATATAACACATATGTATGTATGTTTGTGTGTGCATATGTGTGTGGGTATGCACACATACTTTTTTTGGGGAGAGGGGTTTCCCTCTTGTTTATCCTCAAAAGCTGTCATTCTCATAAATATCAGAAGTGAGAGTAGAATTGCCTATTCATGGTCCCTAGGGTTTGGACAGACTTAAGGATAGAGAACTAGGGTACCCAATTAGATTTTAGAAGGAATTAGGTAATTTCCTCAGTTTCAAGATGAATAGATTCCTCTCTGCTTTAGGTGGTATGGTGGAGAAGCAAAGAAATCACATTTTTTAAAACAAGTTTGTTTTGGGTCCTTGAGGGATAGGGGTCATTGCTCTCAACCATAGATTGGTATCACTTTCAGTAAAGGGTGTGGAGAAAGATATTGAGAGTTGTGCAGCAAGAAGTCTAACAGCTGCATTGCTTTCTTTGGGGAGAAGGATGGTGGGAGACAAACCTAGAGAGTCTTGTGTTGTTTTTTTAGCAAGATGAAGGATGAAGAACAAAAAAACTCTGCTGTTTTTGGTAAGAGTGGAACCAAAAGATTATTTGCCTTAGCATCACAATAGGACTACTGACCAACTTTTATCTAGATTACTTTCTTGGACCTAAGGGCCATGAATTTCTGAGGACAGAGGAAGGGGCTAAAGGAGTTGTGGAGTTCAGAATCCAAGAAAACCTTTCTGATGGTGTCAGTCATTCCTGTGGTTGGTCCTCAAAATGGCTCTGTGTTTGAGTGACTTAGGCTTGGGAGAAGATGGAGAAGATCTCCACAACTCACAGTCCTTCAATTCAAACAGGTAAGAGAGACAGGAGGTCATCAATGGTACTACTTGGGATGTCAAGGCAAATAATATAACAAAAGTAGAAATTACTAGGAACAATTAACATCATGGGACTTCAAGGCAAATGGATACATTAACTACATAGGAAATAATTGTAGTAATAAAGAAATTAGCTTTTATTTTATATAATTTTTCAATGTTTTCCTCTCTGTCTCTTATGGGGAGGGAGTTAAGAAGAATTTCTTTTTATATTTAAGGTTTTTTTGGTGTGTTTTTTTGAAATTTTATTTTTTAGAACATTTTTCCATGGTTACATGATTAATGCTCTTACTCTCACCTCCACCCTCCTCAAGCTTCCCCCTACCCCCGTAGCCGATGCACATTTCCACTGGTTTTTACATGTGTCATTAAGCAAGACCTATTTCATATTATTGATAGTTGCACTGGGGTGGTCGTTTCAAGCCTACATCCCAAATCATGTCCACATCAACCCATGTGTTCAAGCAGTTGTTTTTCTTCTGTGTTCTACTCCTGAAGTTCTTCCTCTGAATATGGGTAGCGTTCTTTTCCATAAATCCCTCAGAATTGTCCCAGATCCTTGCATTGCTGCTAGGAGAGAAGTCCATTACATTCGATTGTACCACAGTGTATTGGTCTCTGTGTACAATATTCTTCTGGTTCTGCTCCTTTCACTCTACATCAATTTCTGGAGGTCTTTCCAGTTCACATGGAATTCCTCCAGTTTATTATTCCTTTGAGCACAATATTATTCCATCACCAACAGATACCACAATATGTTCAGCCATTCCCCAATTGAAAGGCATCCCCTCATTTTCCAGTTTTTTGCCATCACAAAGAGCCTGGCTATAAATATTTTTATACAAGTCTTTTTCCCCTATGATCTCTCTGGGGTACAAACCCAGGAATGGTATGGCTGGATCAAAGGGCAGGTAGTCTTTTAGAGCCCTTTGGGCATAGTTCCAAATTGCCATCCAGAATGGTTGGATCAGTTTGCAGGGAGTTAAGAAGTACTATTAATACATTGATGGGATTTGGACACAGGTGGTTTGTTATTGCTTTACCTCTTTTGCTATCACCCCCCCTTTTTTTTTCATCCTCACATCCACCATTCTTATTGAGGCCCTTATAATCTCTTAACTGTATTACTGAAATATCTTTCTAACCACCATATCTTTATTCTCTTCCTCTAATCCATCTTACACAATCACTGCCAACTTTGTTGTGGTAAGCTACAGCTTTGATCATGTTCTTATTTTGTTCAAAAATGGATGGATGGAATATGAATTTATTAAGTGCCTATTATATGCCATGCAATGTTTACAGAATAAAATATAGCCTGGGTTGACTTTTAAGCACTTCCAGGCAGCGTGTATACAAGTAATCCTTGATACATTTTTACTTTATAAATTTTGTTATAGTTATAAAAATATTAACAATTTGAGCAAATAATTATAAAAGTTTTAGAAACTTACCTACACCTTTTTTTTGGCTATGAATATCCTTTACTTATACAACTTGCAACATATCCTCTCCAATTGTAACATTTCTTAAATATTCAATTTCTCCAATCAAAATGGCTTAAAACATGTTCTTCCTTGTTTTTGAATGTTTCAGTGTTTTAAGGACTCACTGAGAGAAATCTCAAGTAGGGTTCCAAAACCAACATCCTATTTGCTTAAAAATAATTGATGCTGCCATTTGTTTTAATATTAGTTATTCCACATTTACCACCTCTCTTCCATTGAGTCTTTCCTTACCACAAAGAAAAACTTTTAAGCCCAAAGCAAGGAACTCAAAGTATATGCAGCATTCTATGCTTCTACTCCTAAAGTATTCTATCAATAAGAGGAGAGATAAATTCCACCATCTTTTCTCCAGGAACAAAACTGGTCAGTGCAATTACAGTATAATTTCCTTGTTCTTCCCCTGGTTCTGCTTACCCTGAATAAATTCATACAAGTTTTTTCCATATTTCTATACTCCACATTTTACTTTCTCATAGTATAATAACATTCTTTTACTTTCACACGTCATAATTTGTAAGTAATCCTCAAATCAATAGGCAAACACATCATTCCCAGTTTTTATAACAACAGCAACAGCAAATGTTTGCAAAACGTTTGTCATGTTATCCCAGCTGATCCTTACAACCATTATGGGATGCAGATGCTATTAATATCACTCCCATTTTACCAATGACACACTGAAGCTGAGTGTTTAAATGACATAGCTAATGCTATCTGAGTTAGGTTTTGAACTCCCCAAGGTCTTTCTGTCTCTAAGTCTAGGACTTTATTCAACATGCTATGTTATCAGTCTCATACTAAACTTTTCTTTCTGTTTGTGACCTTCTCGAGTTACTTGCTGAGTAGTATTCCATTCAGTTTTTAACTACATTCTACCTCTTAAAACTTAATATACATGCAGTAGAACAGTATTATCTCTTTTTCCTTTTACATTTACAGCTTGCACTTATTACACTGGTCTCACCTAAGCTCTTCAAGATTCAAGTGAAAGGAGCCAAGAACCAAAATAACTACAATAACTCATACCAACCCCGCCCCATGAAAACAACAATAAAAGTTGTTAAATTAAGACAGAACTTCTTATTGAGAATGAGTAAACTATGTTTTACTATTAAGAAAATTTGTTTAGAAATATTTGAGAATGTTTTTAATTAAATGTTTGGTAAAGTGGAGACTTTTATGGTGTCTATCAGTGTTTCTGCCCCATTTGTATTATTTTCATAAAGCAAAATTGCCTCATTTATCTCCCTTCAACATCCATAACATTTTCTTATTTAGCCTAAAATGGAAAGAGGGTTAGTTTTAGTCTTTCTATTTGTTTCAATGTAGATTGAGGATATCATAATAGAGCAGCTACATAGAATAAATAGAAAGAATATCAATCAATGAGGCAGAATTTTCTTCACTTGGATGGATAGGATCCTGCTCAAATGCAAAGGATTTCTGGTAAAATGGACAAAATGCTAAGTTTAGACTCAAAAGAACTAAATTCAAGTGGTTCTAGTACTTATCAAACTTAATATTTGAGGCACACTGACTAATGATTGTGAGTGTCAGTTTTCTCATATGTAAAATGAAACTAATAGTATTTCACAAGGTAGTAATTTGTATTTTGTTGTTATATAAAAGAAAGCTATTTGAAAGGAAATAAAAAGAGTATCTTTCAGGGACAGAGGAGAAGTTCTAGCTACAAAAGGCCTGGGGCTGGTGTCTAGGTGGGTGGGTGTCAGGGTTGCCAGGGTAGACAGCAGTGAGTGGCCAGAGACTCAGGAAGATAATGGGAGCCCTGGATAAGCAGCCAGGATAGGAAAGGGGAAAGCTACGATCTACAGTGATTTAGATACTCAAGTCGACAGTCTGGTGCCTGGTTACCAGGAGAGACTGAACAATGAAAATGTGGCAGGTATGTGCCAAGAGAAGTCATGTGAGGTTCCTTTCCCCTTGAGGTGTGGAAGACTGCCACAGAACATGACTGACTCGGATACTCAGAAAGATCACACTGGCCATGAAAGGCAAACACAAATGGAAAAACACATACCATGCACATGTGGAGGAAGGAGCAGATAATGATAGATTAAGGGAAGAGTAAGGGAAAAGGAGAGAGGGTGAATGTGCAGTGGAACTTGAAAAGAGACATCTCAGGCATATTCTATTCACATAGAAAAATGGTGCAAAAATGAGATCTGCAGGGGCATACTGTGCTGGTGGGGGGCTTGCAATATGGACTGCGTCATTAACATGGCCCCTAGAAAGAAGCAGCTGGTGTTAAGACAGAGATGCTGAGTTATTAGTGAAATGAAAAGTTACTATGATCTTTTGTGTCTCAGGTTCCTCATCTGCAAAGTGAGAGGATGAAATTATATTTCCTCTAGAATAATGTTTTAAATTTTCAATATTATTTAACTTTTGGTTCCCTTTCTCTCATTCTATCTACCCTCTCTTCCACCCATTGAGAAGGCAAGAAATATATGTAGTATTGTAAACTATATATCCATGTTAGTCATGTTCTAAAAATACAATAAGGAGGAAGAAATATGCTTTAATCCACACCCGGAGTTCATCAGTTTCCTATCTGGAAGTGGACAGCATTTTTCATCATGAGTTCCTGGTTTCTAAGATAATTTCTAAGTCCAAGAATATTATCCTATTAAAAAGCAAGAAAGTGTGGGATGGCAAAGGACAATAAAATTAAGACTTGGAGAAACGGCTTGAAAGAATAGTTGCTGAGCTATGATTTAGAGATGTAAATTCAGGTCTTGTTCTTGAATGATATTGAGAGCCATGTGAATCCTACATATTCTCATATGTTTCTTGACTGTTTTTGGCCTCAACTACAATTTCTTTTCAGATTTTTGTGGTTTAATACTCTTTTTTAGCCGAATGGCTTATAGGGGATCAATTTAGAGGTCCTCCTGAGGAAACAAAAAATTTGGACACTGAATTTCTCAGGATTTCTCTGAAAAAAGAGAAGTATAAGAGACTTTGAGAGGCACCACTACAATTATGAAAGCTTTCATTTTAGGAAGAATGTTCTGATACATCAAGATTATGGATACATTGGTGAATTGCAGATTCATACTTTCTCAGAGTTAGAAGAAACTCCACAGTCCTCCATTTTAAACTACACTTGAACAAAATGCCCTTCTTCAGGATTCCTGACCAATGATTATTCATCCTCTGCTAGAAGACCTGAATGAGAGAATCTACTATTTCTTAAGGCAGCCCATTCCACTTTCAGAAAGTTGTGGAGGGGCAGCTAAGTGGCCCAGAGGATTGAGAGTAGTTCTAGATAGGAGGTCCTGGGTTCAATTCTGGCCACAGACACATCCTAGTAATGTGACCGTGGGTAAGTCACTTAACCCCCATTGCCTAGTCCTTCTGCTTTGGAATCAATGAACAGTTTTGATTCTAAGATGGAAGATAAGAGTTTAATTTTTTTTAATGTAGTACATTTTAACTACAAAGTATAGATGTGTTCCAAGTAGTGGAGAATAGTGGTCCAGATAGATGATTTCCTTTTTTGATAAGGTCAAAAAAAGCTATCATTTAAAATCCCTGCTTTGATTCCTCACCATTTTCATTTGTGTTTTTTGTAGAACAGAATTAGCCTTCAAAATCACAATTTTGCTTAAAAAACCTTGCCTTTCAGAAATTTCATTCAAATATCCTTTTTGGAAATATGATACTTCTGTTATAATTTTATAGTTACCTAAGAATTAGATTAAAATAATAATGGATTTTTAAAATGCTCCCTTAAAAAAACAAATTAATTGTGATTAGAAATGCCAACAACAATTTATACCAGCTCAAGCTTCAGAATACACACTGACCTACAGAAATCTTCAACTATTAATACAGTGAAATCCACAATGAAAGCGTAAACAAAAATTATCACTGCAAGTTACATTAGATTGGAGAACTTTAGTTTACATCATCTACCTAATCCCCCTCCCAGTTTTTTCTTCTATAATGAATCTTTTTGGAAATTAGTTTGAGGCACACAACCTTGTATTTTTTCTTAAAATGATATGGAATATCTATCTAAAACCACCAACAAATTTTATTTGTAATGAGAAAAAGTTACAATTCCCAATAACATCAGAAGTGAAAGAAATATGCTCATTATCACCAATATTTAGTATCTATATAGTATTTAATATTTATTTAGTATAGTTTTAGAAATGCTAGTAAGAACAACAAGAGAACAAGAAATAGAAGGAATCTGAATGTGCAAAGAGATAAGTCTCTGTTTATAAACGACATGTGTGGTATATGTGGAAAATCCTAGAGCAGAAACTATCAATAATTTTAGCAAAGTAGCAGGATTTGAAACAAATCGACAAAAATCATGAGCATTTTACACTTTACTGACAAAGATCTGCAAAAAGCATTTAAAAGACTTATTCCATTTAAAATAACCACAAAAAGAATAAAAGAGCTAGACATTTACCTGGCAAAACAAAACCAGGAACTATACAAACATAATTATAAAATACTTTTTACACAAGTCAGATTTAAATAACTGGAGAAATAGTAATTGTTCAGGAGTGGGCAGAGATTATTAATTATTAAAATGACAATACTTCCTAAACCAATCTACTTAAGCAATGCCATTCTAATATCAAATGAACAAAAATTATTTTACTGATAGAAAAATAAAAATCAAATTCATTGAGAAGAAAAAAGATTAAAAATAGCTGATGATTTTTTTAAAGGTAAAGGAAGGAATTTAGCAGCACTAGATTTTAAACTGTATTATAAAGCAGTAATTTGCAAAACTGGTACTAAGAAATAGAAAGATCAATTGAACAGGAACAGATATACAACTAACAACAGTAAAAGATCAAAGTAATCTTGTATTTGAAAAAAAATATAGGTTTATGCTGTTCAGATGAGAAATAATTATTTGGTAAAAACTGCTAGAGCAACTTGAAAGCACTTTGGCTGAAACTTGTTATGTTTCTCTATCTTACATCATTCACTAAGTTAAAATCAAAATGGATACTTGGCCTAGACATAACTGGAGACATCATAAGTAAATTAGAAGAACAGGGAACATATTACCTATTAGCTTATGGAAAGGAGAGAAATTTATGAGTAAACAAGAGTTGGAGAGCATTGTGTGATATATAATGTATAATTTTAGTACATTAAATTAAAGCATTTTTACGTAAATAAAACAAAAGTAGCCAAGATTGGAAGAAAAACAGGAAATTGTAAAAATGTATAGACAGCCTCTAAGACAGAGGTCTCATAGTAAAAATGTACAAAGTTGTTGAATTTATAAAAATAAGATACATCTCCCAATTGATAGAGAAAAGATGTGAACAGACAATTTTTGGATTAAGAAATCAAAGATATATATATATGTATATGAAAAATGTTCTAAATTATTAGTTATCAGAGAAATACAAACCAATTCTGAGGAGTCATCCAAAACTCATCAGTTTGTTTAAAATGACAAATGTTGTAGGGGATGTGGAAAAACTGGGACCACCAATACACTGTTAATGGAACTATGAACTGATCCAACAATTTTGGAGAGTGATCTGTAATTACACTAGAAAGTTATAAACTGTATATACCTTTAGACTCAGTAATGCCTCTACTGTGTCTGTTTCCCAAAGAGGTTGGGGGGGAAGGAAAATAGTTTATATGTTGTAAAATTTGTTGGGACAAAGAACTAGAAATTAGAGGGATATCCATCAATTGGAAGATGGCTAAACAAATTGTATTATATGATTGTGATGGAATATTACTACCTCAAAAAACAATGAGTAGGTTAATTAAAAAAACTTGGAAAGAACAACACAAGATAACTGTGAAATTAATAGAACCAAGAAAACATTATATACAGCTACAGATTTGATATTTGAAAAATAAATTGTTAATGTTACCTATAGAAAATGAACTGAAAAATGGAAACATGAAGGACATATATGTTTGTCACATGATGCTTTCTATTATGCAGGGAATGGATGGGAGGGACTAAGATACTTGGAATTAAATTCTATTAATAAAAAAGAAAAAACCTTGCAAAATTAGAAAAACAAAGCAGAATACTCATAATATAACTCAAGTATAAAAATGTACAATTATAGACAGTTTCTGAAAGCAATTTCTGAAAGATGATACTATTTTAGAATGAACTATATTGCATATTATTTAACTGGAAGTTTGAGTGAGAACCACAAAGATGGTATAATTCTTACCTTATCTAAAATAACAGAGAGTTTGAAGAAAAGTGAGAGAAGGTGAAATCTGCACTATCATTTTAGGAACTTCATTCTTGAGACAAAACTTTTCACATATGCATATGTTTGTAGAATATTCAAAACAATATTTTATTTATTTTAATAACTTTTAATTTCAAATTTTAAAGGTTTTACTCAAATAAGGAAATTACTCCTCTTTTTTTAATGATTCTGAAACAGTCTACTATAGAAAATGTATCAAAGGAAGGAAAATTTAAGCCACTGGCTTGTAAAAATTAGTTTCAGAGACATTAACACATTTTATTTTAAAATTTCAAATTTTAATTTCCAGGTAAGAAGCTTAATGGCTAGTTTTCAGGGGTAAGTGGTTCATTTGTCTATTTAAGAGTATAGAAGAAGAGTTAAGTTTTTTCTTAGATCGAAATAATGTTTTTTTCCCCCTGTTTATGTTTGTATATATTGTGTACATGTGTAAACATTCTCTCCATCTAGAGATCCCATGTCCTAATTTTGTCTCATTTTCTTCTATTGTCCCATGGAAAATAAGAAGCAGTATAGACTACAATAGAGTGCTAGAAAGGAAAATCAGGGGAGCTTTGTTCCAATCCTACTTCACTCATGTGACATTTGATGTCATTTACCTTTTCTGAGACCCAGTTTCCTCAACTTGAAATAGAGGTTGGACTTGGTATCCGCTAGGTCCATTCTTGTGCAAAATCTATGACACTATAATCTAATTAAAGAAGAGAGGCACCATAGAGAATAAAAACCTGTAAAGCAGAACTTTAGCAGCAGACTGTGAAAGAGGTTAATTATATGCAAGACTACTTAAGCTGAAAATTCAATAGACAGCATCTATGAGAAGCTGCAAGGTCAGAGCATGCAAATATCATCTGAAGGCACATGCCAGCCCAAGAAAGGATGAAGTTTCAAAACAGGATTCTTGGATTAGAAGTGGAACCAAAATCTAGAAGGAAGAGGAGAGCTAGATTAACCTCTGATGGATGATAATTGACTTAAAATTTGATGGCCATAAAACTAATCAAATTTAAGGAAATAAAAAAGGAGGAGAGATGAATCAGGTTTCAGCCCATTATTTTTACCCATTAATGGATAAAAATTCATTCATGAAAATTCATTAGATGCATTGGGGGAAGATGATGGAACAGGACTTGCCAAATTCCCCCACAAATAACGGTGTTTCTGAGTGAACTATAAAGCAACAAAATTAAGTGATGAATCTGAGAGAAATAAATGTGCAAAAGTAAAACTTGAGAAGAAGATGGTATGGCTCCACTCTAACAATGGAATCAACCTAATGGAGGGCCTGGAGGCAAGTGTCTAAGCCAGTGATGGGCAAACTTTTTAAAGAGGGGGCCAAAGGAAAGGAAATACTCATCTGTCAATCTGTTTCTAAGGCAACTCTTTCATTATACTGTCTCCAGATTGGGAATAATGTCCCCTGGCCGGATAGAACATTTAAGGGGTCTGCATCTGGGCCGGATAATAGTTTGCCCATCACTAGTCTACGCTATAGCCTTAACTTCAGAAACTTCAAACTACTGACTGTGTGAAGTTTGGGTGGCTACCTGGGAGAAGACTGCAGGTCTAGGTGCACTGACTAGATACCATATCATATATGGCTAAAGAAAAGGAGTAAGGAATACATGAAAGTGTCACTGCAGAAAATAAGAACCCTGGACGAATGGAGTTCTTGACTATGTCTATTGGACAGAAAGAGGGAGAAGATGCTTATAGTCTCTGGGGAAACCACAGTGTGTAGGAACAGTTAAAGCAGTAGCATTGCTAGGGACCCTGAAATATAGAAATTAAAAGAATCAATAGGTCAAAGACCACATATCCCCACACCCCAGAAAGCTCAGGAAATAACAACAACAACAACAATAAAAGTAACAACCAAAAACTAAATCCTAAAACATAATCCTCCCCACACAATGAGAAGAACCTTACACTTATACAAAATTTACAATTAAAAAAATAGGCTACTAAAAATTAAAATGAAAAAAGCAAAAATGAAAGAAATCAATCATAGAGAACTATTTTTGGAATAAAGAAGGGTTCAAATTCATATGACAGTGAAATTAAAGGCTCAACTGCCAAGACTTCAAAGGAAAGCATAAAATGAATAGAAACCTGATCTTAGAGGAGCTTTAAAAAAAGATTCAATAATCAAATAAGAAAGGTTGAGGAAAAATTAAGGGAAAAAAAGCAAAGCAAGAAAAATGAGAAATTATAAACGACCAAACAACTGGAAAAAGAGATCCAAAAACTCACTGAAGATAGTAATTCATTAAAAATTGGAATTGGTCAAAGGGAAGCTGATAACTTAGTTTTTAACCCTTACCTTTTCTCTTAGAATCAATATATACACAATAGATATACAATTACAAAATTAGTTAAAACTATTGATAATTTTAGGAAAGTATCAGGATTTTAAATAAATCCACAAAAATTATTAATATTTCTTGATATCACCAACAATCTCCTGCAAGAAGAGACAGTAAAAAATAAACCATTTAAAATAACAAAAAATAGAATAGAACACATAAGAGCATATCCACCAAAACACACCCAGAAACTAGATTAACATAATTATAATACACTCTTTATACAAATAAAACCAGATCTAAATAATAGAGCAATATTAATTGTTCATATGTAGGCTGTGCCAATATACTTAAAATGACAACCTTAGTTAAACTAATCTGCTCATTCAGTGCCATTCAAATAAAAGAGCCAAATAATTATTTTATTAAACTAAAAAAATAATAAAATTTATTTTGAAAAACACTAAATCAAGACTATCATAGGAGTTAATAAAAATAATGTACAGGAAGGAACTTTAGTAGTAACAGTAATTATCAGAACTATCTAGTACTGGTTAAGAAATAGATAAATATTTCAGGGAAATGGAATAGATATATATCATAAAATATTATAGTAACCTTTTATTTGACAAAAATAAAGAACCAAGTTTTGGGGATACAAATTCTTAATTTGTAAAAATTCTGAGAAAACTATAAAGCAATCTGGCAGAAACTAGATATAGATCAACATCATACATTATTTATTAAGTTCGGATCAAGACGTATACATGATCTAGGCATGAAGGTAGATATCATGAGCAAATTAGAAGACTAGGAAACACATCACCTTTCAGATTTATGGACAGGAGAAGAATTAATGAATAAAAAGAAGACATAAAGCACTGTGAGATGTAAAATGTATAACTTTGAGTACATTAAATTCAAAATGTTTTGTACAAATAAAATAAATATAGCCAAGATTAGAAGGAAAGCAGTAAGTTAGGAAAAAATATTTTTATAGACAATTTCTTAGATGAAGGCCTCCTATCTAAAGTATATAGAAACCTTGAAATTTTTTTAAAGATATGAACTCAGAGTTTTTGGATAAAGAAATAAAAGCTATGTATAAGTATATGAAAAAATGCTCTACTTCAGTATTAATTAGACATTTGTAAATCAAAACAACTGAGATACCAGCATACAGATTCGATGAAATGCTAAAAGAGCAAAGTGTCATATGTTGGATGGGATACAGAAAAAGGATACTAATACACTGCTGATGGAATTTTAGAGATCAATTTGGAAATACATCCAGAGAAAGGAGTCTGGAGACTATCATTAGAAAAATTAGATAACATAGTGAAAATAATCTGTAGTAAACTGAGGGGAAAGGGGAGGCAAGATGGCAGTATGTGTCTCCTGATCTCCTTCAAACCTATCATTACAAAGTGTATCAAAAGGGCAGAAATCAAAATGGGATGAGTAAAAGAGTTCTCCCAGTGGATGCAGCCTTAAAGGTAGTCAATGTTCGGAGAGATTTCCATGCTATAAGTGGGGTGAAACTACACTAATCAAAGTGCAAGCTGATCACCCCTCCTGCACATCATCCACCATGCCGGAGTCAGAGTGAGGGCTGGGGCAATCTCTCAATTATGGGGTAAAAGGGTGGCTGAAAGCACCACAGGCTTACCCTTGGGGGCAGTGCAACTCCTTGGTAGCAAGACTTGAAACTCCAGGCTAAAGAGTGTGGAGCTTGAGCAGAAACAAGAATGGCCACAGCCAAGGCAGCAGGGGCTAAAATGATAGCCTCAGGGCAAAACGCTTTAAAGCATGCTACACAAAGAAAATCACAGATCTACCAGCCCTCATTCAGGTATCTGACTGGGAAGGGAAGATACTACCAAGGCAAAGCTCTGTGAGACAGAAGCTAAGAAAGCAATGTCCACCAACATACAGGAACCACAATCCACTAGTGGCAAAAGGAATGAGCAACAGCAAAAAAACTATTTAAAACCATCAGCAAGTATCATATGCAATTGACAATAATTTGAAGTCTTCCCAATGAGGAGTGAAGTAAGGATGCCCATTATCACCTCTAATATTTAATATTGTACTAGAAATGATAGCTTTAGCAATTAGAGAAGAAAAAAGAAATTAAAGGAATTAGACAATGAGGAAACTAAACTATCACTCTTTGTGGATGATATGATACTATACTTAGAAAATCCTAGAAAATCAACTAGAAAAACTAGTTAAAATAATTTGTAACTTAAGCAAAGTTGCAGGACACAAAATAAACCCACATAAATCATTAGCATTTCTATATATTAACCAACAAAGCTCAGCAATAAGTGTTAGAAAGAGAAACACTATTTAAAATTACTCTAGACAATATCAAATTAGGAATTTATTTATTTGCCAAGACATATGCAGGAATTATATGAAAACAATTAAGAAACACTTTTCACACAAATGAAGCTATATCTAAATAATTGGAAAAACATTAATTGGTCATGGGTAGGCCAAGTTAATATAATAAAAATGATAATCCTACTTAAATTAATTTACTTATTCAGTACCATACCAATCAAACTACCAAAAACCTATTTATTAGAACTAGAAGAAAAAAAATCAACTGGAAGAACAAAAAGTCATGAATATCAAGGGAACTAATTAAAAAATAGCACGTGAAGTATGGTGGCCTACTAGTACTATATCTTAAACTGTACTATAAAGCAGTAATCATCAAAACTATCTGGTAGTGGCTAAGAAAAAGAAGGGTTTATCAATGAAATAGATATGGGATAATGACCTCAGCAATCAAGTGTTTGATAAACCCAAGTTCCCAGCTTTTGGGATAGAACTCACTATCTGACAAAAAACTGCTGGGAAAATTGGAAAACAGCATTGTAAAAATTAGGTTTAGATCAATATTTCACACCCTGTGTCAAGATAAGGTCAAAATGGATATATGATTTAAATATAAAGAGTGACCTTATAAGTAAATGTGAACATAGTTTACGTGTCAGATCTATGGAGAAGGGGAAAAAAACACAAGACAGAGATCATTACAAGATATAAAATGGGGGGGGGGGAGCTAGGTGGATCTGTGGATCTCTAGTCTAAGCCTAGAGATGAGAGGTCCTAGATTCAAATCTGGCCTCAAACACTTCCTAACTTGTGACTCTAGGCAAGTCACTTAACCTCCTATTGCCTAGCCTTTACCACTCTTATGCCTTGGAACCAATTTTAAGGCAGAAGGTAAGGGTTTAAAAAAAAGATGCAAAATGAATAATTTTGATTATATTTAGAAGTTTTTGTACAAACAAAATGAATGCATCCCAGAAGGGAATCAATAAACAAAATGAATGCAACCCAGAAGGGAATCAATAAACTGGGAAACAATTTTATAACAAATTCTCCGATAAAAGTCTCATTTCTCAAATATATAAAAGAACTAAGTCAAAAGTATAAGAATCCAAGTCATTGCCTAATTGATAAATGGTCAAAGGATATGAATAGGCAGTTTTCAGATGAAGAAATCAAAGCTACAAATAATCAATCATATGAAAAAATGTTCTAAATCCCTCATGATTAGAGAAATGCAAATTAAAACAACTCTAAGGTACCACCTCACACCTATCAGATTGGCCAATATGTTAATAAAGGCAACTGATAAATATTGGAGGAGATATAGTGAAATTGGGACACTAATGCATTGCTGGTAGAGTTAAGTTATCTAACCATTCTGGAGGGCAATTAGGAATTATGCACAAAGATCTATAAAAGAATGCATATTCTTTGATCCAGTAATACCAACTACCAGTTCTGTATTGCAAAGAGGTTTTTAAAAAATGGGAAAGGACTTGTTTATGCAAAAACATTCATAGATACTTTTTTTGCAGTGGCAAAAAACTAGAAACTGAAGGCATGTCCCTCATTTGGGGAATGGCTGAACAAACTGTGGTATATGATGGTGATAGAAAACTATTCTATTTTAAGTAATGATGAACAGGATGATTTCAGAAAGAGTTGGAAAGATCTTCATGAACTGATACAGAGTGAAATAAGTAAAACCAGGAAAATGTTGATCACATTAACAGCAATATTGTAGTGTGATCACATATGATAGACTTTGCAATTAACAGCAATACAATGATTTGGGACAATTCTGAGAGACATCTGAAAAAGAATGCTATCTACTTCGAGAGAAAGAATTGTTGAAATAGGAATGCATATAATTTTTCATTTTTTATTTGGGTATATGTTTGGTTTTTTGGTTTTAAAAGATTATTTACTTAAAATGAATAATATGAAAATTAAAAAAAAACAATGAGATACCAGCTTATATCTATCAGGTCAATTAACATTATAGAAAAGGAAAGTGGAAAAATGCTAGCGGGGATATGAAAAGCCTGGGACATTAATACATTGCTGGTGAAGTTGTGAACAAGTCCAACTATTCAGTAGAACAATGTAGAACTATGCTCATGGGCTATAAAACTCTCCATACTCATGAATACCACCACTGGGTCTGTACTGGAAAGAGTTCAAATTAAAAAATGAAAAATGTCTATCTCTTTTAAGATATTTGTAGTATTTCTTTTTGTGGTAGCAAAGGACTGAAAATTGAGGAGATACGTTTCCAAGGGAGAATGGGTGATCAAGTTGTGGCATATAAGTATAGTGTATTCTACAAAGTTATAAGAAATGATGAACAGGATGGTTTCAGAAAACTTGGGAAGATATATGAATTGATGTGAAGTGAAGTGAATAGAATCAGAATAACAATGTACACAGTAACATTAATATTGTAAGGATGATGAATTGTAAAAGACTTAGTTACTCTATCAAGATATTGATGCAAGACAGTTTCAAAGGACTTCTGAGGAAACATGTTTTTTACCTCCAGAGAGACAACTGATGAACTTTAAATACAGATTGAAGCATATTAAAAAAATTTTATTGTTTTGGATTTTTTGCATGTGTTTTCTTTTGGTAACATGGCTAATGTAGAAATATGTTTTGCATGACTTCATATATATACCAGAATGATATTGCTTTTTCATAAGATCATGAAAGTGAGGTAGAATTTGGAATTCAAATTTTTAAAAAATGAATGTTAAAAATTTTACATGTAATTGGGAAATGTTTAATGAAATATATACACACACATATATATTTTAAAGAAAGTGATATGTAGTACAACCTCAGTTAAAACCTTCAGGCAATAATTCTTTCTCTTGATTGTAAAGGATTTAATCTATTACAAAATATCTTCAATCATTTCATATGGATATATTTAAAAATATCTAATGATTTTTGTATGCCTGCTTACTATCTATACTAAACATAATGATTCTGTAACATTATTAAAATGTTAAAGTTGATATTATAGTACAATATTATATAATAATACAATTGATACTACATCTACTGAGGTTATTCTTATATTAATGAGTTCCACATTGTTGTGCTTATTTTTAAATTTTTGACTAATCTCTAAGCTTTTTGACTCTTAGTTGTCAGTCTGTCATCTACTACTTCTAGTCATTATAAGCATAACTGATTATACTCCCCTCTTTCTAAATTTTATTTTAATCTATGTGTTTTAGAAAACAGTTAACTTCGAACTTGATAAAACTTTAAAATTTGTAAAGTCAGAGTTAAAGTGCTTGGATTTAGTCCAAAGAGCTCCCTTATAAATTTTATATATATATATATATATATGTTTNGATTCTGTAACATTATTAAAATGTTAAAGTTGATATTATAGTACAATATTATATAATAATACAATTGATACTACATCTACTGAGGTTATTCTTATATTAATGAGTTCCACATTGTTGTGCTTATTTTTAAATTTTTGACTAATCTCTAAGCTTTTTGACTCTTAGTTGTCAGTCTGTCATCTACTACTTCTAGTCATTATAAGCATAACTGATTATACTCCCCTCTTTCTAAATTTTATTTTAATCTATGTGTTTTAGAAAACAGTTAACTTCGAACTTGATAAAACTTTAAAATTTGTAAAGTCAGAGTTAAAGTGCTTGGATTTAGTCCAAAGAGCTCCCTTATAAATTTTATATATATATATATATGTTTTATATATATATATATGTTATATATATGTGTGTGTGTGTGTACGTATGTATATGTATATATATTTTTATTTAATTAGTTAAAATACTTTAACTGCTGAAATTGATATCTTCCTTCTTTTGGTGGTTCTCAGCTTTAAGACATTGGAATTCCAGAAAACTATTATCATTTAAAGGTTTATAGTAAGATTAAACCCTTTACCAATCTTAGGATCATTTGATTTAAATAGAAAGAAAACAAATCTCCCAATAGGAAAGTCTCAAGTACTCAATGAGAATTAAGCCAGCTTTATTACCTATTAATTAAGAATTCTGTTCAATTCTATACAGATGTCTATGTTTAGAAATATTAATATGATCTATGTGTACAGCAGTATTGTAACCTCATAGTAATAAAAAGATATTAAGTCCCCAATTGTTCTCCCTTGAGTGGGAAAAGTAATATCATTACCTTATTTTAACTCTATAAGGTAATTTAAACCAAAAAGCTTGATCATCTGTTAGTATCCATTATTTCATCTAACAAATCCTTTGATAATTTATTTGGCCATCCCAAGGTGCAAAACTATACTATATTATTCATCCAGACAAAATTTATTTTATTGATCACAATATTAACAACAAGCTTTAGTTTTATGTTATAAGGTAACAGTTTTAAGGATATTGCATATCTCAGAATGGATTAATATTACTATTAAAAACCAGAAATAAAAATTGTCTGTCTGTATTATGGTATGTTAGGGGAAAAAAAGCTAGATTTATAAGTCATTGGACCTGAGTTTAAAGATTGGCTCTTCTGTTTATTACTTGTGTGGCCTTGGAATTTTTTGAGTCTCAATTCTGTAATCTATAAAGTAAGAGGGTTGGACTAGGTGATCTCCTAAATTCTTTGTAACTCTATGATTCTAAGAAAACAAAGTGTGTTTTGCCTTTGGAAATCTATAAAGAAAGCTGAATTATTGAGTGGCATAATGGAAAGAGTAGAGGACTCAAAGGAAAAAAATGGATTTGATTTCTTGATGTTTGGTGATGGATGTTTTTGTGCCTCACTTTCACAATAGATAAGATGGAAAGCATTATTGCCTATAGTTCTACTTCATAGTGTCGTTTTCTATGCAAAACGAGCTAAATAAAGTATGTCTACTATTTTGCTAAAAAAAAACAAAAACATCCTTTTTGTTATTGTTGTTACTAGTGGAACCATACAGAAATGATGAAGCCAGCAAAGAAAAACCTACAATCCATGCAGTGTTCTGACACTTCTAGGGAAGTAAGCAAGGCTATAAATTATGAACACCTAATCACAGTTTTCTTAGGCTTTGCTCTTACTTAGATTAACTAAAATACTCAAGTCTCTTGATTAATTCAGGTTAAATACCTAGCCATACAAAAAAGCTTTGTCATAAATAAATCATAATTTAGCTCTTTTCATTAAACAAAATCCTTCCTTTTCCTTTGGAAAACTATATATGTTCAGCATGTAAAAACTGATTTGCTTTGATTAAAACTGTCAATAGAGCCAATGCAAATTGCCTAGTCAAGGACAAGAGGCTTGAATTTTAATGCTTAGGTAAGTGTGACTAGTGACAGAGGCAAATAACTACTTCCCAATAATGGAGACAATGGAGCAAGTTATTAGGTATCTCATTACTCATGTACTTCCACACACAAACAAGATAAGTTCTCTGGCCCACTGGTCTTCCATTGCTTAAATAGGAAAATAACTGAGCTGTGAGAGCAATTAGTAGTAAAATAGAGTTCCAACAGCATTATCTCTTTTAAAATAAGTGTTATCACTTAATGTTAGTTTCTTTCTGTAAACAAGAATTCCCCAAGGGTATATTTAACCCAGGCAGCTAGGTTACAAAGTGAAAGGAGACAAATCTAATCTATCTCCTCTACTGCTATTATCTTTCAGTTAGTTCCACCATCTTCCCAACCCAATCTATAGAAGCTCCTCAACCTAGTTTCAATTTAACTAGAAAAGCATTCATAGTTTCATTAAGAACAAGACAGAAAAAAAAACTCTTCTTGGCTTCCTTCAAATAACAGAGGTCACTTACAGAGATTACCTACAGTTACTAGGAATGAATGAACAACCAAATAAGACAATAAAAGTCTCAAGTGAAACCTCTCAATCATTTTAGGTATTCTTTAAACTCATATACTTTTTCACATATATAATCAAGATAAGCATATTTTTCTTATTCAATCAGAATTTTAGAACAAAATGTCCACTTAAAACAATAGAATCAGATTTGGAACTGGAAAAGCCCTTAGGAGAATTCTAACTAATTCACCAAAACTGAGGCCAAAAAAAGGTCAAATGACTTTCATTTATCATGTAGGTTGTAAAAAACAGTGACAGTCCTGGAATTCCAAATACTATGCTGCCTCTTAATAGAAAAAGAAAATGGAGACTTAGAAAGATAATCACTTGCCCAATAAGAACTCGGGTTTCTAGATTTCTAGTTCTATCTCTCTCCTTTATAATACTTCCTTATTAGTTCTTTTGCTGATATCTTCTTTTTGGATTACTATCACTTCCCAATACTCATCTTCCAATGGATATCTCCATTAGAACAAAGCAAAGGCAAAATGACAATTTCCACCATGCTGTCTTTTCTGAAGGACCTCTACCACACCTGTAGCTAATGCTAGCAGAGAAATGTCCACTACAGGAACTGCTTCTACCAGTACTAATTCAATTACTACAACCATCTGACTCCTACTAATAGATGTCATTTGTAGAGCATTTTAAGTTTGTGAAGTGCTTTACAAATTTTATTTCATGATGTCCACAAAAAGTCTAGGAGACAGTTACTATTATTATCCCTCTTTTATAGATGAGAAAACTAAGGCAAACAGAAATTAAATGAATTGCTCAAGGACACACTGCTAATAAGTGTCTGAGACTGGATTTGAAAAAATTTTCCAGACTCCAGGTAGAGTGTCTGCTATCCCTAGCTGCCCAAAGGGAGATATGTTTCACCATCATTACTTTACAGTCAAGATTGATCATTATATTAATTTTAGTTCTTATGTATTTTATCACTTTGTTATGCATGCTACTCTCTTTGTTCTGCTTATTTCTCTCTAAATTTGTTCCTATACTTCTTCCTAAGATTCTCAGAATTTCTCATATGTATCATTTCTCATGGCACAAAAATTATATTACATTCTTATACTATAATTTCTTTAGTCATTCTCCAACTTATTTACACCTTATTTGAAGTTTTTGCTACGTCGAAAAATTCTGTTCTAATTTTTTTGGAATAAATGGGAATATTCCTTGTATCCGTAGTCTCCCTGGGTTTATATCCAGGAGTACCAATGCTGGGAGAATAAACAGTTTAGTATTTTTCTAGCATAGTTCCAAATTGTTTCCCAGAATTATTGGACCAGTTTATAGTTCAACTGGATTATTAGTCTTTGTATCCCTAGTGACTAATACACTGCTTCACATGTAATAGGCACATAATAAATGTTTAATGACTGATTGTCTTCAAAATTGACTTTTATGACTTCTTTAGTAATTAGCCAGAGAGCATTTTTAACCTTTAGAAACAACAACAACAATAGGTCTAGTATGTAAATAATGGAGAAGAGAGGTAATTTTAAGATTTCTTTCTGGAGGTGGCCTCTAGCTATTATGTTTTTGTTAATGAGATGGGATGAAATATATATTACATTTGAGGTGTTTTCAAAAATGTAAAAAGTAAAATGGAATTGCAACCAGTCTGAGTGATGCCTGGAAAATCACCCTAAATTTGGTACAGAAGGTTGACAAAGGGAGAATAGTTTTTACTTGCCATTAGTTCCAACACTTTTAATGTCAATATGTTTTTTATTAGAAATTGTAATTGTAATTAATTTCAACTATATAAATAAAACTTATTATCTTTTGTTTTTTGGCTAAAGAGTTTATTTGCTGTTCCCCTTCTTCATAACAGAAATGACTAACACAAACATGGTTAATAAATTTATCTTAAATCATACAGGAACCATGTGATGACTCTCGAGTAATTTTATAGGAATCAGATTCTCAGAGTTATATAATAGCTAAGAGATCAACTAAAAAAAGATCAATTTCCATCTTAAGTAATAATTCCCTATAAATCATCTCTGATAAATCGTCATCCAACATCTCCTTGTATGAGTGACCCACTACTTCTGTAGGCTGTCCGTTCAACTTTTGGATAGATATAACTGCCAAGAGATCTTTCCCTAAAATTGACTGAAATATGACTCCCTGTAATTTCTACCCATTTGCCCTTGGGAAAAGTTATGACATTGTTTTGCAACTACTTCACCACCTTGTTCCTCTTTTTCTATTCATCTTTCAACTTGTCACTTATCTTCCTAAAACGTGATTTCTATTTATAACTAGACACAACACTCTACATATACACTGACCAGGGCAGAGAACAACATGAATGTTTCCTTTATTATTCTGGACTCACTTCTCAAAGATATTAGGTTTCTCTTTATTACATTAATATATATATACATATATATGTATTTGTATATAAATAACTTACTACATAATTCATGAACAAGCACATATAAAAATGACTCTCTGTCTTATATGACCAAAGAAAGATTGGTTCTACAAAAAACTGAATGCAGTAATTTTGCATCCTCTATTCCTTCTGGTGAAAATATTATGAGCTGATTACATTGGTACTTTGATTTCTTCCTGATCTCACTCAAACATATACTCTTGAAAGGTATGTTTACTTGAAAGATATTACTGTGATTTCAAACTGTATTAGCTATTTTGGCAACCAAGTCATAATAATGATTCCAATTTACATTGTAGTTCAATAAGATCTGCAAATATTTCTCATCTCTACCTTGTGTAGCCACATTTCAGTGTAGGGGTATTGAAAGAGTAATGGTTTTGAAGTTAGGCATCCTGGAACCAAATCCTAGTTCTTCTGTTACTTGCTACCTGTGAACCCTGGAAGATACTTCTTCACCTCTCTGGGCTTCAGTATCTTCCTTAATTTAACTGTGTATAAAAAATGGGGAAGGTTTATGGAATACAGTGGAAATCTTGGAGATGCCAAATTGAATTCCCTTAAAGGTAGTCAAAATCATTTTCTTTAATTTGCTATTGGTAGTCCTCTCCTACTTTATTATGACTGGCTAAAATATATTGTTGACACAGTTTGAGTTTTTATAAAGGAATTCTCATTGAGTAGATTGTCAGCTGCTGTTTTGCTTTTTGTTTGTTTTTTTTAAACAAGGATTGTTGAAATGCCCTTCATTAAAATTCAAGATGCCCATTACCCAATGTGAAGTTCATGTTTTAATTGTATAGATCTCTGAGTTTGAGTGAGAAAAGAGAATAAGGTCAGTTCTATTGTTGGGATCCTCAGAGCTCTTCAACATTTTTCCATCATATAAAATTTAGTGAAGAATGTCTATGCTACTATGCCTCATTTACATCATGAATTATGCCCCATTTAATGTTGTTTTAAATTATAGGTGGGACTTCATTTAAATGGGCTATTCTTTTTCATTGTCATAATGAAAAAATATTTATTACTTAGTTTGATTTATAAAAATTTGTCTTTAGCAATAATTGCCTCAGGATATACAACAACAAATTTTTAAAATTCAGTTATACATTCAACTTAGCAATTATAGTCAGTCTGCTGTATCATAAACTACAATTATTTTAAAAAAATATAACAAAATTAAATTTAAGCTGATAATGTATCATATCATTGCAGTTCAAATATCTAGGGTGAAATCAGTTGGAGTTCATGAGAAAATAAGTAATTTTGGAAGTATTATTATTAATAAATAATAATAAAGTGACTTTTTGTGAAATGAATAGACAACTAGAGACTACGAGTATGTTATTAGTCACTTATAGAGAGGCTACAACTGTACATATGGGAATCTCTGAATTCTCAGATGTGTATTTATGTAAACACATACACATATATGTTGTTGAAGATTTGTGTGATAAACTTATTAAGTAGCCATGTCTTAGTTTTCTCTTTTCCTTAAGTATATTTATAAATGATAATGATTTAAGCAGCTTGCCTGGATCAGTCTGCATGTTACTCTGCTATTCACAAAATATCAAGCTTTTTATATGAGGAGATCTTTAGCTCCTTCATTGTACCCTGTAAGGAAGACTTATGGTAGGGGATGGACAAAAATTACACACAATGAGAAAGCAATAAACAACTTTCAAGGAGTACACATGGAAACAAGATCAAGAAGCAACCAAAATACTAATGAATTCAGCTAACAATATTTTTTCCTAAAAAGAATAGGAGGGACAGAATTAAATAAATTAGACTTCTGTAGGTCCAAACTTGTTTTGGCACACAAAACAAGGGGCCATTTTTATTTGCTTCATGAGTTATTTGTAGGTAGTTTGGGTATTTATGTGGGCTTGTGGGATGAGTAGCTAGAATCCTAAATTCTTCTAAGTAAGGAAGGGGGTAGATGAAACTTTTAATTTCAGGGTGTCCAGATATGTCTCATCAGCTTCTATGCTTTGTGTTTACAGGTACAAATGACTACTTTCCTTTCTGCTTTTGCATACCCAGTGCTTATCAGATAATTGGCACTAAATCAATGCCTGTTTACTCTAAATGAATGGGAAACTGATGACATGCAAGATTATTATTTGCAAAATTTTGGTTATCAGCTTTTACAAATTTTACAAAAAAGAAAATATTTTTTCAATTATTAGCTTGCTTGAAATCTATACCTAATATGTACAAAGTTGGAGGATGGCAAGAATTATTTTCTATAATTAAAATTTTAAAATGTATCACATGTTAGAAAAAGGTTTTCTCTCAGTTTTGACAACAATTTAAGATTAGCAGAATTACTACTTATTTGATTAAATCCTTCTAGAATTATTTAGGAATACTTTTCTAGGTCTAAATATAATCCATAATAAAAAAATTGTGCATGTGTTTTTGCAAACGTTCACTGGGTTTTTCAGCTATTAATTTTAATTCTAAAATTAAACCAAAAAATAGCATTACCATATTTACAAAGAAGAGCCACAAAAGAGGGCTCCTTTCATGAAATCATGAATCTCAATTTTATACTTCTTGATTAAAAAAAATCACATTACTTTCAAAACTGTCCTCCCAATCTGTGCTTCCTTCAAACTTTCCCCTCTTCTGTCCTCATCTGTGCATGAAAAAAAGGCTCTAATCACCCTCTTTTTTGATCACATCACTATTGCTAACTTTTCCTATTTCCACAATTTAAAAACTAAGAGAGAAAAAGAAAAAAATTTCTCTGAAAAAAAAAAAAGCACAACTAAACAAAATGAATCCAAAGTGGCAATGATATAAATTAGAAAAATAAGAAACTATTCTATTCTTAAGATAAAAATAAAGAATTCTATATGTAAGAATATAAAGAAAGCAAACATTAAGAGTTTTAAAAGCTCCTAAAAATGCCCATTAAGATTAGCCATGTAGCAGCATTTAACTTTGTCTCATGGGATTGAAAAGCATTTTCTACAGAGTCCCTTAATAAAATCAAGGGGAATGACTGCAGGCTACCCTCCTTGTATTTATGCATGTCAAGGGAACTCACTCAGGTATTTATAATAAATGAAACTAGAAGAGATCAGGGATAGCTGCTTATAGTCCTCACCTCGAAATGACTATATTTCCGTTTTGATATTCAGTAGGTCTTTCTTATCATATTTACAGATGTCACACATGGGCCACAGGCTATGTCTGTAATGGCTCCTGGCGCTAAGAGCTAGTGTGAATCTATTGCAATCCGTTATTGCCCTATCCTTTTAGGGGGAAAAAAAGAAAGAAAGAAACCTAATCAGCTCTTAAAACTAGTTTATCCTGCACTGTTCAAAGAAAACAGAAAGAGTCTGGGGAAGATAAACTAATTTCCACCAGTTTCTGCTTACCACATATACACTAACTCAATTTAGATTGATCTGATAATGTCTATAGACTTACTACAAAGGCACAAGGTTACAGTATACATTTAGATTCTTTCGAAAATAGTATGAGATGAAATGTTGTCTGTGCTCCTTTTAATTCCATTTTAGTTTTGTCTTAGCTTCCTACTTCAAAGTAAATAAGACAAGTTTTTTGTGTCTGCAAAGAAATTCACAAAGTGCTTGAATCAATATGCTTTAAGTAAGAAAGCACAATTTTGAATAAAACTATGTTGACTACTGAGGAAAAACACAACCTGATTAACCTAAGCAATGCTATTTACAATGCCCCCAAAAGTGATAAAAATGACCAAAAGTTTAATTTTTTCTATTTTATCAAAATAACAGAATTCCAGTCTATAAATGGAGCTAATAAATATCCCTCTTTTAAATTTTAATGCAGTGGAAGGAGTGTTGGAATGGTGATGAGAGGACCTTAGTTTCAGTTTTGGCTCTGCTACTAACTGATAAACTACTGTATGACTTTGGAAAAGTCCATTCAGATGTTAGTTTCTTCTTCTCAAAGGGAGTCAGACAGAATGTTGTCCTTTCTAATATTGAAATTCTATGGCCTGTGGGAACTTCTTTAAAGTCAACCAATAAAAAGTACAAGCAAAAAAAATTTTGAAAATTGAATTTAGAAAAACTGATCAAGCATATATTTATCAATCTGAGATGATAATAATTAGCATTCACATAGGACTTTTAAGTCTTGCAAAGCACTTTTACATATATTATTCATCCTTATAACAAATCTGTTATTCTAATTTTACAGATGAGGAAACTGAGGCAATTAGACTTGGCTGATTTGCCCAAGATCATAGAACTAACAAGTATCAAAAATTAAATTCAGATCTCAGGGGAAAAAAAAAAAGAAATTAAATGATTTGTCCAGGGTAACACCGGAACATGAATCCTCCCTTATTTTGTGCTTCCTGCTCTCTTTGTGCCATCTAGTTATCCTTTGATAATGTTTAGGCATTTTGATATTATTTCATAGTAAGATTTTTTTCCCCTATTGGTATATAAGAAAGCAACAGTAGAGCCAAAATTCAGGATATTCCAAGATCAACACATCAAAAATCATTTATTAAATATCTGCTATGTGCCAGGCACTACACTAAGGACCCCAGAATATAAAGAATGACCCCCAAAAAGTTCCTACCCTAAGGAATTTTCAATTCTAAAGAGAAAAATGGCATTCAAAAACAAGTATATAGACAAGATATATATACTATAACTGGAAGATAATCTTAGACGGAAAGGCTCAGGGTAGAAATGGGGAAGTGAAGAGAGAGGATTATGAAAGGACTCTTAAGGAATATAAATGAACATCATCTTGAAGGTAGCCAGGAAAGTTGGGAAACAAAGAGTGAGAAGGGAGAGCATTCCAGACATGGAGGACAGCCAGAGCACAGGCACAGATTTGGGAAATGTCATTTATGCAGTAAATTGAGTAGGCTATGATAATTGGATCATGGATTGTATAGGGAGGAGAAAGTCTAGGAAGATTGAAAAAGTAAGAAACAACTACCTTGTGAAGGACTTTAAATGTTAAGCAGATATGGGAGGAGGCAAGGGGAAGAACAAGAATCATGTAAGCAGGGAAAAATATTCTAAATTTTAAAAATTAATTAATTAAAAAAATAAATGTTAAGCAGAGCATTTCGTTTTTGATCACAGAAGTAACAGGGAGCTGTTGAAGTTTACTAAGTAGTGGGGGCCCATAGGGTCTAATATATACTTTAGGAAAAATCACTTTAACAGGGGAACAGAAAAGGAATTTAAGTGGAGATCTACTTGAGGCAGTACTAATAATTAGAAAGCCCCTATAAAAGTCCAGGTAAGAGGAGATGACTGGCTATAGTAGGAAAGAAAGGGGTGTATGTGTGAAGGATGCTGTGAAGGGTAGAAATAACTGAATTTGACAAAAGATTGGATATGTAAAATCTAGATTATAAAGGAAGGAAAAAGAAGAAAAAGAAAAAGAAAAAACTCAGACTGTTCTTTAGGCCCAATAGTATAACAACAATATAATAATAATTCAAGCCTGGACCAGTTTGTTTTTTAATCTTAGCATTAATTAACAAGATTCATTTTGTGAGATAATGCACAAGTGTAGCTCTGGAATTAATGAGGCCACAGACATGTTACATGATGGAAAACTGGTGAAAAAATTCTCTGATCTTTCTAATGTCAGGGTCAATTGTTGACAATTGGAAGGGAATGCCATTTGGAGAACTGCTAAATGATGAGAGTTCCAAACGAAATGGTGAAATATTTCTAGAATTGTTTGGGATAGATGGGCACCAAGAGAAAAACTACAAATAATAAGAAAAATTGATTTCAAAAAGTTACATGTTAAGTGTGAAAGGAAAAGAGAGCAATAGGGAACTGCTTTAAAAGAATTAGAGCCATTTTAAAAATGCTATCTTCTGCTACCATCTTAATTTAACAGAGGAAGAAATAGAGGCATTCGGTAAGTATCAAAGCAAGGACTAGAATTCATATCTCTTATCTTCTAATCTAAAAGACTCTAAGCACCATACTACAGGAGAGTTACTTAGCAGTTAAAATAAACAGATGAGAATTCTTTTGGAGCTACAAGAAACACTGTGAAAGAATAACTTTTACTAATTTATTTAATATATGCTGATTTTAAAGCAAAGTAACCAGAATTAAAAAAAACTAATATACACACTAGAGTTGTGAAAAAGATATTAACTGTAACATTTCACAAGACATTTAAAAGTTGTGATTTTTTTTAAGAGACAATAAAATGGGACATTCATTTTAAAAGGAAGAAAGCTAAAAGTCATCAAGTTCCCAATGGGATGATACAATCTGACCTTAAACTGACCTGACATAACTTATTAATAATAGCACTAATAATAGCTAACATTTATGTAGAACTTTCCAATTTAAAAATAATTTTACAATATCTTATTTGATCCTCATAGCAACCCTAAGAAAGCAGACACTTTATCTTTCCTCTGTAGACTAGGAAACACAGAGAGATAATTGAACTTCCTAAAGATTACACAGCTAAGAAGTAGTTAGTCTGGGATTTGAACTGAAATCTTCTAACTACAAAACACTTTCCATTACTCTTTTACACATACACACATGCTCACAATATGGTATCCTACCTGGCTCACCAACTGAAAGAGAAATCTACCTCTAAAAGGAGATAGATTTAATGGGAAGGACATAGATGGATTGGAAATGAAAAAAACCCAACCAGGAACTTCCCAGGGTCAGAGAAGCACAACCCTTCCAATTATAGAAAAAACAAGTTTTCTGAGTTAGGGAAATGATAGATTAGGTCCTAAATCTATACAGCTCTAATTCCTCCCACTAATCTACGCTCCCCTCATGGGGTTGTCCTTGTCTTCTCAAGCCCTTCCTAACAGTTTCCTGATCGTATCTATACCTTAAAACTCTCTGACTACCTAAATATCACAGATTGTCTTTAAAAGGCTGAGGAGGAATGACTCACAGATGTACTGAGTCTGTACCCAAAGCCTGGGGTTGGCTTTCTAGGTAAACCCAAAGTCCCAGGTGAAAAACCCTTGAGTTTACCTTAATCAAGTTGTCTCTGGCAGGTTAATCTCAGTACTTCAGGGAAAGGCAGGTCTCCTCCAAGGCAGTTCTCCAACCCAGGAATTTCCTAATCTTTCCACAAGATTAGTCTATTCCCAAAGACTGCCTGCCCTTCGATCCAGCCATAGCATTGCTGAGTTTGTACCCCAAAGAGATCATAGATAAACAGACCTGTACAAAAATATTTATAGCCGCCCTTTTTGTGGTGGCAAAAAACTTGAAATTGGGGAATGGGTGAACAAATTATGGTATATGCTGGTGATGGAATACTACTATGCTCAAAGGAATAAAGAACTTGAGGAATTCCATGTGAACTGGAAAGACCTCCAGGAATTGATGCAGAGCAAAAGGAGCAGAGCCAGAAGAACATTGTACACAGAGACTGATACACTGTGGTATAATAGAATGTAATGGACTTCTGTACTAGCAGCAATGCAATGACCCAGGATAATTCTGAGGGATTTGTGGAAAAGATGCTACCCACATTCAGAGGAAGAACTACAGGAGTGGAAGCACAGAAGAAAAAAAATCGCTTCAACACATGGGTTGATGCGGACATGGTTGAGGATGTGACACTAAATGACCACATAAATGCAACTATCAATAATATGTAAATAAGTCTTGATTGATCACACATGTTAAAACCAGTGGAAATGCGTGTTGGATATGGGTGGGGGGGATAAAAGGGGGGTGAAGGGGAAAGTAAAAACAAGAATCATGTAACCATGGAAAATTTTCTAAAAAAATAAAATATTAAAAAAAATTAGTCTATTCCCAGGAGATACCAGAGTTCTCCCTACCAGCTCAGAGGAAAGCCAGATCAGGAGTAACTGTTAATCCCAGTAAACTCCCAAGATCCTCCTCTCCTTCCAGAAACTTCTCCCAGGGTTTCTGCCTAAATTCTCTTCCTTTCCTCTTAAAGACAATCCATGCATTTTTTCCTATTCCATATCACTTATCCTTACATTATGATAAGTGCTTCAATAAGATATGAGTTCAATTGCTGACTCTGCCATACTGGATGCATAGCTAGGGTCAAATTATTTAATTTCTGGTTGTCTCCAGTGTTCTAAATCTGTAAGGTGTACAGGAGTTGCTGATCTATGTTGGTAGAGATTTTTCATCTGACTTTTCACCACCAATGAAACCAGGGATCCAATTCCTATTTCTATTTCTTATCCTATGAAAAATTTTTTTCCATTTTTCCAGATTACATGTGGATATAATTTGAATAATTGTTTTATTTTTTAGTTTTCTTCATCTTTTTTCATTTTATAATAATTTTTAGACATTTTGACATCTTTGACATCTTTGTTTTCTTCTTCCCTCCTACTTTCTCCTCTGCCCAAACCAGGCAATATGATATGCTATATCTGTTGTTATATAATTTCCATAACCATGTTCATCATGATGTAAAAGAAGACACATATTGCTAGAGAAAAATACATGGAGGAAATAAAGTAAAGAATGTTTTGCTTCAATCTGAATTCAGCTTCCATCAGTTCCTTCTATAACTGTGGAGAGCCTTTTTTTGTTATGAATCTCTTTTGTGTTGTCCTAGATAATAATCATTCATAATTGATCATCATATTTTGTTGCTATTACTGTATATTACATTCTCCTGGTTTTGCTCATTTCACTTTGCATCACACTTCATATAAGCCTTTCCAAGCTTTTTTTTTTTTTTTTTTTTTTTTGTAATCATCCTGTTTGTCATTTCTTAAGGCACAATATAATTCTATTACAATCATGTCATGACTTGTTCAGCCATTTCTCAACTGATGGATATCCTTCAGTTTCCAATTCTTTGTACCACAAAAAGAGCTGCTATAGATATTTTGGTTCAAGGAGGTATGTTTTCCCCTATTTTTTATCTCTTTATGATATAAACTTAGTAGTAGTATTGCTGGGTCAAAGGGTTTCTATGCACAATTTTATGGCCTTTAAGGCATTGTTGCAAAATGCTCTCCAGGGTGGTTTTATCAGTTCACAGCTCCACCAACAGTTTATTAGTGCCTCAGTTTCCCCACTTTCTCTCCAACATTTATCATTTATCATTTTCCTTTTTTTTTGTCATATACTCAGTCTGAAAGGCATTAGGTGGTCTCTCAGAGAGGTGAAGGATTTTTTCATATGACTAAAAATGATTTTAATTTCTTCATCTGGGAACTGTCTATTCATGCCCTTTGACTATTTATCAATTGGTGAATGATTTATTTTCTTATAAAATTGACTTGGTTCTCTCTCTATATATGAGAAATGAGGCATTTGTCAGAGACATTTGTTATAAAATTTTCTCCAGCTTTTTGTTTCCCTTCTAACCTTGGTTGCAATGGTTTTGTTTGTAATTTAATTTAATGTAGTTAAAATTTTACATCGTGTAACATTCTCTGTGTCTTGTTTGGTCATAAATTATTCTCTCATCTATAGGTCTGATAGGTACACTGTTTTGTGCTCCCCCAACTTGTTTATCTTATCACACTTTTATTTTCTCTTGTTATATGGCTTGAGATGTTGGCCTCTTCCTAGTTCCTGCGATATTGTTTTCTACTTTTCACAACAGTTTTTTTAGATAGTGAATTCTTCTTCCAAAAGCTTAAATCTTTAGATTTGTCAAACACTGTTACTATGGGTCATTTACTATTGCGTGTTGGGTCCTAATTCCTTCCATTCATCCATTACTCTATTTCTTAGCCAGTACCAGATTGTTTTGATTATTGCTATTTTATAACACAGTTTGAGAGCTGGTACAACTAAGCCACCTTCCTTAATAATTTTTTTCATTATTTCTCTTGATATTCTTGGCATTTTGTTCTTCCAGATAAATTTTATTGTACTTTTTGTAGCTCTATAAAATAATTTTTGAATAATCTGATTAGTATAACACTGAAAAGAAAATTAATTTAGGTAGAATGTTCATTTTTATTATATGGTTTGGCTACCCATGAGCAATTAATGTTTTTACACATATTCGGAACTGACTTTATTTGTGTGAACGTGTTTTGTAGTTTTGCTCATATAGGGTTTGTCTTGGCAGGTAGACTCCTATGTATTTTATATTGTCTACAATTATTTTAAATGGGATTTCTCTTTATAGTTCTTGGTGTTGTACGTTAATGGTAGAATAAAGAAATGTTGATGATTTATATGGGTTTATTTTCTATCCTGCACCTTTGCTAAAGCTGTTAATTAAACAATTGTTTTGAATAGATTTTTGGTTGACTTTTTTAGGATTTTTCAAGTATGCCACCATTTCATCTGCAAAGAGAGATAGCTTTATTTCCTCTTTGCCTATCCAATCCCTTCAGTTTCTTCTTCTCTTATTGCTATAGCTAGCATTGCCAGTACAATATTGAATTGTAGAAATGGTAATAACAGACATCCTTGCTTCACTCCTGATTGTATTGAGAAGGCTTCTGGCATATCCTCATTACAGATACTTGCTTATGGCTTTAGATAGAAACTATTTATCATTTTTAGGAATATTTCATTTATTCTAATGTTCTCTAGTATATTTAATAGGAATAGGCATTGGATTTTGTCAGAAGTTTTTTTCTGTCTATTGAGATAATCATATGGTTTCTGCTGGTTTTGCTGAGAAAAAAAATTCTCAATTATTCTCACCATAATTTAGCTGATGTTGTTGTATAGTCATTTTAGTCATGTTCAACTATTAATGATCCCAGGTGGGGGTTTCTTGGAAAAGATAATAAAATTACTTACCTTTTCCTACTCTAGTTCATTTTTTACAAATAAGAAAAGTGAGGCAAACAGAGTTAAATGTCTTTCCCAGGACCACATAGCTAAAAAGTGTCTGAGGCCAGATTTGAACTCAGGAAGATGAGTCTCTCTGTCTTCAGGCCCAGAGCTCTATTATTACATCACCAAGGAGCTTGCTACCTGATGTAGTAACCTTAATAGAAATGAGTGAAGTAAAACAGCTTCTTAATTTTTAGTATTATTTTTGTCTGTCATGAGTTCTGACATTTAGTAACATGGTTTGCACCAAAATTAAAAGGATTGACTGTTCATAGACTGGAGAATAGCCAAACAAATTGTGGTACATGCATTTAAAGGAATATTATTGTGGTAAAAGAAATAATGAATGAAGAGTAACAAGGGAAGACATATATGTACTGATTAAAAGTAAAATAAACAGAACAAGAAAAACAATATATACTATGATTACAACAATGCAAATAACAATAATAACAATAGGAAGCATTAAAAACTGAATATTGTGAAATGAACAACTTTTATTCTAAATAAGAGGTATGCAAATGCCCTTCCCTTCCTGATCTGCAGAGGCAGGATACTATATACATAGCCTATTATGTTGTTCTTGCTTGATGTGTTCATTACTCTGTTGAATTGTTTATTCCCAATTTTTTTTCTCTTTGTTATATGATAATTTGATCCAGAAACTAAATCAATGTAAATTAATTGCTACAACAGGACCAAAAGAGCCCAGGAAGTGCTTTAGTCAACATGTGATTTACTTGCCAAATGGAAAGAGATGACTGCCAAAGGCAACACTGGGTTAGAATATAAAGTAATTTGTAAAGTCCTATAAAGAAGCATGATAGATGATCGTGAGTAATAATGTCTCTTAAAGGAGACCAAGGTAATGGGCTATAAACCCAATCTAAAGAAAATTTGGCAAGATATTGAACTGAACATTGTTACCAAAAAAAGGACTATATGAAGAACAAACATGGAAAAGATTTGTAAAAAATATTAAACAGTTTTCTCCATTAAGGATAGTAGATTCACTGCATTTGAATTCTAACTTACAGTCCCTGAAGTACATACTAAGGAAAAAGAAATGGCACTACAGAAAATGAAGATGGAAAAAGAAGACTAATTAGAAGAAATAGATAGAGGAAACAATGCATTCTGAAAGCAACTGCAACTGTGAAGGAATTAGGGGTTGGTTCACAACGTATCTAAAAGAGGGAAAGATATTAGAAGCATGGAAAGTATATTGGAACTGACTGATTAAAAAAAAAGTGATGAATGCACAAAAATATGAACAACTACTGACCTACATGCCTGGTCTCTCATCCACACAAAATCTTTCAGAGTCTTCTATAATGGAACCAAGCACATATTTGATGCCAGTATAAGTATGGAATAAGCAGGCTTTTGGAAATGATATAGGAAATCAACAATGTACCACATATTTACCATCTCACAATTGAATGCCAGATGTAGATAATGTAGTTTCCCACTGTGCTTATTGTTTGATAACTACAAAAAAGTGTTTCACTAAGTAGAACAAAATGCCACTTTAGAAGCCCTTTTGTGATGACATTTCCCATCCATATATCAAGATCTTTCAAGATTCCATGGAGGATGTACAAAAAAAAAGCAACAACAACAACAACAACAACAACCTGCTTAAAGACAAGGAATTATCAAACAAGTCATAAATAAGGAAACATATGCTTGCCAAAAGTATTCACCAGTGTGATGGAGGAAATGCAGCATAGAATCCAGATCAAGGAGGATTCTTTCTAGATAGTGAGAAATGTAAATGTCCAACACATTTCGCAGATAATCAACTGAGGCCAAAGAGGCAGAATGATTTACCCAAAGTCACAGAGATAGTAAATGAATGAGCTTTCAAGACTTCTGATTCCAAACCCAGAATTCTTTCCAAACACAACATTGCTTCCTTGATCCCACTTACTAATGACCCTAGCCAAGTCATCTAAGATCTCTTTGAATTGTTTTTTTTTTAGTATCTGTAAAAGGAGGAAGTTATACTCAATGCACTCTGTGGTCCTTTCTACTTCTAAAACTAAAATCCTATAATTTCTCTATACCTCACTTTCTTCATCTGTAACTTGAGAAGATCATACAGAATGATCTTTAGGATTCCTTCTAATTCTAACATTTTATGTTCCTGTTTTCCTTTGACTAAAAGAAATGAGAAGTGGTATAGGACACTGGTTAAATTGTTAGAATTTGTCTTTGAGCCAGGAAGATGTGAACTGAAGTCCAGTCTTTGTTATACACAGGCTGTATGAATCTGGGCTAGTCACAGTCTCTCAGTGATTACTGGGAACTCTCAGGATAGTTGCTTCTGCATTGGTTTCTACAACTAAAATTTCCTAGTCCAAGAAATAAGTGGTTTGGACAAATTAAAAACATATTTAAATGCCTATATTTTACAAAAGAACTAAAGAAGTGAGGCAAAAAGAAGCATTTCCAGTGGTACAGAGAAAGAAGCTTATTGGGATTAAGGCAAATAGGGATACCTGAGTTGAGAGAAGCATGGACCCTAGGATAGAGAGACCCTAGGAAGAATAAAAAAATCCATTTTAATTGGAAAAATCATCTTTAATTATGCAAAAATCAACTTTATTATGTTAAAGGAATCAAGTGGCCCTCTTGCTTTAAAAATTTTGGAGTCCCTTTTGTCAAAAAATTATAAGAATAGAGAATGTTGTACATAGAATCAACAGTAATGTGTGGGAATCAACTCTGAATGACAACTATAATCTAAAAAGCAACGAACCAGGACAACTCCAAGGGACTCATGGCAAAAAAAGGATATTCAGCACCATAGAAAGAATAGATCAAGTCTGAATGCAAATTGAAACATACCATTAGTTATCTTATTTCCTTCATGAATTTTTCTCTAGTATAAGCAATATGTGTCTTATTTTACAACACATTGAACATGGAAATATGTATTATATGATAACATGTATTATCTGCCTTCTTGAGGAGGGGCAGGAAGAGAGAAAGCATGGATTGGTAAAATGTCTGAAAATGAACCTTAAAATTATATTGACATGAGATCTGGAAAAATTTAAAAATTATTATTAAAACATTATATAAGAACTTTTATATTTTCTGGCAAGATTTCCCCACATCCATCATTTTTTCCCCATCTGGATTGATCATTCTAAATTTCCAAAGATTTTCTTTAGATATTGTTTTATTCATTGTTATCAATACTTTTTTATTGTTCACTAGATTTATTTCTTAACTTGGTCACTTACCCTGCCCCGCCCCATATTTCTTCTGCCTTTCATTTGAATTTTGTTTTCTCTCAAATTAATTGAATCTTTCCAATGTTTGTTCCAGAGTAAGTTATCCTCAAATGTTTTCAATGATCCTGAAGTGCTATAGTTACTCAATAGGCATTTCAATGAGGAAATACTTCCTGTGGCTTTATAAAATAGATCATAGTATTATACACTCTCTACTTTTTGATCTCCTTTAGTCATCTTATCTTCTTCAGGGATGCTGTATTTACATCTTAATAAATCCTGATGACTGACTAACTGATTTGGAGAATTAAATATCCATAAGTAACTAAGCAAGAGAACCACCTTACAATGCAGATATTTGATCAAGGCTTGATTTCTTTTCACTCTTATTAATTCTATTCCAATGTATTTATCATAGAGACAGCAGGGGATATTGGTAGCATATTAGTGTCCATCTTGAGTAAGGAAGATCAAGCTTCAAGTCTGGTCTCTGACACTTACTAGAGGGGTGGCTCTGGTCAAGTCATTAAAACCCAATAGCACAGGCAATTCTCTAAGCCTAGGTTACAGGATAGCTGCTCATCTCCTTATGTGATAAAAGGTCTATACTAATAAAATCACTGATATAGCCCAAATTTTCCCATCCTCATGCCTCTATGAAAAAATTCTATTTACCAATTACTAAGTATTTTTCTTTTACTCTTGGACTGAATTATTCTATTATTCTCAAACCTCACTGAAACAAAGACTTATCACAGGTGAAAAAGTGAAGTTAAGATATTACATGATGGCAACAATGCCCTTTACTCTTCTTGTCTTCATATCATACTGCCAATTTCAATTTTCTTTATGTTTTCATGCCAACATGATATGGGATCATAGCAATGCAAGAGGTGGAGAAACATTAGAAGCTTATATATAATCCTACATACTCACTTTATTGAAAAGGAAAGAGAGAGATTGAGTCTAACTCAGAATCACACAACTTAGTGGAATATTAGAGCTAAATGGGGTTTTAGAGATCATATAATTTATCCTCCTTACATTTTACAAATGAAGAAACTGGAACTGTGTTGTTTCAAATGACATGGCCATAAAGTGTCTAAAACTTGGAACCACGTCTTCTGACTCCAAATTCAGTGTTCTCTTTCACTGCCCTGCTAGAATGAGAATGTAGATCTATTCACTCCTTACTCAAAAATAATTTCCAATTAACAATGATCATCAGGTGCCCTAGGCAGGGCTTTCCTAATTGCTCTTCCATACTGAGAACATGTTCCTGAATGAGATTCAAAAGACAGTGACATGCCAGAGGTTCAGGATCATGCTACAAATAGTCCCTGTTCAGGGACTGAAGAGCAAGAGTACATCCAAGTTAGAATCAAAGAAATGCTATCAATATCCAGAAGCAGCTCTGGATGGGCACATTCTTAATAAGGAACTTTGATATGACATATGACATTATCAACTTCTTGAACTCTTCATAGCCATTGGGTTGGACTGATCTTAATTATATTGTAAATAAACATCTGGTCAACAGACCTAAAATCAAAGGCATTTAGAAAACAGTGAGTTTTTGCATAACAATTAAGTATTTCAATTATGAAAGAAGAGTTTTACCTCAAAACTGATCAAGTGCTTGAGTTAAAGTATGAAAGTTTAGCAAGTCTGAAGCAATCAACTGGTAAGTGGTAGATAATTTTAGGACCACCAAAAATGTTTCAAAAACATGGGATAAACTGTTAGGCAGCATGAAAAAGTAATTTTCTTGAACTAGGTCTAATAGAGTTAAAAAAATTATCACAAGATATTTAGTCATACTCAAAATAGACATGAAATATCTTCAAATTTCATCAGTTTAAATATAAGAACTAAAAAGAACAGAGGAACAGATAAAAAGGAACATGGGAAGAAATTTTATTCTACTTGAGATTTTATGTAAATAATTCATGAATATGTAAAAGTACATATTGGCTCTAAAACCCAGAATTTTCTCTATATTTGTGTATGGAGCATAAGGTACTTACTGTCTGCAAGCCTTAAATTTCCCAGTCTTTAGCTTAACCATATATCATGTAAAATGCAGGATTTCATAAATGGAATTTTCCCTTGAAATAATTATCTCTGTAGGGACCCAGATTTCAGGTTTGATGCTCACTCTGCTAAGTGCAGACTGTTAATTGAGCCAACTTACACATTGTAGATCTCTGAATACCATTGACTAGATAGATAGGATCTGATACTGAAGCATTAGATTTACTTGAGAACTGAGAGTTGGACAGGAAAATGCCTATAAGGGTCTCTTAGAATTCCTCCCCTAAACCCCAACCCTTGCACTGTGCTAACATGTTTACACCAAAAGAAGATGGAAAGTGACTAAAATGAGTTTGAAATGAATTATAAGAGCAGCTAACGACATAAATACATGCAGACTTGGAAGTCTGCTTCATTTTCTTTTTTTATGTTGTATATATACACTAAGAACAGATTAACTAAATCAAGCTCTGTTTAAAACTTAAAGTTTAACAAACGAGATACGAGAACTGTTCTTCATTTCCCCTTTGAAAAATCAGTTACTGTTAATTCACGCATATACAAAAACTGCCCATAAAAATCCTTCCCCAAAAGTATGATGTTCTTCTACCAAATCCTCTGAATGAAAATACTTTTAAAATTGCCCTTTTTCTTGACAATTTTTGGCCATGTCTCAAAATGAATAGGTTGATAAAGGAAGAGTTGTCCTTTAAGAGCATTTTGCATCAGTAGAAAAATCCAGGGCTATATATTCACTGTTGCAAATCCAACACTGTCTACAATAAATCTTAAGATTTCTTCATCCAAAGCCATAATAAAAATAAACTTAAGTTCTTAATATACTTTTATTCTAAAGCTCAGAATTTAGAATCTCTGTATTTTTCAGCCCTGCACATAAGTTTTTTTTTGTTTTGGTGGACAATATAATACCAATCAAATCCAGCTGATTTAAAAACATGTGTTATTGGCCTCCTTTCTTTCTTCCTTTCTTGTCCCACTAGTCTGCTTTTGTGGCTCTACCATCTAACTCCCACCTTCTCCACTCACATTTTATGTTGGGAACCCTGCCCCAGTTAATTACAAGCATGCTAGTTAGAAGGATCATTTTCCACACTGGATTGCCTGAGTCACTATCCACAATGCTGTTTCTTTGGTCTTATGTGTTTCTACAAGCCCTTTGGGGCAGGGCTTTTTGTTCCCTGCTTCCTGGATAGTGTTCAGCCTAATATAAAGCACCCTTCTGGCACAATACTGCTAATAAATAACAATGATAATGGCTGGCAGCCTTGGAGACAGAACCATTCCTCCCTATTCCCCCACTACCACCCCATGTGCTCTAAACAATAGTAGACCTCATGTGGGTGGCTACCCTGACTCATGCTGGACAGTTCATAGACTTAATTCTTCTCCAAATCCTACAGAGATTTTCTAACTCTAACAGTATACCTACTGGTTAAAAACTGTTATCATAACTGGGTCCATATTTGACATGCCAATAAGCAAACTTAAAAAGGACCCAGTTCTTGTGTGCTTATTCTCTCTCTCTCTCTCTCTCTCTCATATTCTCTCTCTCATATTCTCTCTCTCTCTCTCTCTCTCTCTCTCTCTCTCTCTCTCTCTCTCTCTC
>NC_058132.1:599431658-599442496 GCF_016433145.1 Gracilinanus agilis | reverse complement strand
CAGAACCCACCAGGGGGCGGTGGCGCCCACTTTGGAATCACTGGTCTAGATCTTAAAACTCTTGTAGTAAGGTTTTCAAAACCAAGTTATTATAAATAAATAATGTCTAACTCTAATTAGAATATGTAAATAAAATGAAGGCAATTGTTGACCCTACTTAATGTATTAGGTCAAATATTTTAGTCTATGACCATCATCATGGGATCAAAGACATAGAGCCAGAAGAGATCTTCCTTAGAGTTCTTCTAGTCCCAATACCTCTATTGATAGATGAAGAAGCTAATACCCAGAGTAGTTAACTGGCTTGTCCAAGGTCACAAAGAAAGTTAATCAGCAGGGATAGGATTTACATTCATGTCAGAGAATGAGAATCACAGAATCTCAAAGTTGGAAAGAATTTCAGGGGCTCTCTAATACAAGCTATACACAAAATGAACCCCACTCTAATACATAAAAATATGGGTTATCCAGTCTTTGCCTAAAAATCTCCAAGGACAAATGACCACATTTGAGGAAAGGCATTTCATTCTACTTTTGGACAGGGAAGGCTTTTCCTGATAAAAAGATTAATTTGGTGTTAGTCTAATCAAGTAAATCAAATCTTTCTCCATAAGAGAACTTCAAATAATTGAAAACAATTGCCAAGCTCCTCAGAATTTTCTCTTTTCCACCTTAAACATGAATGAATGAAATGAAAAGCAATTACTTTAAACCAAGCAGAAGAGTCTTAGAGATGAAAATTTTAAAAAGAAAAAAAATAGTTTCTCTTCTCAGGGAACTTATATTCTAATAGGAAAGTAGAGGCCAGTGAGGAGTATTATGGTTTAGAAAATTATAGGGGATATTGAATGAAACTATAATGGGAAGTGGCTTGGCATACTTTTCAATAATAAAAAAGTTGATTTGATTATGGTTCAAAAATTGGAAAGAGTAGGCATAGGGGAATCCTTAAGGAAGAGAAGGGAAAATTAGAAATGACTAGGCAATGAGGGAAAACATGACTTGGGCTGAACCAAGAAGTATGAGAATATAGTGCAATTAGCATTCAAAACACCAGGGTTAAGGGTGAGAATTTTTTGTAGTGAACAGGGTAATTACATTTTCTGGTTTAGAAGGTAAGGTAGCTGGTGAGAAGACGGTGGGGGAATATGCCTTGATCTTATAGCCAGTTTTCATACAGGTTCTCAAGGTTCTTTATCACCTGGCCATTCTCCTATCATCTCCCAGCTTAGCAACATCCTTCTTTAACCATGTCACTAGGTCCTGAACAAAATAATCCAGATGAAATATTATGAGAGCAGAGTAGAATGAAACAATCACTTCTACAGCTATAAACTATGTATTCTCTTTAATGCCCCATAAGATTTACATTAGCCTTTTTGGCTGCCATGTAACACTACTGATTCATTGAATTTGCAGGCCACTCAATCGCCCGGATCTTTTTCTAAACCACTGCTGTTTAACCATATCTTGTACTCTCCTATCTTGTACTAAGCGCTATCAACAATTACTGTCATGTCTTTTTTAGAGTTCTACCTGAGTGACGGAAGAAATAATAAGAATTAAAGCAGTAGAAAAAGTGAGCAATTTGTTTTAAGTGAACTAAGCCTATTAATTCCTTTTTTTCTTTTTCTTTCCCTTTTTTGATGCTTGAAACAAATTTAGTCTTCCCTTTAGACTTTTGGTGTTGTGAAGGCTGTGTCACTTATCCACTCCTTACAATGAAGCCAAGGAATTTTGCATGGAAAAATTTGAAAAGTCAGTTAGAGAATGCCAGCTCTGTCAGTCTGAAAATCCTCAGCCAGTCGCAGGCAAAAAGATTTGCTAAAAGTAGCAATTTTTACTGGTTAAAAGTCTGTCAGATAGCTTTGGCTTCTGTAGCACCTCACACCAATAACTTTAAAACTAACTCACTCCAGATGTCCCTGTGATCATCTAATCAGACATCAAAAGCTCTATAGTGACAAGCTCACATGCTGATTATTCTCTCTGTTTCCACAAGTACAACAGACACACACACACACACACGTCCCATATACACATGAGTAGCTACTTTAAAATATGTTTCATCTAAATCAGAAATCTATTTTAAAGAACAGAATGGTTAAGAAATTCCCTCTAGAGGGGAAATTCTTTTAAGCTTGTCAAATGTTCTGTTCTGCATTTACTCTCTGGTCAGCCTTTGAAAGCAGAAATACAAGGGTTCTTTTTTACTTAAGAGTTTATGTTGTTTAAAAAAAATCTTACATTTCAAAGACTACTTCCTTCCAGAATCTCCTCATTCAAAAACGCAAGAGCTAAAGCTTTTCTCCAAATATTAGTCAAAACCGTGCAACAACCTTGTTTCTCCCGAGGTTTCCAGTGATCAACATTTTCTCCTTCTTCCTAAGTCAATCTTTTCCAAAAGTCTAAAACATTGTTAGTTCTCTCAATCAAACATACTAAAAACTTGCTCCATGCCCTTAGCTTGCCTTTGAAAGAGACATGATTTATTGACTCACTCTTCTTTCTTTGGCTTTATAGAGAAGTTTTTCTCCAAAGAATATAAGCACACACACTCATCTTTCTCTGTGGTTGTTTTTGTTTTTTGTTTTTTTTGGGAGGGATGTTCTTGCATTTGTCTTCACTTGCCGAGGTAGCAGTAAAAAGAGATCCTTTATGCTTTGACTGGGGGTTGGGGGAATCCTTACTTTATCAATAATTCAAAGGCAAAGATTCAGTGGCAGAAGCCAAAAGCCCAAGGTTGGGTTTCTAACACGCTAAAAACCCATGCTTGGGCTCTGAAAATTCCTTGGTCTACAGGAATCATTAGCCTTCATAGAGTTCTTTTGAATCATATTATTATATTATGATTATAAGACTCATCAGGATATGATGTCAGATGTAGACTATTACAGATGAGGATACTAAAGCCCTTGAAAAGTAAATGACTTGTTCAAGGTCATAGTGGGAAAGTCAAAACTAGAAAGGTGATTTTAAGTACATTTTTGTTTCTCTTGCTAAATGAACAATTCAATCAAAGAAAAAAACCACTGTTTAAGTATCTTATAAGCCAGGCTCTTTACTAGGCACAAAGGATATAAAATCAAATTTCAACAGCCTTTATTCTCAAATAGCACTGAGCAGATTGAAAGTGTACACAGATATGTAAATGAAGTCTATACATAGAAAGGAGATAGTTAATTGAGAAAATATGAATCTTTCAAAGCCATTTTTCTCTAATATAAATTTTATTCTTAAGATATATAAACAATTGATTCAAATTTACAAGAATAAACCCATTTCCTATTAGATAAAAGGGCAAAAGGCCATGAACAGGTCATTTTTAAAGGAAGAAACCCCAAGTACCATCAATCATATGAAAAAAAAGATCCATATCACTAATAATGAGAGGAATACATATTAAAGCAACTTTGAGGTTCTCTCATACACATCAGATTGGCAAAGATGAACCAAAAAAAAAAAAGGACAAATATTTGAGGGGCTTTAGGGATAGATAATATGTCTTAGAACTGAATCTATGACAGAAGGTAAAAAAAGAAAGAAGAAAAAAGAAAGTTATATGTTGGTTTTATCATATACTTGAAAAGCAAGTTCTACATAATAGATATTCACAGTTCTATGCAGAATCCTTGTCTCTTCTAAAATGTACATAGAAATACTCATTTTACTTGGTGTTGGAAATTCAGAATCAGACAAAAGAAAATGGAGGCTAAACAAAAGAATAACCAGGGTTGGGGAGGTGTACAGGGTGTTTGTGTGTGTGTGTGTGTGTGTGTGTGTGTGTGTGTGTGTGTGTGTGTGTGTGTTTTCCCCCTACTATGAAATTTTTCTTAAGGCCTCTTTCTACCATTACCCTATCTTTTAAAAAAAAATCTTTTCTCTTTTTCCTTCCTGTCCTTTTGACTTCTTTTCACTTAATAGCAGGGGTAGTTGTACAAAAACTTTGAGAAAATTTTAACAACGGTTCTAATTGTAAAGGAGTTCACCAATCACAAAATGAAACAATGAAGAAGTTTAAATCAAACCTTTTACATTTCTTAGTAGTGAAAGTAGTACAATGAGTGAAACTGATTGGCTTAGAGTTTAAAGTTCTAGAGTAAAACTATTTGATGAGATAAAGTATGTACACCCAAAAGGCAAATTCACAAACTATTTCATGCTGGAAAAAGAAAACTTCACTTCATAACTATGCTGTGAACTTTCTAAGTGGTAAGATTTAGAGGTTTAGGTGTACAGAGGAAAAAAAAACATAAAACAGGGCCAAGGTTTTTCTTAAAACTCTGTTCCCTGAGTTGATCATGTGGGTTGTTTTTCTACCTCACTGCTTCTTCAATCTTTTCTTTTTTAACTATTCCTTTCTTTGTTTTACTATGTCCCCTTCCACTCATTTCACCCAACCCCTATGAAGTGTGTGGATAGAGGAAGGGACTGCTTGTGCTCAGACCTCTGTTACTCATTCTCTCTTTGCATTCTCTCTTAAAAAGTGCTTATCCATCCTCAGATCTTCAGCTATCACCATAATGCAGATGTCTCTCAAGTCTAATCTCCAATTTTGACCTCTAACCCAGACTTCAGTTCTCTATCTCAAATTGTGAACTATAGATTTCCACTTACACATCCTGTTGCTCCTTCTAACTCAATACATCTAAAACAACTCCTACTAAACAGTTTCTTCTCTCAACTTCCCTGTTTCTGTCCTTTGGATTCATTTAAATATCAGAACCAAAATTCTTTCACTTTCACCCAAGATATCCCAATAATCACCAAGTCAATCTCAACCTCTCCTTTCTTCTCCTCTCTCCAATATTTCTAATAATTGTCTACTTCCCTCTGGCTTCCAGAACTACTCTTGTGTAGATCCTTATCACTTTACTGGTAGAGTATAATGAACCCTAACGAGTATTCTGGCCTTCAGTCTCATCTCCCTCCATCACCAGATGAATCATGTTAATAACACTGTTTATTCATGCCAATACTCTACTCCAAAACCTTCATCTGCTTTTTACTGACCTCAGCATAATGTCAAATTAGTTTTCAAAACTCACTATAATTTACTCTCTTACACATTTATTCAAACACTTTGCAATTATTAGCTACATAAATACTGACTACCCAAATTAGTCTACTTATATGTTTTTAAGGATGCCATGCCATCCCCATTATTAATTTTAGACCCTTTCTTCCTTACCTGTAATGCCCTTCTCTCTCTTTGGGAAATGGGTTGTAGGATCATAGATTTAGATCTGGAAGGGGCCTTAGAGACCATCTCATTTTACAGATGAGGAAACTGAGGTGCAGTTAATTAAGAGCCTGGCCCAAAGCCAAACAAGTAATGAGCTGCAAAGTCAAAATGGAAACAAGGCTTCTGACTCCAAATCCAGTGCTTTTCCTACTGTGCCATACTTGTTACTCAGTGGAACTGTGAGAAAATCATTTATTCTCCCTGGGCTTCTGTTTTCTCATCAGGAAAATGAGATTTGACAAAATGAACTCTGAAGCCTTCATGACTCTAATGTGCTACTGTTCATCCAAACCCACCTTTGGTTCAAAGTCCAGCTTCATTTCTTCTAAGATATTATAGTCTAACTTATTATAATCTACATTCATATTGCCATTTTAGGATCTCCTACAACAGTTATCATCAATACATCTAAACAGTTTCAATTGTGTTATCTCTTGTCTTCCTAAATAGCTTATAGGCACTTGGAAGGAAAAGATGGTGCTTTATGCTTCTCATATATCCAAAACAGCACTGAGCCCAGTGTTTAAAAATAGATACCCAGAGACACAGTTTGGTGTCCAGAAGCAGCATGATGCAGGCAATGAGTGTTGGAGAAAGAAAAGTCAGAAATCCCATTTCTACCACTAGTTGGCTTGTGTGACTTTTGGTAAATTATTTCATCTTGGTTTCCTCATCAAAACATTGAAGGATAGAATGTTTGTGCCAGGAGATCTCTAAGGTCTCTTCCAATTCTGTAATTTTGTAACTGCAAATACTATTTAAATTGAAAGTGAAATCCATCGAGTGTTTATTACTTATAAATTAGGACACTGGGGAGAGTATCATATTGACCATCTCCAATCAACCACTGAAGCCAATCAGTCTTCTCATCTGTAAAGTAAGAGAGCTGCAATAAATGAGCTCTGAAGTTCTGTAATCCATGATCACATAACTTTTTTATAAATGTGAGGGCTCTTAATTGACAAATATAACAGCTTTTTCCCAGTGATCTTTCCTGATTTCTTTGTAGACTTTGACATAATTGATTACTCTCTTATGGAAACACTTGTCTTGGTTTTCATGACTTTTCTTTTCTGCCTCTCCTTTTAAGTCTGCTTCTTCTCAGATCTTTTCCTGGATCTTCTAATGAGTGATGGTAAGATGGGGTAGTCCCTAAGGCAATGATCTACACTCACTTGTATTCTCCTACTATATTAACTTTCTTGGTCACCTCAGCAACTCTCACAGATTCAATAGTCATCTTTATGCAGATGATTCCTAGATTTATATATCCAACTTTCCTCATTAGCTCCAATATCCAAACGTCTTTTGGACATTCTGAATTGGATGTCTTGTAGGAATCTTAAATTTAATATGCCCTTAAAAAAGAAAGTATTATGCACTCCACTTCCCAAACTGTCCTCTCTTCTTAGTTTCTCTATCATTACTGAGAGAACCATCATCTCTCCAGCCAACTCAAGCTCTCAATCTCAGTATCATCCTTGATTCTTCACTTAAACTCACTACTCATGTCCAATCTGTTGCCAAGTTTTGTTGCTTCTACCTTCACAGCATTTCTTAAATACATATATATATATATTATATTACACATATATCCCATTGTTTCTAATATTTTTATACCTTTGCTCATCCCATTTATTCTATGAGTTATTATCATTAACCTCCTTCTTCCAAGACAACATTCCATCCCCGGACTCCAGGCATTTTTACTATCTTGTCCCCAATATCTAGAATGTTTTCCCTTCTCACCTTTGACTCCCGGTTTTAAGAAAAATGTCAAATCCAGGGCAGTTAGGTGGCTTAGTAGATAAAATATCAGGACTGGAGATGGGAGGTCCTGGGTTTAAATCTCATCTCAGACACTTCCTAGTTTTGTAACCCTGGGCAAGTTACTTAATCTCATTTGCCTAGACCAGTGGTTCCCAAACTTTTTTTGGCCTACCACACCCTTTCCAGAAAAAATATTACTTTGTGCCCCCCTGGAAATTATGAAACTATTTATGAACTCAGAAGAGAATGTAATACAAAAAAAGTGTGGCCATCATCACTCCCTGGATCGCTGCATCCAGCAGGGGGCGGTGGTGCCCACTTTGGGATTCACTGGCCTAGACCATACCTCTCTTCTGCCTTGGGAAGGTTTCCATTCTAAAACAGAAGGTAGGGTTTAAAAAAAAGAAACAAGTCAAATATGACCCTTTCTAGGAGGTTATTCTTGAGCTCCTCCTTTTTCACACGTCACTGGTAATATTTTATCCTTGAGATTACCATCCACTTAAGCTATCAATATTTTATATATGCATAGTGATTAGAATATTTTTCTCCACTATCAGCATATTTCCTGCTAAAAGGCAGGAATTGTGTTAATTTTTTGTTTTTGTATCCTTACTACTTAGCACTGAACCTAGAACATAGTAAATATGTGATAAATGCTGGCTGATTGAATATCCACTGGCTCAGGTTTAAATATATCCATGAAGTACTCTTAGAGCTAGGGCTCTTTTTAGAATTACATATGCACACCTTTGAACAAAATTTCTTCTTGTGATACATTTGCCCTAGTCCTTTCTTTAGGTCCTAAAATAAAAGTCATATAAAACTGATCACACTGGCTAATATGACAAAAAAGGAAAATGATAAATGTTGGAGTGAATGTGGAAAAACTGGGTACTAACACACTGGTGAATTGTTCCAACCATTCTGGAAAACAACTTGGAACCATGCCCGAAGGGCCATCAAACTGCATCCCCGTTAATCCAGCAATTCCACCACTATGTCTGTATCTCAAAGAGATCAAAGATAATAGAAAAGGAACTACTTGTATAAAACATATTTATAGCAGCTCTTTTTGTGGTGCCAAAGAATTGGAAACTGAAAGGAATATCTATCAATTAAGAATGGCTGAACAAACTGAGGTATATGATTGTGAATGGAATATCATTGTGCCCTAGGAAATGAACAAAATGATCACAAAAAACTAAAAAGACTAATATGAAGTGAACCAAATTGAAGAGAACAAAACCAGGAGACCATAGTAACAGCAATAAAGTATGAGGATCAACTGTGAATGACTGCTGTTTTCAGCAGTCCAAGGATCTAGGACAACTTTGAGAGACTCATGATGAAAACAGCTCTCTACTGATGGAAAAAACTGACAGTCTAAATGCAGATTGAAGCATACCATTCTTCATTTTATTTCTTCCATGAATTTTCCTCTAGTGTATGCTACATGTAGTCACTTCTTGTACAATATGATGAACACATATTTATGTATTGTATAACACAAGCAGAAGCTACTTCATATTACCTGTCATGTTAGGGATAGAGGAGGAAGGAATGGGAAAGAAAGAACATGGGTTGCAAAATATCACAAAATGATTATGAAAAATTGTATCCTAATATGTAAAAAAGTTTGATTTAATTTTAAAAATGCAAATAAAGTTAGAAGTCTTTGTTGGGTTCCACATATTGCCTTTTTCTCACTTTGATCATTGGGATAGCAATTGGAGATTATGTCAGACCAAAATCAGGGAGAATATGTCATTGAGTCAGAAAGAGAAACCCACTTAGTAGTCCTTAATAGGAATGAATGCACCTTCTTTTCCTTTATTCCTCTGAAATATGTGGCACATAATTCTCCCTCATCCCTCTGGTCTTCTCTTTCTCTGAGACTTCCAGCAACGAGAGGAAAGATTTTCTTATTTTCCTCTTCACTCTGTAAGTTAAAAAATTGTCAAAAAATGTTCTGCCAAAGTAAAGCTGAGCCCCAGAATCAGATTCCTATTGAACTCTTCTTGTTTATTTCCCTAACCAGCAATTGTGAGATGGATATTTTCAGCCATGGAGGTCACATCATGGGTTGAAGAGTTCCTGAGTTCCTTCATTGCTGCCAACTGGACAGTTAGAAGAATCTTTTGTAATTATATTCTTCTAAGGGACTATGGCCATCAGGGAGAAAAATGTCCTCAAATTGTGGCTTGGAATGTCAAAAGACATAGACTTGGAGAAGATATTTTTATAAAGGGCAGCTTCAAGGCAAAGGTGAAATGTGGATTCAACATTCCTATCAAATATTATTTTAGTGTTCAAAGTACCCACAAGAGAGTATAAGAAAAATTATGTTACTGCTTCATGTTTAAGTTTTTTCTATTGGACACTTGTGTGCCTTTTGTGTTTCAAGATTTTCTTTTTTTTAAGGGAAGAAATAAAAAAAAATTCTTCTATCTCACCTACATTCTATATTAAGTACCTTTCTAGTCTTTGGGAGAGATCTTAGACATGAGACAAATCTTTCAGGAATTCCCCCTGAGGTTCAGGGTGGAAAATATAAAAATCCCAGAGTTTTGAAAAGTATGTGATATACCTCTCTCTAGGGGGCAAGGCTTCTTAAAGACACAAACAGATCTGGAACCATGGGTCCAGAGCTAAGATCCCCTTTAAAGGGAGAAGGTAAATTCCCCAACTACAATTTGGGCCCAGTAGCAATTCTGTATCATTATGTAAGTAAAATTTTTAAATACCATCCTGGAGTGGATCCAAAATTTTAGGTGGAAAAAAAGATCTTTTTTAAATAAAAGGTACACAAGGTTCCTATTTCTCTACTTCTCTAAGTGATTATAGTGAAATCATTCAAACAAATCCAGTTCCAAAGTGCTCCAGGAGATGGCAAAGAGCTCAAGAGAAAAGTAAATCTAGCTCCTGGACTTTCACCCACCTGACTAGAGATCCTCACAAGCATAACAGCATCTGAAATTAAGCTGCCTGAACTTGAAAAAAAAGTAAACATTTGGCCCTGTTAAACACTGGATGGCAGCTTTATCTCTTAAAAACAAAGCCATATGAAACCCATCATTGCAATGGAGTCTCCAAGCTCTGGTCTTATCAGCACACAGCTTGAAGAGCTGGAGTTACAAATCATATGTCTACTATTAAATCACTATAGCAGAAAAATCTTTTGTGGCCTTTGGTTTTTCTAAATAACACAATTATATATTACATACAATTCCTCCCTCCTTTCTCTTTTTTGTGCCTGTCTTTCCTTGTTGGAAGAGCAACGGACAAAACCCTACCACAAATACACACAATGAGCATCTGAAATAATTATTTGGTGCCTGTGTTTTCACAGAGATAGCCGGTTACATATGATTTATATGAGTTGGATGGATGTATTTTGCTTTGGGGTAAATTTCTGATTTTTAATACCCAAACTAGGTTGTGGTGGACATGGGGTATGGTGGCAGGTATTTATAAGCTTTAAGACTTCTTGGTTGTTTTTAATTTTCTGCATTAAGAATCTGTTATTTTATGTGATGGCAAAGTAGCCTCAGCTTAAGAGGAAGAGGAAGAAAATAAGTATTTATATAGTGTTTACTATGTGGCAATTGTGTGCTACATGCTGAAATAGGAATGTCAGATGCTCAATAATAAAACAGCCTAAAGGAATCTAAATCATAAACCCAAATCTAGTATTTTCCTCTATTATTATTTCCCCTAATATGAAGTATTCTGAGTATGGACAATCATAATATATGTAAGGATTTGGGTACTAGCTCTCTTTATTGTTATATATATATATATATATATATATATATATATA